>NC_081192.1:30113649-30461149 GCF_902713425.1 Acipenser ruthenus
ATAACTCGTTTTTATCACCAATCTCCTCAATAATGCGATCCAAGTCATTATTTTATTACATCTCACAAAAAATCTGCAAATGTCTGATTCTTTGAGTGCTGGATGCGGAAGCAGCTATCTTGTTTGTTTATGGCTGTGTTATCTCTGTGGTGCCGGGGCTATGTGTATTGCTCAGATCTGCCCCTTTTATTTATTTATTTTTTTGGTTTCTCTCGGCTCCTATCGGTCTCACTTGGCCATTGAAAGGTTTTCTCGGCTTTTTCCGGAGAAAAAATTACTAGAGACCTGTGCTTGACGTCTTTTTGACGTCTGTTGACATCGGACTGTAATATAGCTTTCTGCGTAGTACTGTAGGAGTACCAGCATAAAAATGTTTAATCTAGAGCTGTGTAAGGGCTTGAATTTCAGCATGGGATCGCGGGAATTGCGCATTTCCCAAGTTGCTCCTGCATGTCTGCAACTTTCAGTGCAGGAAAATCCCGCAGATTGACATCATCTACTGTATTTTCCACCCAATTTAGAATGCCTGAAATGCTACAACAATCACTAAGGAAGTGGGTGTCGGTGACGAAAGCACTATGAGCTGCATTCTGAGTAGTTCTGGTTAAAATAAATAAATAAATAAAAGCAGTGCTTTATATTTTAAGTGCCGCAAGACTTTATTCTCTCGTAAGTGATTCTCGTTCGCTATCTTTAAGCATTATAGAAACTCGGTACAGTAGTATATGTTGTATTTTATATGCAGAAGTGTCTCAGCTAGATCTGTGGGAAACAATAAGTTTGGAGTGGCTTGTACTCCCGTCTCTCCAATCTAATGGGATTAAAAGTGAGGGCTTCGTCATGATTCAAAGTGTTCCACGGCAAAGTGAGCACTCTGAGGCTGAAGAGCAAATATCTAATGAGTCGGCGTGTGACACTGTTGGGTGCGCTGTTGAGAGCCCGAGACTGTGTGTGTGTGTGTGTGTGTGAAATAGAGCGAATGAGAAAGTGAGCAAGTTTTTAGGATACAGACAGGAGGAAGGATTTATTGTTTTTGTGTGTGTGGTCCTCACCCAAACACAGACCCTGTTTTAATTAATAAAGTAGTTTTGTTACCGCCCGAATCCTGTCTCTGTCTCCTGCTTTGAGCCTCAAAACCAGGGGTTGTTACAATATTTTATTCACGTATACCACCTTAACACTAACCACGGAAGTCATTTTGACGGTTTGAGGTTTGCAAATTTAAATGACTGCATGTCAGAAAGTTATGTTGTTGTCCATTTATGACTTTTTCTAAATAAATACCCCGACGGTGTTTAAAAGGTAGGATCACAAAAATAAGGAAGTTATAACCCTGCCCATCTAGCAATAAAGGCGTCATTTTGACTGACTTAAATACATGTTTTTGTTTTAAATATAACCAACAATATTCTTTATTAGATATACACCCACTATCCTGTTATCTCTACTGGACCTAGCAGCCATCAATTCCTTTGTTTTGTACAAGAAATGCACCAGGGAAAATATCAGTAGGAGAGATTTCATCTTGAAGCTAGCCACAACGCTTCAGCAGAAACATTTCAATCAGAAAAATGCAAAGCTGCAGGCTGCAGCAGCTCAACCTGGATTCTGTGCTGCACTGAGTGACACACGCAAGAGCGAACACATGTTACTTTTGTTTTTAAATTAAAAACTACTTTCATTTTTACAGTTTTGTATACATATACCTGTTTACACACTAGTTTCTTTTAATGTATAAATACGGCGTTTTGGCTGTGCAGATGTTTGATATGATGTGCTTGACTAAAACTTTTGAGTTGTATCCGATAGTTTGTCTTTCATTTTAATATTGATGTTGTTTAAAATGTACCGTCATAATGACTGCTGGCCATGGTTTTAGATATGAGTATAACCGTGGCTGTTCTAGAGTTAACGTGGTAATTTTTGTGGCGCATATGTAGAATAATATTGTCTGGAATTAGGTTTGAGTACTCAAGCACTAAATTACTTGAAATTCCCACCCCTAGTAGTCGTTCTGTAAAGTTACTTGGTGCGGAAAGCATTAAAGAAAGCTCGAGTACACACTGAGAGGCAGACAGTTAGAATTTTTATTGTCAGTATGTACTGCAACTATTTTCCTGCTCCATATTATCCCTCCTGAGGTAATCCATACTTGTCTTCACTCTACACAGCTGGGGTGACATTCCTGTCAAGTTATTGGATTACATTCATTTTGAAGTATGTGCCCCTCGTGGAAGGCATGTACTAACCAAATTGTTTAAGTTGTTGTTCAACTGTTTAGTTTGGCTTGGTTCAGAGGAATTATATATAAATGCTAACTTCACTATAACAGACCCCTGTTTAACAATTCCAACAGCAAGAACCAGTTTTTTATGTTTTATTTTTTATTTATTTGTTTTCAATGGAGTATATCACATTTAGAATTCACTAACCAGGATCGACCTGGCTACAACGATCTCAGTACTGACTGACACTGTAAATGTGTTATTCTCCTTGTTGAAAACAAAGACCATAGTTGGCCAATTCAAAGGTGACCTATTGTAGTGCAACTCATACATGACGTATGCAATCGTTGCCAGCCCGCCATCTTCAAACAAACTACAACCAGACAACTGGGCGTGAGGAGGCAACTGCAAACCAGTGCATTGAGAAAAGCATGAAAAATATGAAGCAATCTATGCTGGACATTTAAGAGAAAGGACATGTAATTTCTGTTGCATTCTTTCTTTTTCATGTCTTTAATGTTTTCTTTTAAACACTGTTTTATATGTTGATCATTGTTAAGTAATCTTCATAAAAGTACTCTCATATTAATGTTCAATTTGTATGGGGCATTTCTTCATTATTCTAATTGCAGCAAATTTCCAAACCCTATTATAGTGAACACCCCGATGTAATGAACGTTTCTGCAGTTCCCATGGGGGTTTGTTATAGTGAACTTAGCCTGTATATATGTACACAGTATATAACAGATTATACTGTTGAGGATACAATGTAAAACTTCAGTTATGTTTTACCGTTTTTAAATATTAAAGATCACCTAAGGATGAAGCACCTACTGTACTGTATCCCACTGGGATAAGCCACCCTTGGATGAGCAATTTACAGGAGATTCCAGTTTTGCAGGCTCAATTTAATGCCTTGTGGTTTAGAATGTGTGACCTAAGAAAGCACAAGGCATATGACATATTCTTGGAAGAGCGCCTGCAAAATGTTGCAATCGCATGCAGACCCAAGTCCGTATTGTAGGTTTTGTTTTAAAACATTGCAGTACAGTGGGATGGGGCATATTATCCACCTCTACGTTTTTGCCAAAGGCTAGTTGTCACGCACGCACGCACGCACGCACACAAACACACACACAGACAGACAACACACACATGCGTGCACAATCTTCAGACTAGTTTAACTGCTTCTTTAGCCTTTTAATTTGATTCCCCCCGTTAAATTTGTTCCCAAATCTATTCACAAGTGCTTGCTTAAAGTATTGCTGCAGTCATCGCCCCTGTCCCATCATTTGTTGTTGCCTTCAGTTTATTGTACCTCATTTGGTTCAACTTAAGCAGTCTTTGCCACACTCCTGCTTCATCAAGATCAGTTTTCTGCCTCTCTCCAACTTTATGATCCAGTCTTTTAGACTGGATTGTATAAGTCTTGTAGAGTTCAGGTTCCCTCCGCAAATGTTTCCAAATATAATACTTTGTCGTAATATAGCAATGATACCCGGTGTAGTGTTATTTTCAGATACGCGGATAAAGTGGTGTGCATGCCTAAACAACTTCCGCTTAGAAAGCACGGAAGTGCCCATTCAAGTCTAGTACTTTATGCTGTTTGGTCTTTTTCATCTTTTTAAATTGAATTTATCACCATTAAAAAAAAATAATGTACAAATATTTATCATATGCAATATATTGGGTCTTGTACATTTTTTTTGTTTTGTTTTGTTTTTACTTGTGCAACTTTGCGGTGGACTTCTCATTTTGTCTTGTTCGTCGTGAATTGTTTTTTCTTTTTAGAGAAATTGATTGTCAGTTTCCAGTTTAAGTTTGCAAAAAAATTTGGTATAATTTATGATTTGCAAAAACATAATGTAAATGTACCTCTGTTTTGACAATAGGGAAACGCATCACATCGCAATTCATTGCACCTGTACTAATCTCACAGCGTACCACTTTCAAACATTACACGGGTCAAGTTTTGGTACGCCACCACATTGTGATGATGTACCCCTTTATAACACTACACCGGTGGCAATACTCGGGCACAACCCTAACATAATGGCGGAACTATACATCCTTCACTGGGTTGGACAAGTGAATTACTATGATGATTATTATTTATTTCTTGGCAGATGCCCTTACAGTTGTTACAAAATATCACAGTACAAAATATCACATTAGATAAGAGCCATTATAAAGTACAGTAAAATCAGTAGAAAATAAGATCAAATTCATATAAAAGCAAAATTGAAGAATACAGAATTACATTTAAGCGCGAATAAGACCAAGAGAAGTTAAACTTCTAGTTAGGGCTGCTGACTTTCAGTTTTAACCGATAAAACCCGTTTTAAAACACCACCAATACTGAAATTGGTGGATAGCCAATAAACACTGGAAAAACTGTGGAAATGGTTAATCAATTCACGTTGACTTTACCCTTTTCCCATTTTATATAAAAAATAAATAAATAAAAATAAAAACCTACAAAAATAATAATAAATGCATTTCCCAGTGCTGCTGGGCAATGTCCTGCCTTCCTGACTTGTATCACTGATTCGTTCTGAATACTTTAAATCCGCCCCAACTACCGAGTGACAGCAGATTCCTACATTTCTATTGGAGACTCCGCTTGCGAGATTTAAAACGAGATTACAATCGGGAATGGAGGTTTTTTAGCGGGATGTAAAGCTGTATTACAGTTAAAGGGTACATAAGAACCTTTTGATTTTATTATTACGTGTTCCCATGTGTTGCTACAACTGTTTACGTAAGGCGTGGGTGTATTGTGTTTTTTTTTTTTTCATTTTGACCACTTTTTTTTAAAAAAACTGTTACATTGCATTCCATGCCTCAAGATGGCTCCCCATGTACCTGCATGGACCTGTCAGAACTACATTTCCCATCATCCTCTTGCTCACATGCAAGATGTATTTACCAGTGAGCAGGAGGATGATGGGGGGGGGGGGGGATAATAATTTTAAATAAAACAATAATCACACCTTAAGTAAACAGAAGCATGGGAACATGTAACACAATAAAATCAAAAGGTCATTATGTACCATTTAAGATATGGAGGATTTAAAACAGAATTGTGATGAAATGTGAAAAAATGCCTACACACAAAAACCCCAGAATGTGCCCGTGACCATAGGGATTTCGTTGTGGAAGACAGCAAAGGAAAGAAGGTACAACTTAGAAGTGTGCAAGTACTGTCGAGATACTATACATATGTTGACAGAAAAAAAAACGCTCAAGCATTTAGGAAAGTAAACGAAAACACTAATTTCATACAGTATATCAAAAACAAAAGCCCTGAAAAAAAGATTTACATAAAACTCGAAAATAGCTAAAATAAGCACCGAAAAATACAATTAATAAAAACCTAAAAACAGAAGCCCTACTTGTAGTACAAAATATTTGCTTATAAGAGTAAATTCCATTAAGAGCATGTAGTAAGTATGATGCATGGATAAGAACGATTTCAAATGAGAGTAATTACAACAAAAATAAGTGAATACGGATACCTTTTAAGAGTAAAATCAAGTACAAGATACAGAAAATAGTTAAGAGCAGTAGTTAGGGGGATATAGTGATATACTGTTCATGTCACACCTCAAATATTTCCATAGATCTAGGGAACAGCTTATCCAATTATGAAACTTGGTATTAACATGTTTTAGTATAAGTGATTATCAGATTCAGAGGGTATCTGTGTGTCACAATCTTCTTTCTGCATGTATTTGGGTAATTACTTGGTCTCCCCCCCCCCCCCCCCCCCCCCCACCACCATGATCCATAAATGATCATTACTTGCCTGAAATGCTTGATCAGATTTCAGTGTGGCATGCTCCTATTTATTTCTTATAGTTATTGCTTACCAAAATGTTTGACAAATTGGACAGGGCAGCACAAATATAATATACAAAGCTGTACAGTTTGCTTTAGGCTCTGGGTATAATGCGTACAGTAAAATAAACACTTTTGATGCATTTAATCATAACATTTAAGAAGGGGTTGTTTATGATGACTGTTGCCAGAGTCAATAATACATTGACCTCCGGTAATGGCATCTACAAAAAGCTGCTGCTCTGAATTTAAGGCCCAGCTATCTTTAGAAAGATTTAAGAACCCTTAGATTAGATTTAAAGGGACGTTGCACCTAACCCTAAGTAAATCAGCCCTCTTTCATACAGATCCAACATTGCTTTGGGTCGAGACATTAAAGCCAAGTCTGTAAAGTGTACATTCATGCCGATCGTGGAATTGGCGGCATGATGCGTAACATGGGCCGGGCTTCACTGTACCCGTCGATGTTTAGATACTAGATGTTCCAAGCTATAAATAACTGTGCTGTTTTAGACAAGGGCCCCATTAGGAAGAAATGGAAAATGTATAGCTCTCCAGAGGCTTTGCTGCAGTCTTGTGTGATTCACCAGGATCTTCAGGAGGAATTTAGTGCTAGGTACAGCTTGCATTTTGGATGATTTTGTGATCAATGTCATCCCTTGTATCTGAGTTTCTCAAAAGCTGTTCCTAAGTTAATTTGGTCAATTCAGTACTTTACAGTTAAATGGAAGTTTTTGTTTTAAAGCAGCAAAAATCAGTATACAACCCATTTCATTGACAATACCAGGGAGGGGGAAGAGTTGATCTATTGAAATAATTATTGTAAGTCACCCTGGATAAGGGCGTCTGCTAAGAAATAAATAATAATTATTACTGGTGTACTTGGGACATTGAAATGTTGGTACTGTAGAATAGCGAGTGCAGCAGTTTAGGGTCCTCATTCAAAAATGGGGACCCTTGTACGCTGATTGTGTGTCTGTCTGTCTGTCTGTCCGTCCATCCATCTGTCATACTATACCACGTGAACACGATAACTCTTCATTTTACACCACATCTTCACCTAACTTCTGTCATGCACACCTAGCCTCCTACAGACATTTCAGATTGCATTTAGCTATTATAATATGTTTGTTTTTTTTGTTTTTTTATATGGATATTTCAACCTCCACATGCCCTCCATTTTACTTTCTTACATCAAGTAGTCCAAAAACATTTAAATATTACTTTGGTTTAACAATTTTTTTATGTTGCATCATTACTGGGCATTTAAATATAACTAGGCTTGCTACTTTTCGATTTTAATTGATAAAGCTCTAAACGTCCAATTGCCAAAAATAAGCTTGACTGAAATTAATTTACATAGAGTAAATGTCTGTAAAACCACTCACTATTTTCTTACCAAAAATAATAATTTAGAAATCATCTCTAGTTTGTGTAGTTTTTATACTTGCTGTCTGTCCCGTCTCCGTTCTGCTCTGAATGGCTAGGGGTAGCTGTCAGTCATCTCGGTGGTCCCTTAGTAGGCTACTGTAGTTTCACTGTCAGCCATTTCATCCTGTTCTGACAGATGTTGTTAACTGAAGCAGCGCTAGAATGCTCTCATTCGTTTAAATGACTGTCAATAGTTAAGACCTGTACCAACTATGCACTTTAATTTGCCAGCTATAGCGCGTGTCATTCAATTGCCTACTTTGAAATTAGTGGGTTAAGGTGTAGGTAAACTTTTGCTATAGGTATACGGTGACAGTTACTAGTTTGATTTGAAAATGGGGTGCAAAAGGAAAACACTTAATGAGTTTTGTGGAGAGTACCCTGACCAAAAGCTGAAGTCTCTGCAGCAAAACGAAGGGGCACAGTCTGCCTTGCCTTCCAGTGACTGAGTCCAGCTGTGCTGTGAAGCAGGAGAGAGTGGAGTGCATGTTAGTTCTGTTCAACTATCGAATGTTTTTGTTCTGTGCATATTTATTTTTACTCATAAATGTATGCAATAAAAGTCTGTGTAATACACTTTTATATGCTGCGTTTTCTATGGTTTATTTGAGACCATTTTTATATTTATGTAGGATCTTTGATCTTTACAAGGTATAGCTCCGTGTCACCAAATTTCAATTAGAATGTTGGTAACCTTGGTTTTGTTGCGTGTTGAATATGATGAAGGGATTTCGCTAAATGAGACGTTTCTCAATGGCATAGTGTGTGTTTTTTTTTTTTTTTTTTAAACAAAGGTCGATTTTTCACCCGTTTGCTTGAATTGAAAAATAAAGGTTAAATGGTAAATTCTTTCTAAAATAAACGTCTATTGTCTTTTGAAAAAAATAAAAATCGAATAGTAGCAAGCCTAAATATAACACCAACTGTTTTTAATTTTCTACCAAAGTTGTTGTGTGTGTTTGTTTTTTTTTTACATTTTTTATACTGTTAAGCCATTTTCACACAACTACTGGTTCTAAGCCATCTCAGACGTCTAAAATTCTTACAAAAGACCCATTCACACAGCACAAAATTGTGCCATCTATGCTGGTATAATACCGTCATAACCCTTTCACACAGCCAACGGGATCATGAGAGATTAATATAACTTTCAAACCTGTCTGTCAACAGCTTTTTCTTCTGCCAAAAATGACCCCGCCTTTTAGCTTAAGTGGATTTGATTTTTTGTTTACTTTTAATCTTATTATACAATATAATAACCTTGTAAGGTTACAGGAGCTTCACGTGCAATGTAGGTCTTGCATTTTATTGTGAAGAAGGCGATGCAGTATCATTTAAAAAAAATAAATAAATAAAAATAAAAATCAGCTGTTCTGGCTACATCGGAGAGCAAAAACGTAGTGGCTATTTGCTTTACGTAAATTATGCTTGAGGGATTGAACACCAACACAGTGATTGTGTTTTTATTTATACCACTGATTTGGCTAAAACAATTTATATGTCATGAAAAGTTAGTGTCTGGATCTGCACCGCAAATAGTCTATTGTTAAGCATACTGCATAGAATTAACAACACTGTTTATAAAATGCTAATTGCAAAATGACAAATTGGAAGTGAACTTAGATCGAATTTTTTACTTACATGAGGTTATTTTAATAGAAGTAAAGAACTAAAAAAAAAAAAAAAAAAAAAAAAACTTGCCAGAACCCCGGTTCTGAAGAATGCACTTCTCTACACCCAGCCCCCCCCCCCCCCCCCCCCATCGAAAGCTCCATACTGCCTACTCTGTACTTGTACAAAAAGTAACCAATAACCATACAGTACCTTCCAATGAGTTAGGAGAGCTACAGTGTTAGTGATCTTTTATAGAAAACAGTCGTGGCCTAAACAAGATACCAGTAAGTCATGAAACACCGTGCCATATGGCAATAGGATACCTAAATAAGGTAACAAATGCATTTGTTTTGACTGTTATTAATTGACCTAGTAAGCCAATACAATCTCCAGTAATTAAAAATACAGGTAGGCTACCGGTAGTTGTAAATCCCCATCAGGTTCTGCTTCTCTGTAATGACAGAATAATAGTCTTCATTGCAATGTTGTATTACAATAAAAAAAAAAACATGTTTGATTAATACAGTACTTCATAAACTAACTAATGCAACTGCATGTGTTTTTAAACAAAGTTAAATATGTATAGTCAGAATGACAAATACATTATGTCCTGGTTTTCATGACATATCTTGTTAATGCCATGAATGCTGACATAAATAAAAACATACTGTATCCTCTCTATACGTATGTCTAGGATGCTGCCTTTTACTATAGCTGTTGCTATGTTGCCGCTTACTAGCCCTTCAGTGCTGGCATAGCTCTTCACACAGGCCATTAAGACGGGGTCTATGCTACCTCAGAACTACCTTGCGAAGTGGTTGAGTGCTGTCAAATATATATCAGCTCCGAGCTGTAATAACTAGTCTGTGTGTAAAGGGCTCTAGCCCCCTAAAGAAGTTTCAGAATGTATTTCACTGTAATCTGGTGCTTGTTATGGATTATGAGGACCCTCTATGTGCCTGCACGGGTGGTTTGGTACTGCAGTTGCCATAGTTTAGACCAGACATTTTCACCGATATCAAAAGCACAAAAATAGAATAAAAGCAGCAGCTATGAAATATTCAATTAAACAACAAGATCTGTTTCAACAATCCTCTTTTTTTTTTTTTTTTTTTTTTTCCTAAGTTACAATGGCAGTTACTAGGAGCCTGGTCGTCCAGCATTTTGGAAAGCAGTGCTTCAAAGGAGTTGAAGATACTTGTGTTTTTATAATCCCTAGCTCCCCAGCTACACAAAACTGCAAACTGCAGTTATACCAGTTTTAAAGAGCAAATGTCTTTTGTGTTATTTAATTGTGTGAAATGGCTTGCCTTTTTATCCCTTGTCATTTTCTGATGATAGATTGCAATTGTTCTGTTTTTTACTATATTTTCCCCATAGCTAACTAGTATTTGGTTTTAGTTAGGCCTGCCGGGTTCAGTATCCATCTAAATAATAAGCACACCTTCAACCACATGGCTACCGGTGCACCCAAATACCAGTGCACACATAACGAGGGTTGAAAAATAAATATATTTTGACACAGTAATTGTATAAACAGTTCTCTACATATACCGTAAAACTTCAAATAAACGCTGATCTCCAATACTCGCCGGTCTCTAATAGACGCTGGGGCTGCTGGGAAATATGGTAGACGCCGTGTGATTAATAATATAATGCACATCATACTGACTGTTCCAGCCAATACACACACATGGCTGTACAGTGAACTTACCAATTTGTTTTTCAACAGCGATCAAGATACCCTGAGGCTCAGGATGAATGATAAGAACATGAATGATAAGAATTTATTTTAAGGTACATCTAATGCAGACATTTTTTTTTTGACGTTATTCATTGACGTTATGAAGCTTTTTTGAGCATGCTGAAAGTAAGCCAAATATAAACTTGTTTTCAGATATTAACAGGGTTGACCGTGTATTTATTTGTACATGCTTTTTTTTTTTTTGTATTAACAGTATTTCGTGCATTTGAGTCTTGCAATGAATATTGGTTATTTTGCTCCTTTGGTACAATGCAAGCTTATTACCCACTGACTAGTGTAGTGTGCAGGCAGCTTTTTCATGATTGCATCTGAAGTATTTGCAGATGTTAGTGATCTTATCTTGCATAATAAACGCTGAGTCTCCAATAGGTGCTGTACCTCTTTGACAATAGGAAAATACCCATCAGATTGCAATTGATTGCATGTGTACCAAAATCTGACAGCATACCACAACTTTTGGTGCGCATACCACATTCTGACAATGTACCGCCTTTCTAACACTACACCGGCTCTATAGTCCAGATCACAGCTTCTATCAAAGTGAAAAACAATGTCCACAAACTTTTGAAGTTTATCTATAAACTTCAGGTACATTCAAACAGTATTCCAATTCCAAAAGAAAAGAAAGAAGATAGTAACAGACAAGTTGAAAAAAGGCATTCAATTAGAATAATCTAGCTAGAAAAATATTTATATTTTTGGGGGGGGTTTTGTGCATTTTTCCTGAGGGATATCGGACAACGTCCATTAGGTAAACTGTTCCCCCACTACTACCACTAGTTGTTGGTGGTTTTTTTTTTTTGTTTTGTTTTGTGTTTTTTTTTTTTTAATGAAAATTTGATTTGAGTTTGTTTCAAGGACTAGTGACTTGGACTTGGACTCGAATGATATTGACTCAAGGCTTGAGGACTCAACTACAAGTCTGCCATGTATGTATGTATGTAAAAATCAACCAGAGGAGAAGAACGGACAGACCAGGGGCAGCGGCAACAAAACATCCATTTAACCAATTTAAGAGCGACCCAAATCTTTTTTTTTTTTTTTTTCTTTTTTATAAAGAAAAGCTTAAAGTTTAATGCTCTCATTAGTATCTATAGTATCTGTCGGTTCTGGCTGATTTTACTGTACTTGCAGAAGCGGTTTTCTCCCACTGCTAATTAAAAACAAAAATAGCCACCTAACAATTTCATCCTGAGGGCTACAGTAAACCGTACTGTTTAAATTGGGACTTTAGTGAAGACTGCATGTGTACATCAGTACATTTAATTATTGTAGATAGGAATTCATAGCCAGCCAGCATTTTTGTAAATAACACATGTAATGTACAATAAAATAAAATAAACATTTTACTTGTGTCATCTGTGTCAATTTCAGGAGGAGCTTCATGGTCGGCAAGGTGACACAGCTGAGAATTTTTTCCTCTGTCATCCCATCTGGCCAGTTTGGTCAGTTTCTCAGCACACAGTACAGTTAGTCGCTCAGTAACGAGGTGCAAACAGGTGATTGATCGATCTGTATGAGCATTTACGAAGGTGCTTTGTTAAAAAAAAAAAAAAAAAAAAAAGGGAAATTTATAACCGTGTATTTTTTTTAGCAAAATAAAATCTAAGCCTATTTTTAGGGACCCCCAACTACTGTTATTGATTCCAACTTAGGCACTTCACATAAGCACTAGTAAGTTTACATCAGGACTAGCAAGTTTCAAAAGGTACTAGTCCTTTGGACTAGTAGCACAATATTGTTAGTTTCTAACCGTAATATATGAAAGAGATATTCTACATATTCAAGTATGGAGACGCAAAATAAAATTATCAACCAGAGTTGTTACTGTCAAGTTCTTTTGCAGGAAAGGGTAGGCTACCTCTAATGTACTGTTTGGAAAAATTATGATATAGTTGTATTCACTGAAGATAATGCAAATCTAAGTGGCTATGCAAAGTCATGTAAAGTTTTGATTAAAATATGACAGCAAAAAGTGAAATGCATCTCTGCAGCCGCGGCAACGTGGAAGGGACCGCTGCTTTCGCTAGCAGAAGCTGGGCCACAATTCATAAACAGCAAATTAAAATTTTCATGTGTTTTCAAACATTGTGTATTTTTTTCTTTGAACAGTGGGGTTGATATTATTTATTTTATTTATTTTATTTATTTATTTCTTAATTTTACCGTTATGTTTACACTGGAAATGTGTCGGATTTTACACAAAACAAGGCAAAGGCTAGTGACGGCAGGAATATGAAAATTGGAGAGTGCTATAAATACATGCAATGTATTTATCAAACGTGTCTTAAACCATCTGGATTTGTTGTTTTTATTCCGTGCTCTATAAAAAGAGGACTTATTGTTCCTTTAAACTGTTACTGTGAGAATTACCGGTATTATTATTATTTTTTGTGTGCAACAACCAAGCTACTGTGCCACTATAGGTAGCAAACTGTTGTCTTCCGTATTGTCCTTTTGACTTGGTACTGTATTTTTAGAAGCAACGTGATTCTAAAATCACTCGTATTAAATAAGTAGGCTGCAACTGCTCCCCCAAATCAACTTGGCAGTGTTAACTTGCTGTATTGCATATACAGGGCCAAGGGTTGCGTTTACAGTAGTGATGTATTTATTTCTTTTTTTTATCAATTCGATATTTAAAAATAAAAAATAATTATTTATTCTAATAACAGAATTCTTAGAGGCAAAAAGTCACAAAGGTTCCTGGTTAAAAGTTGTGCGTGTGTTTTTTTTTTTTCCCCTCTAATTAAAAACTACAATAAAACTTCAATAACTTTTTTTCAACAGCACTTTCAAACCTACAAAACATACAGTATGCATTATATTGAAGTCACTACTAAAGCAGTACAATCAATATATAAACAGTAACACTTCACAGAAACCATTTTTAAATAAAGAAGAAAAGCACTATCTGACAAAGCACTCACTTGCCCTCAACTGCCTGAAATCTTCTCTTAAACTCTTTTGAATCCCTTTTGAATCCCTTAATCCCAGGGAATTATGCACAGAAAAAAAATCAGAATTATGCGGTACCTTTGTACAAGTATGTACAAAGTAACAAAAGTATTGTGCAGTTGTATTGGGTTCTTCTCTCATACTGGATTCAAAATACTAGCATAAGTTTTTTTAAAAAAATAAAGTAGAACACTTTTTTTTGTCTTTCTAAATTCCAAGATTAAAAAAGGGTCACCAGCTTTTTCAGTTCTCCAAAAGAGAATGCCTCCGATCACACAGGACACGATTATACAGTGAGTTGCTGCGCTCAGCATCAGCTGTATTTCTTACTGCATTTATGTATCTGAAAGCGAATGTTTTCAAATTAAGACAGTCAGCTGTCGATTGACAAAAACAAGTCAATGTCAATTTCCCCTGACAGAACGCTATGGATCGCATCGGGGTGCCACCTTCACAGTGTACAAAGCAAAGGACATCTTTTACTCTCTCTTTGCTGATTTTTATGTTTGCAGCGTCGGATCTTTGTCATGGCATTTTCTGGCAAAATCGACCAATGTTCAACATTTTTCCCTGTCCTTCTCTGCTAACGGCGATATTTAATATTACGCGCCTATGCGTAGCGATACGTTTTATGCGTAAAATTACGTGGGAGCGTAATTGCGTAATTATTAAAAGTAACGTAATACAAGAAATAGTAATTTGAAACATTTGTTTATTATTAATAAAAAAATTAATAATGTGTTAACGTGCCTCACTGACTAAACTAAAATGAGAAACAGAGTCAACAATAACAGATACATACAAGTGAAAGTTCCAGTAAAACAATAGAATAACTTTGGGTAGCTCACTTATAAATACATATTCACGTCAACATCCATGAATCTGCAGTTTCGAGGGTGACTGATCTGACATGAACTGACCCTATATTTTATTTAACAGCCGCTGCTTTTCTCTTGCGGAGATCGGATTGGATCTAGTGGCAAATTCTACATGGGTCTGAGGGCAGTTCAGGCAGATGAAGGTCTTAAAGAATGGGAACCAACACAAGTTACAGTAGCCACGCATTGTCCAGGCACAGCAGGCTCTGGACCTAGTCTGTGCTAAATAAAGCACTGTATTGAATGTGTTCAGTACATGTCTGAGATGAATAATACATAACAAAAAAAAAACATAAAGGATCACCCACCTCAAAACTGGTTTCCCTTACTTGCCATACACATAGTGTTGCTTAATTTCATTATATTTACTGATTCTTTTTGCTACATTCATGAGACCAGTGTTTGCAGCTAGGGATGCAATGGTTATTTTATTACACTCAGACTGAAACTGATCCAGATACTGACATTTTTAAAAACTGAATTGATACGGACCAAAGAAAACTTCTGACTGCCCACACTCATTGGAGGTATCTAGGTGGGTGTTTTTTTGCAGAGCACATTCTGAGCAGAACTCCACAGCTTTGTCATCTGATTTTGTTTGTATATTTGAAACTGCGAATCAGCTGAAAGATAGAACCATACTTTCATCCTGCCCTGTACTGTCCTGTAGCGGTAGACAGTGACGTACACCCTCAACAACAAATAGATGATCATGTTTCAGATAGTGCTGACCGAGCTGCTGCATGTTGCCAGAATACCGCTTATTTTAGTCTTTTTTTAATCATATTTCCCATTCCTCTGTAGTACAAAACAAGAACATAAAGCAGCAGTGAGAACCCACAAGTTTTACACCACCTGTTATTGAACCTGCAAATATATTTTTTCACACCATTCTCCTGCTGTGTTGAAAAGGAAAGATGTCTTTAGAACCGTACTACAGTATTTGGGTAAATGGTTTGTTGAATTGTAGTGCAAGTGTTACTGTAGTGTTTTGTGATAAATTACCACCGGTACACAATAACAAAAGGGGTGCTGTCTCTCCAACATGTTACTGAAGGTGGTGCCATGATTGATTGCAATGACATCATCTCTCTACCGCAGCCTTCTCTTTGTTACTATAGTGTTTGGAAGTGGACAGTAAAGAGTGTTGCTGTGTAACTTGAGGACCTCACTATGTAATCTCGACAGAAATACTACTCCTGCCCTCTCACCTAAATGGCACCCTTCAAGCTTGAGCATGATAATCAATGTAGCATTTAAAATACTAGTAAGCACATTTCTAGATTGCTTAATAAAACTAGTGAAATAAATACTAATATATCAGTTTGTTTATGCCTCTTATTTTACCCCACATGTCCTTTCAAAGGACCAAACATACTAATGGTCTTTTTCTTTTAAATCAGTCTTCTCAGTCGGTCATTTTAAGTGACAAATGACCTTGACTGAATAATTATGCTGTCATTTACATTGACTGTAAAAATATGCCATTGGGATCGGTATGAGAATTTTCTAGAAGGCAATCCTTTAGCATTTCATTGCTGGTCTTATTTCTTTCCTATTGTACAGAGTTAATTTTTATGCAAGCAGGTGAATTGCCTTGGTGATGGTGTGTGCTTTCAAACAGGGGTTCATTTTTGTGAAATGAATGCAGATCGAGAAATTTAAATTTTGGTGCAACACCTCCCCTCCCCTTAAAGTAGAAAACAAATGCAATGTCCCTAGAAAGCAGAAAGAGGGATTATCCAGTAGTTTATCCAGTAATTGTGTCAATATTCCCAGTGTCACTGATCTGCCTGAAAGGGTAATATGTGTTATCTCTTTTGTAACCATAATTCAGCTTTTAAATTTAGTAGACATGATGTCTTTAGTAGACCTGTCTTGTGTGACAGGTCTATAATTATTTGACCAATTGACCAGAGATAACCTTGGTAACATAGAATATATAAAACAAAACCACAATCTGAGAATGGCTTTGCAGTCAAGTATGTATCTGACCCTCCTGAATACATGGGTTTGGGCCCAGCGCTGCGGGGGGTATTTTTATTAATTATTAATTTAATGAAATTAAATTAATTAATTAATTTTATTTATCTTTTATTCTCGCTGTAGTTAAATTTTTGCTGCAAAAATTTTAAAAAAATTCCATCAACTTGAAAAACAATATTACAGCAGAATGTCTATTTAATTATATCACACTAATGAACTGGTCTGGCTTTGAAATCTCCATTTGCAAATGAAAAAGGTGCTATACATTGTACAACAAATCAAATTACAGAGGCAGGGGGTTGTTTTAATAAATGGGCACACACCTACATACATAATGGAATATTGAACGTGTAAATAAATTTAAAAAATATGTTAATGTACAGCAAGTTATTTTAACAAGGAAGTTCCCTAGTCAGTGTACTGTTAACAGCAACACGACTGCATAATGATTTTATTACAGTATCTGAGTTAAATGGAACAGCAAGGTGGACATGTTGCAGATATGAAGATTTACATTTTAAATCAGCAATGTTTATCAGGCAGTTTGACTTTGTCTAGATTTGCATAAAAGGATTCACAATTCATATTTCCTCGCGTGGAGGTATTTAATCACAATGCATACTGCATGTTCCACTTCGTAAAGAAACAAGTTAAAAACAAAACGTGGTGAAAATGTGCTTTCTGTGTGCTAACAGCCTGATTTTCAAGAGGCAAAATAAAAACTAGGTTGCAAAGGGGGGGTACGGTATCTCCAGTAATACAGTACAGTTTACACATGCTACGTAAAAACAAAATTTGATTTATATTTTCCCAGGATGTTTGGCAGCTTACTTAAATATACATAATAATAAAGTTGTGTACTTAATGTTCATAAGCCACTTCTCTCGTGATTTTTTTAAGAATATGTTCTGTGGTAGAAAGGTGTAATCCTTATGCAGCTGTATTTTCTTTATGATGCTGTAGCAATATGGTACGATCTTGGGAAAACCGAACAGAAACTAGGCTACCATGCAAATGAAACCACTGCATTAATGAGGCGTGAAATAAATAAAAATGCGCATTTACTATACTTTCTTCAAATTAGTGTTCAAACTATTTTCTTGGAGGGATCTGCTGTTTGCACAAAATCTCACTTGGAGTTTATGCTGTACTGTAATCCTAGAGTTTATGCACATGCTGCCGGAGCCCCCGAGTCTCTCAGCTACTACTGCTACAACAACATAGTAAAATATTTTTATTCTCGATTTGTTTTAAATGCAGCATTCTATAAGTTTGAGATTTATTTTTAAGTTTGCCATCCGACATCACAGTTAGCGAAAGCATAATACAGTAAATGCCATATCTCGCAGCAGGTGCTGATACAATCAGCAATAGGTTGAAACCATGAACGCCCTCCCTTGCATAGTATTACTTGGTGCCAATTGGTTGAAATGTTAAATGCCAGCATCTGCACGGCAATTGGCTGAAACAGTTGCTGCATCACTGTCTTGCTCATACATAAACTAAAATTATCGGGAAACAAACAAAACTCCAAAATGCCGGTGGGGCTCGCCGCTGGACAAACGGTGAATACAAAAACGCGCGGATACCATGAACTTGGTAATCGTGGTATAGCAAAAAGGTTGCTGTTTCAAAACCGTGGTAGTTTATACCACGGTTTACCATAAAACCGGTCGGTATACCATGACATCCCTGTTGGACAGAAACAGTATTCTATACATCAATGCACCAGTTTGTTTTAATTATCAATAATGTACAGTATGTGCCTAATTTGGAAAAGCCACATACAAAGGTATTTACAGTAAGTTTCACAAGGCTTATAGCTGCAGTTTCTGTTTGTTTTATTTTCCATTGAAATGAGCAGTCTTAATGGAGTTTGTGTGCAATTTTTGACTCTTCATAGCTTGATAGAAACTCTGGTTTCTGTAGAAATGGTTATGAAACACACAATCGTACATTCTGAGGGTACACAGGGAGAAGGCTGATGGCTGGGTTTGCCTGCTTATCACTAAACCTGGACTACCTGAGTTGCCTTCTGTAAGGTTATCCAGATGAGATAACAGTTAAGGGGCATTAGCTGACCCTTTTTTGTATGCATGACTTGGTTATTTAACATCATAAAGAACTGTTAAGCCCTACAGTGTTTTATGTGTGTGGTTGCATATAATTTGAGGCATTCTTCAGAAAACACATACAATGTATCATAGTTTTGATTTCACTTTTCATTGCTTTAGATTAAAAAGGACACTGAATGTATGTTTACAAAGGGATTAATTCTGTGGAAGCAATGTTCCACTTCAATTTAAAATCATTCATGTAGTTTGTTGAACTTCCTCAGTGCATAGATTGTATTATAACCCCCATCCCCCTTTTCAAAGCAGGCTTTTCCCCAAAGATTTGTGCTGGGAATCTGTAAAATAAATACTGCAAGTCTCAGTACTGAACAAGATGAAAAAAGCAGGTGTGCTCCTGTGGCCCATAGCATACAATTCCAGCATGACGTTTGACACATTTTTAATAGTGGATCCTGCGTGAACTCGTTATGTACCAGATTTTAGGCCGGATTTGTCTCTGATACTGTCCCTGAGTAAATGACCTTGTGGTGCCACACTCAACTGTAACATAGTTTTTCATGCATAGCCACAAGAGGTGGGCACTTACTGTATAGTGGCATGCTCAGTAAGCTGTCAATATATTAAAGCCTGATTTCAAATTTTACAAAGGATTAGGGTTCATTCTCCACTGTAGCGCCTCATTTAATTATTGCTTTTAAAATCCACAGAATTAAAAACTTTCACATGGTCTATTAAACTTTCTTATTGTAGACTGACCTGCAAAAAACAAATGGTGCCATTAGTAAGCAGTGGATGTTATCATGCATTCTATGTCAAGTGATATTGGGCTTAGGTGCACACACGTGAAAGTACAGTCTCAGACCGTCTACTTTTTGTGTAACTAAACGTTCGGAAAGCTGCGCCAGTGGTAAAAACAACTCGACCGTAGATACAAATGTAATGTTTTTTATTTTATTATTTATTAATGTTGTGTTATTGAAATAGCAATGCACTCCTAACAATGACAGTAGGTTGTACTCATTGACTGTTAGTTTGGGTCAGGATATCCAGATGCTTTGGCAAGTACCAATTACAGTTCATATTGGTGCATCAGTTGGACAATAAGTGGTGTCTTGAGTTTGTCTAATGCAAGCAAGAATGTGAAACAAAATATTAGTGTTTTAATATTACTTTTGCTTTGTTTTTTGTATTCCTTGTGGCATTAAAAAAGCACCGACTTACTAATATACTTTTGCATCATCAATAACACTTTTATTTATGGTGTTTGTGTCCAGTATGAAGGCACGCTGTGTGAAACTAAAAATGTAATTCTGCTTTTCTTCAGTTTGCAGGATTTTGGTTGGTGTCTATAAAAAGTGGATGTGATTTCTTACAAAGAATTCGTGAGAACACAAAATGGCTTTAGCTGGCTGTCCGGACTATTTTCTACACCATCCAAATTACCAGGTATGCCAGGTATTTTCATTTCATGAAGTTATGTAATATAATTAGTCTCATTCTTAAAAACAGAGGGAAGTTTACTCATTCCATCTGTGTGCAGGCTTCCAATGATGTGACGTCCCAAAGGGAATGTGGTTTACTTGGTGAAAAGGTTAGCACTTCCATTTTTATATAAATCCTATGTTCTCAAATCCCTATGTCCTCATTTTTAAACAGAACTTACCAAAGTCTCCTAGCCACACTACTAGTGTGTGGGGTGTTGTGGTTGTTGTGTTATATATAAATAAGGATCTGTGACCGTTTTGCAAAATAAGACAGAATTGGCCCTTTTATATTCTGTTATATAACTAGTTAGTTAGTGGAACTGGGACTGTGTCCAACTCTTTGAGCTTTGCAAACTACTGTCTTGACTAGATTTTTTTCCACTTGTTTTAGAAAAAATGTTCGCCTCTTCCTTCACATATGAGCTTTGAAAAAATATGGTAATCGTAATTCAGTGTATTAAAATTCAACTTTTGTTTGTTTGTTTTAATTGCATTGTTTAAGAAAAAACGTGCATGCTGAACTAAAGCCTGGATGTATAGTGGTGCTTGCTGTTGCGCCCAGCAACACTGGCACTTTCCTCGCATGGTATGACTTTAAAGGGTGGTAAAATCTTCAAACTAAAAAGCCGCTCAAATTGACCAAAAACATGTCCAAAAGTCATCCCTTCTGTCAGGGGACTTCAACAGTGTATATCCCTTTTGACGTAACGTTGCACAACTTTCTACTGTAACTAAAGGCCGTACCAAGTAATTCTTTATTCATAACCGAGATCTGCTGGAAGTAGCCCTGGCAAGCTTCTTTGACTAAATAGTAAAAAATAAGCATACAGTCCGAGGGGTTCATTCAGTATTTTTTTTTTTTGTTACACCATTTATTAAATGTTTCAAATTATTGCCATTTGACTCATAACATGATACAGTGCAATCCATTTATAAGAATCACTGATATAAGAATCAACCGCATATAGTGATCAAAACCACTGGGACCAAATCATTCCTATACTAATCAATGTAAAATAATCTGCTTGTAAGAATCAAGCAATCCGTTTATAAGAATAATTTCGCGGAAAACTGATTACATGTAATACAGTTCTTGATCAAGTGCAATGACGTGTACAGCCAATAAAAACTGTTTTTGAATTTGATCACATCTCGCGTGATTAGGCACGTGGATAGTGCAATGATGCAGGAAACACTGCATTATTTGTAGTCAAACATGACTGCACCACTGCATTGTTCAGGTATGTTTTTTTGTGTTCTCTGTTAGTGAACATTTGTTTCAATAAAGTGAATACACATTAATTGAATACATGCTGAGTGCAGCAGTGTTACTGTGTGATATGCATGTAGAGAGTGGGATTGCGGCGCGGCGCTGTGAGGAGGAGGGGGGATTGCAGAGCTTTGCATCTCTGCTTAATGAAAAACTGTGAGATTTGCATCGCAACTAAAAAATAGTTACGCCACAGATGCTTAAATACAGTGGTAGTCCTGACAGTAAAATACTGTACTGTAATGTCATTTTAATTCAAAGGCCATTACACGTAACACCGCACAGCAGTTAAACTAGACACCCTCACGAGACGATCGCTTCTCAAGTATACTGTAGTAAAATAGGATTCTGCAGCCTTGAGTAAACATAATCGTGATCATATAACAAGCTGCTTACCCACGAGGACTTGTTTTGATGTATTGTCCTCGGTGATTGCGCACCTTGACATCTGTATACTGTATTTAAACTGCTGATGGTATGCTTTTGCTAATTGTGATGTGACAAAGTGGCCAAGGAGAGTGTAAATTATCAGGCTGGAGTCTTGATTTACAGTTTTAAACCGGTGTTGATTTTATTTTTCTTACACTGCGGTGGCGAAACAACCGCTAATAAAATAAACAAAATAAACCTATTTCTCAGCTGGAGCACTAACTAACAGTATTTCGTGTGGAACAAACACCAGATCTCTTACTCAAATTTTGGTTTCTTTTTGTTACTTCTGCTTCCTTATGCCTCTATACCCCCATCACAAAGCTATCGGCTAAGCCATTTCTATCTTGGTGTCATTAACTTTAACAAGCAGTTAACCAATTAATAATTTGTTAAAGAAAGCAGCTGTGGATTTTTCGTGGGCGTGCATACATGCGGGAACTTGTGACATCTAGTGGTCAACCCATTACACTGCAGCCAGGGAACAAGCTCTTGTCATTCTCATACTAAGTTTGGTTGTGCACCACAGTAATCATATCAGTCCGCTTATAAGAATCAAAACACCCGGGACGGATGTGATTCTTATAAACGGACTGCACTGCAGTGCTTTATAGTTTAGTTATTTTTGTAAGCAAGGTTATAAATACTGAAACTACTACAAATTTAAAAAAATGCAGCCCTTTGCAATAAATAAATAAATAACGAAGCACATTGCAAAGCACACAGATTTTTCGTCCTTTACACTTTTTTGTCGTCTTTGCGTTTTGGTCATCGGATAGCTGATTGCTTTTAAATGTAGACTTTTCTGGGCCTTAGCAATAAGATGCAATACCCTGTATAGTAGTCTTTTTAAGTATCATATATCCTGGGTACCTCCCAAGGACAAAAAAGGCAAGTTTGTACCCCAAAATGTATTAAATTAGCATAGCTGGAAATTTGTGGCAATGGTCTCCTGTATTATTGCTGTGGGCTACCGACCGTACCAGGCTTGAACGACTACCTATAGAGTTGAAGTAAAATCTCTTAAACCTAATTCATTGACCAAGATTTGTTTTTAGAAGAATGAAAACAATTACAAAAATAAATAAATACATAAATAAATACATTTAAATAAATAAATAAATAACCTGCTGGTTCACACATTTGTTCAAAAAAACAAATACGGGGCGTAACGTCCGTTTGCTGCAAGACTTAAAGAACGAATGTAGCGCTTTCATATGGATTTTTGTTTATCTTTTTCAGTAACGCTATGTCTGGTTTTTTGTTTAGTTTTCCTTGCTTACATTTTTTTTTTTTGGTGGCCAAATAAGACTGCTGCACTTGTGATGCTTCAGCACACTAAAGTTTGTGTAGTTTGTGTAGTTTGTGTAAACCCAGCTTAAGAAAGCTGCAGTCGTGCAAGGCCAAATTGAAACTCGGACAGAAACATTTAAATATACCCTACTGTATTTTAATATTGCATTTGGAAGGAGAATTTCTCTACCTAAAAAAAAAAAAAAACCCAAATTGCCTGATAATACCAAAATAACATGAGAAAGGTGAGGCGACTAATATTTTTCCATGGAAACCATGCCCTTCTATATTTTCATGGCAAACTGTTCCAATTCATGTTGTTAATACCATGCTAAAAGGCCGGGTTATACTCCCTCGCTCGTCCATCATTAGAACGGTCTCGGTGCCATGCAGTGCAGTTTGTAGCGTTACCCGACAATCTCCCAGCTCAAATGACAGTTGCTGGTATTTGCTGAGAGCTGAAATCAACTTAACTTTGCCTTGTTGCTAGGTGAAGGAACACCAAAAATCAATGACATGTTTGTTGAGAAGCTGCTCTGTATAATTACAGCAGCCTGTGTGCAGTAGATAGAGCAGGTTATAAAGATCAGCAGAAAAAAAAGAGAATACTTGTGAACAAATGCAATCAACTTGAGTGTTACCCTCAAAGCAAATCAAAGGGTTCAAATTGTTTCTTGTCATATCTCAATATGTGCAAATAATATTAAACAACTAGAGTGCTGAACTATAGGAGCAATCTGTATTGTGTGTCATTATTGATATTTGTTGGTGCAAAAACCTCCAGCTAAGGCAACATTATTTACAAGCTTTTTTTTATCCAGTTTGTAAATTTAATCTTTGTCTTTGCAAATTTCAAAGGAAAGTCTGTGATGAATGGAATGGCTGCTGTTTGCAGGACACAGCACAATTAAATTAATGTTGTACTTTCTTTTGTTTGCCCAAGACAGACAACAAAGACCAGAAGTTTTGTGAACTGTTCTCTTATAATATATGCATGTTTATTCTTTTATGTGCTGATGCGTGAACACGCCCTCAAAACCATTTGACCCCCTGGTGTTAATGGGATAAATGAGGACATGGCAGCTACCTAGGCATGTACACTGTGCCCCATGCATAAAACTACCCTGTTTTGAAAAGGAATCGGCTGATTCAGAAAGCATGACTGTGGGATGCCCTTGTGTGTGTCAAATTTCTTTTCTGTCCGGGTGATTTTACCCCCCCATCGTGTCCACTTGATGTACAGCACTATCTGTAATCCAGCCTCTCTGATAAAGACCATTAGAAATGATTGAACCCAGGCCCTTTGCAGACAGCTCAGTTAGTAATAATTATGCTCGAGTGATCTCATTTTGCTTGTCTAACAAGAGCTTTAAAGTAAAAACAAAACGGCATTTTTATCAAAGCTGTCTAGGACAATCCAGTGTTTGGGTATCAGTGGGATATGGGTGGGGAAAGGGAAGCAGTAAAAGCTGTGTGTTTTTTTTTTTTTTTTGATAAATGGCTTCCCCTGATTTGGAGCTTGTTTAAGTTCTGATGGGTGTACAGCTCATGTTTTAATTTAAATAAGCTGGATATGTAACTACAGTAGTACCATATTACACAGAATAACTCCATATTACACAAAATATGTGTTTTATTTGACATAATAAACAATTTACTGTACAAACCGTTGTAAGTCGCACCGGTGCAGGATAACAAAGATTAATCCTTACTTAAACTGTATAACCATTAACTTTTTTTTTTTTTTTTAACCGGGAGGATGTGCGATTTGTGTTTTTAAAAGGATCATAGCTGAATCTCCCTGCTTGGAACCCACAAGCACGCAAAATGCTACTATATATATAGTAGCATTTTGCGTGCTTGTGGGTTCCAAGCAGGGCGATTCAGCTCAAACCGCTATGTCTGTCTGTCTGTTAATAATAATCTGCACTGTTGGAGTACTGTCATGAAATATATGTTCTCCATGATCTATAAATATGACCATAACCAAAAGTTACGGTGGGTTGATTGACAAATTCCAGCCGCTCAGCTTCTTGATATAATCATTGACAGTCTACTGTAGCCTATCCGGTTGTTTCAACTGCAAGTAAATCCAGTACGCTGCAGCAGGAAAAAACTAAAAACTTGAGTGTGAAGTACTAGTGTGACACGAGGAAAAACTGGCTACATTTTGTTTCTTAAATTATGCAGTAGTTATTGGGTAACACAATTTATTTAAATGTTGTTTTTGATGGGGGGGAAAAACTGTTGCATTGCATCCATCCAAAAAGCATGCTCTGTTTAAATCATGTAGCTGCTTTGCATGAAAAGAGAATACAGCTGCATGAGTATTATACGAGAGAAAAAAATAGCGAGGGAGTAAGTACAAAACTTATAGTATTTAAGTTCAACATCCTGTTTTTGTGTCGTGCTTATTGCATATATCGGTGTTTTACTCCCCACCCCCCAGTACCCTTGTCTGCTAAATGCATTTAGTTGACATTCAAGGTGACCTAAGGGGTTGTTGGGATTTTAATGTTTTAAATGTTTAATTAGTTAGTGTTTTTGAATTTCTTTATTATTGTGTTGACAGAATGTTAGATTGTGACTAATTCCACTGACGCATTACCAGTTTATCATTAAACACGTGTAAAAGTCCCACCGGTGTATTAGTCGCTCCCCCTATTTTAGGACCCCCTAAAAATACCCAGAAATTCGACTTGTACGACGGTTTTTACGGTATGTATTGGATTCCTTGGGGGGGGGGGGGGGGGGCGTTCAAAGTACCATAATAGTGGTCGCGCTATACATATATATCTGATTGAATCTGCCGCAAAGAGAATCTAGGTCATAAATTTTTTTATTAAAAAGAAAAAATGTTCATTAGCACTGTATTTAATAATTAATCCAATGGTATTCTCTACAGCTGCATCTTCACTTTCAAAAGACAATTGCCTTCAGTCCTCCTTTTAAATTGACATTTGTTTCAGCAATTGATCATGAAAGCATGATAATTTTAAAATTGTTTCTGATGCTCGGAACTGTTGAAGCACTCTTAAGCAGATGTACTCTATTATCCTTGCTGTAGACTATAAAGTTTTCTATTGTGCTTTTATTAACATTGCCTATTTTTTCATGTTGCCTTTTGTTTCCGTAGGACAATGTAGACCGGGCTTCAGCTCACAGGCCAGCAGATATGATTGGCCAAGGTTTCCAGCAGTCCTCCCATCAGAATTCTCCTAATCAAGGTAAACCTATATTTTATAGATATATTTGGTAAAGCTGAGAAATAATGATGATGGTGTGTGATTCCGGTTACATGAGACACAAATGGGTAATTAACCACTTCAGATGTAAAAATGAAACCCCTTCCCAGGTACCAGATTTTGAAAATAATAATAATGTTTTCAAACCTGTAATTGCTATAAAATGTTAACATATGATAAATAAAACACAAATAAATGTACAACATACCCAATATAGAGATAAAAACGTGTTTTTTTTTTTTTTTTTTTTTATAGACAAATGTGTTCATTTATTTTTTTAACAATAAAAGCAAAAACGCTGCTAATAACGATAGTAATCAGTAAACAGTAATTATCAAATAAAAATCAAACAATATCAAAACATAACCCGGGAGTGCCTTCGCAACCACTGCACATTTTTCTTGCGTGGTTTTTTTTTTGTTTTCATTTTCGTAGCAGACCCTATACCTTTTTTACGATGTCTGCTTCGCTTGTGTTGGAGGGATAGTCACAAATGCGTGTACACAACCACTTTGTGCAGGCATTGTGATGGATCTGGCTGCCGCGTTGCCTGAACCCCGCGCTGTGTTTTGATAGTATTTCGTTACAGCACTGCCATTTCAAACCAAACAGCTTCCCGTTTGCAGCTGGCTTACCTGTAAAGTAGCTGCATGCTCTTCTGTTTGTACTGTTCTTGACCCCACATCCTCTTCATCATAATCGCTGAGTGATAAGTCAGCATCACTGTCGCTGATATAGAAATCCTCCGAACTAACTTCACTCCCGTTGCTCATTATAGAAAGACCACGTACATTGCCATGTTTAGCTTTTGCTAAAAACGATATAAACTAAACAAGTAAAACTAATAATAATAAAAAAAACCCCACTATATATATATATATATATATATATATATATATATATAATATATATATATATATATATATATATATATACTTGTAAAAGCTGAATGGCTTCCTATAATATATCTCAGCCTTCTAAACGTCCACAGCTACAGAATGGAATTGCTTCATGACACGCAATTGGATAAAAATGTCACCTGACCCTCCCCCAACTTTCATTGCACATTCCACAGTACCAGCACTGCTTTAGAGAATGAAACCTGAAACGCTAGACTGAGAAACCCATCATAGAATAGAATGGGAAACTTGACGTACGCACGTACGACATGGTACTGTAAGTGGGTTTTCAGTTGGCGTATGTCATGATGTTGAAGTGGTTAAGTTCCTGGTCACGAATAACGTAATTGCTCTATCTACAGTATATGATTTGAGGGGTTTACGCAGACTATACAGATATTTTTTACTAATGATATAATTTGGATTTATAATCACATCATGAGGTATAGTATTGTTTTAAATACTATCAGTTGTATCGGTTGAATTCCAATATACTGACCTGTACATTTTGACTTCACAACATAGTGTTAAATTAAGCAGGATGGGCTGTTTGTTATAGTTAGGGCCCTATGAAAATCAAGATTTCACAGGCTGCGTGGAAATTGTGAAATTAGCCCAATACCACGATTTTTACAATATTCTTAAGAAATAAAAATAATTTCATAATTATTTGTATTTCATACAAAAAATAAAAAAAATCATGTTAACGAAACTGTACAGCTCTATGTGCCTGTGTGTAATGTTTGCCATGCACACAGTGCTGTGCAGTGTTCGCCATGCACACAGTGCTGTGTAGTGATTGTCACTATATGCACTCTAAGCGGGAAATTTAAAATACTATACACTGTAAATAAGAAAATGGATGTCTCTAAAAAGGCTAAAAATGTGTCTGCAGCAGATCACGTAAAGCAGTATCCAGCAGGAGTTTTACACGGCGATGGAGGTAAGATGTTCTGTACGGCCTGGAACGTTACTGTAGATCACTACAGAGAATCGACTGTTGACAGACATTTAGATTCACCGAAAAGAGAAAGCCGGAAATCCAGAGCAGTACTGTGACTGCTTTACTTGCAAAGAAACAAAAAACAGTGACTTTTCATATATTCCAAAAGTCCACTTATTAAATGTTGACCTGACAGAGGCGTGCGTTTGTGCAAATATCCCTTTTGAAAAATTGGACAAAAAAGTTACGGAAATTCTTCAGACAGAGTGTAGCGATTCCTTCATCAGCCCAGCTGCCAAATATCACAAGCAGGAGATTATGGAATTGGTAAAACAGTCTGGTTGCTTGTCAGTGGTCACACTGACGAGTCAACAGATGCACAAGGTCAGTATGGGTTACACATTGTATTTGTTTTGCAAGACCTAAATGGTGAACATGCACCTGACGTACTAGAACTGAAAGTTGTCCTTGCAGATACACTTTACCTGCAGGCCGTTAATTACAACACTGTTTCACAAGCTATTGTAAAGTGCTTGAGTAACTTTGATGTTAATTTTGATGTCAGTGCATTTATCTGTATATTTGCTGTTTTAAAAGAAAATAATAATCTGTACATCAATTAATTGAAGTGGGGGTGTGTTTTTTTTTTTTTTTTTTTCTTTTGCATATAAAATTAGCTATTTTACAGACTTTGCCTCTCTGTAGGACTGGAATAAAACTTCCTGAGTAGTTGTGCAATGTGTTTGTTGTAATACTGTAACTGAAATGAATATCTCAAACTTCAAAGGTGCCAGTTGTTAATCTGACATGCAGTAGGTAGAAGTTGAACACTACTTTGTTGTAACACTGCTGCCAGTTGTACATTTTGAGATAACAACTACAGAGTACATTTGTCTGACAAAGAAAAAAGGCTGAACCAACACTTAAGAATGACATTCTCAGCCACTGCTGTGCTGTGCTGTGTGATGTGTCGGGAAAAGTCTTTGCTTTCCTAATAAGTTACACTTGCAGTAAACATGTTGGCAATTCATTATATAGCAATTTCCTTTAGAACAACTTGTCTTTTGCTCTCTCAATTTAGAAGTTTGAGACAGCATGCCATCAGGGTCTCCATTTATCCCTGTTTGACAAGGATAGCAGTGCCAGTTATATTGACTGAACGCTGCATTTGGATTAATTTCTCTCTCTTGCTGAAAAACATGGAAGCAAGATGGCCCCATGAATTCACTGTATTTCAAACCTGGGGATTATTTCTGAGGAAAAGAAAGACTGATCTAGACCGTAAAACATAATTGGCTTTGTAAACCCCAAAAATATATATATATTTCATATTTATTTTCTAATTGTTTTTAGTATGTAGAATCTAAAAGTAATTGCCTAACCACAAGGTAAATTACTTCTTGAGACATTGTTGGCTCAAGAACTATAATCTGTAATTTACGTTTCACTTGCATTTTTATTATATTATCCATCCCTTTTCAATGATGCAACAACACTGAAGTGTACTAAGCATGCTGTGTGGAGATGCTTTTAAAACAGTAGATTTTGATGAATTACAAATTCAAAAGCTGTGTCTCGGATCTGTGATATTATATAGTAGTCTGACCGCAGTGAAGTAAAATCTTCCGAAAGCATTGCGGTTACTGTGATATGTGATTTGTTTAACCGGGCGCTGTGTTTTGAATGCTAGAGGCGGAACATGGCTTGAAACTGGAGTTCTGTCAAGTACGAAATGTAACCATTACCTCATGGGTATTTAACCTTTTAATACCGTTCAACCTGAATAGATATACCAAAGCTGCACGCAGTGTGAGTGACGCAGTCGCACCCACCCCAGAGGGCATAAAAGACTGCTGACACAAATATAGTCATCATTTTTTCCTTTTACCGACCTGAAGCACGGAGAGACAGATAGATCAATGAACAGATAAGTGGCACACACATATCTGATTTATATCTCTATCGCTTGTTTATTACACTTTTTTGCAATTTATTATATTTTAAAGTAATTTTACTTCACGTTCTGTGCTGTGGTTGTTCGTGCAAGTCCCTCAGCGGCCTTGTGCTCCATGCTAAGCTAGCAGCTCTACTGCTCCTTCCCTGGGATTGAACACTTAAGTTGGCCACTTGGGCTCTCTCAAGCTGCTGGCTTCAGTTGAAGCTTAAAAATAAAAATAAAAATCGGCTTCTGTTATAAAACCTGTATTTTAAGAACGGTAATTGTTTGTTTACTGTATTGTGTGATTTTTTTTTTTTTCTGTGCATTTTCTGCTTTTTTCACAGAAATAGAATAATTATACCATTGAGCAGCTGACAAGCCTGTATCTAACTCAAATTTAGTTTTTTTGTACTGCTTTGCAGTCGTATTCTGACTCAGACTTAAAGGCATCAGAGTACTCAATTATTTCGGCAACTGGTTAATTTGTGCCCAGTCTCCAGCACAGGCAGAGGCCCATACTGGACGTGTCACCGGCCACCTTCAACGGTTGGGCCTTACAGTGAATCATGCAAAGAGCCAGCTCACGCATTCCCAGACAGCCTCCTATCTCGTGTGCTTGGACTCTGGGTCCATGTTGGACAGCAGAGTACAGATAATAGACTCCTGTTTGGAGCTTTTTCAGCTCAACAGAGTGCTCACAGTAGTTCCTGAAACTTCTGGGCCTGATGATAGCAGCTTCCCAGACCCTTCTGTTGGGTCTCGTGCATGTACCCTCTGCAGACCTAGTTAAACAGCAGGGTTTTTCAGCCCACGCTGAACCGCGTCCACCACGGTCTAAAGACACCTCTCTTGGTGGAAACAGCCGTCCCATCTACGCCTAGGCATAATGCTGGGCTGTGTCACCAGAAGGGTGGTCGTCACCACGGACGTGTCCAGTCTGTGCTGGGGTTCTGTGTGGAATGGCCAGGGTGTGCAAGGTGTGTGGGAACCCCCTATGGCAGGGCTTCCACATAAATGTTTTAGAGTTGCAGGCAGTTTACCTGGCCTTGCAGAATTTTTTGCAGGAGGTTAAAGGCAGACATGTGCTTGTCCGTACAGACAACACAGCAGTGGTGGCATACATCAACCACCAGGGCAGCCTCTGGTCGCCCAGTCTCCTCTCACTACGAGCAGCATGTACTGCCCTGGATGACGAACTGGGCAGCAGACTTTCTCTCAAGGGGAATCCCAAGCAACTCATCTGGGAGAGGTTTGGGAGAGCGGAGATAGACCTATTTGCCTCCCAGGAATCAACCCACTGTCCCCTCCTAGTTCTCCATAATAGGAGGCAGGAACCCACTGGGAATAGATGATTTGGCACATCAGCGGCAGGGCCATCTGTTATATGCCCATGGCAGTAATCCTGCAATTTTTGCAGGACCTATTTTGAGGAGGGGAAATTCCCCACCACATTAAAGGTGTATCTGGCAGCTATTTCAGCTTGCCATATTAAGATTGCCTCGGTCTCCCCAGGAGCTCACTTCCTGGCGGGGCAGTTTTTGAAAGGGGCTCGACGGCTTATGAAGGACATTTGTTCCACTCATGAAACCTCCATTTGAGCCCTTGCATTCATCTGAGCTGAAATTTTTATAATTTAAAGGGGCCTTGCTTGCTATCACCTCCACAAAGCGGGTGAGTGAGATGCAGGCATTCACTATAGTGAAAGTTAATTTTTAGAGGCCAGGACAAAGGTCACGCTCGTACCTTTTTGCCAAAGACTATCTCGCCATTCCATGTCAACCAGTCTGTGGAACTGGAGGCTTTCCATCCACCTCATTTCCTGTCTGCCACAGAGTGACAGCTCCATACACTCTGCCCAGTTCGGGCCCTGGCGTACTATGTTGACAGGATGAAAAGTTTGAACAATTTGTCTGCTATGGGGCGAAGTACCATGGTCAAGCCCTGTCTAAGCAGCGGCTGTCCAAGTGGATAGCAGACAGTCAGGACTGCCTTTGAGCTGGCCAACTTGCCCCCTCCAGAAAAGTTCACTGTCCATTCCATCAGGGGCATGGCAACTTTGTGGGCTTTGTTCCAGGGTGCATCTGTCAAGGACATAGGCAATGCAGCGGTGTAAGCTACTCCCTATACCTTCACTGGGTTCTACAGACTAAATGTCATGGATCCTCAAAATCCTGGCTTTGGAACTAGATTGTTAAATGCGGGTTCTGAGTCAACCCTTAACACAGACATGGTGGTGGGTTTCTTCCTCAATTTGTTCACCCTAACTAATTACTAGGGTTACGAATGTTAACGCACAAGGCAGCCTCATGGCTTAGCCTTGTAGCATTCCGGTCATTCTGCAATCTTGCCCTTGCAACGGCTTGGGTAAATTGACCATTCGGTAATGGTTACATTTCGTACTTGAAAGGGGATGTTCAATTATAATCATAACCCTGGTTCCCTTAAATAGAAATGTAACCACTAACCTTCAATGTCGCTGTGTCCATGATTGCAGCAGGCTTGAAGGAAAAATGCCGAAAAATGTTGAGTGAGCACTGTCCTTTTGATACCTCGGGGGGCAAATTATAACAAATTAGTTTCTGGTGCATAAATAAACCACTCAAGCTTTGGCTCTTGTGTGTTTATAGTGTCATCAGAATGTCTCAATAAAATGACAACACTATTCTGTACATTTGGGTGTACTTAATAATTGTAACCTAACCTTCAGTTATGTCCTGACCCAGGATTTAGCAATTTATTACTTTCATGTCAGAAAGAAAGAAAGAAAGAAACAGGCTCTGTGAGCAGCTTTGGTATACAATTTTCAGGATTTGGCTCTTGAGGAGGTAAATACCCATTCAGTAATGGTTACATTTCTATTTCAGGGAATCAGGTGATACTAACCGAATGTTTTGTTGTTTTTTTTTCTTTTTTCCTCTGAAGGTAAGGTAACTATTTTTTGTGCAAGAATAGTGTGTAAGAAGCCATTTTTATAACTGCATTAAACTTATTCAGGGTTAAAGTAAGACTGTTGACTGTTCCAAGCTGGTGGAAGGCACGTGTCTTGTCATACTCACTGTTATGGGTTATTGCGTACAGTTTTGAGAATTAGACATTTGATGAGAAGTGGGATAGAAGAATTGTTAAGCAGATTCTTCTGTGCTGCCTGGAATAGTTATGTAATACATAGCATGTATAAAGTACTGGAAAAGTGAAGCCAAGGCTAACAGAAAAATGCTGACTAGTGTTCAGTTAGTGAATTTAACAATGGGTTACAGGTTCACTTTGCCAAGTGAGTCTTGACAGGTTCAGAATGTAAACTATGTCTTGTATGACAACCTGGAATCATGACCATGTTGTCTGCTCATGAATGAATAATAGAAAATATGGTGTTTTGCTTCAGGATGTCTCTGCTTCAGTCTGCCTTGGATTTACCATACACTTGCGGTGAGGGTCAGTTAAGCCTCCCTGGATTAGGTAACAGTTTAAAGCTATACAGCCATGCAGTACGATATAGCTGTGCATCATAAGCTGTGCTTAAGACATACTTCTCTACTTGACAATTTTTTTTTTTTTTTAATTCTGCAAGAAATTAATTTGAACAGCGAGGATCTGAAGTTCACTGTGGTAACATGATATTGAGAGTATTGTTGATACTAGGTCTGTACTGTGTGTTTTTTTTTAGCACATATTCATCCCAGGGTGTTCCCTGGCTCTAGCCAGAATTGTATTCATCTTTGAGTGCAGTGACTGTGCATGGTTTGTGGTCCTTAAGTGCTTGCCATGTTGACTTTTTGTACTATACACATTGGCACATAGCTGATTTTTACTTGCGGTGTCCTACACAAAGCAATGATACCAGTTGTGTTATAAGTTACTGTGTGTTATGCAAACAGAAGTTTGGAAACTTGCAATGCATAGTCATTTGTCTTTGTTTATAAATATGAAACATTTGAAGCACCCCTGTAAGGGGAGCTTGTATGAGTTTATCAACCTGCCATTGTGCCTAATATCTAATCTTTTATAAACCATTTAAGCTGGCAACTTCAAAATTTGCCAGCAGTTTTCACAAAATGTTGTGAAAACTGCTGGCAAAATCTAACAACGCCCTTCACTTTTTGTCCTGAGACCTTAGACTGCTGCTATATGGGGGTCATTGACTTATGTTTCCAGATGATAAACACAGCTTTATTCTGTGATTTCTGTAGGTCATGTTCGACTTGGTGTCTAACAAGACAAGCGAATCGTATTTACAAGGCTATGTAAACCCTACATGCTAAATGTGTTGCTGGCCATGAAATTGACCTCTGACTGAATATGGCTGCTAGAGAACTGCTTAGAGTTATTGTCTTACTGTTTGATACACAGCTGTATTCTTAGATTTTCTTACTTAATCCTTTGAGTAGTACGAACTTACCTGTATGTTCACTGCTGCTCTCTGGTCCCTAGGGAGTACGAACGTACTGGTATGTTCTGCAACTTTAATCTTGAATTACTGAGCCTACAAAACTCCTGATAACATGATATCCTAACACTAGGTTTCTGTAACACCTTTTATTGGTCTCTTGCACCCTCCAGATATTGACTGAATTACATACAATAAACCCAGTCACAAAAATGTCAACAATGTCTGTAAACCAGCGAAAATTGCTCAGAGAGAAAGAAGTATTAGAAATAATACTAAATTCAGATTCTGATTTGAATTCATATACATACAATTCCACTGACTCGGATGTCGGCGAGTGTGTCAGTGAAGAATATTTACCATCAACATCATGTGACAGGCATCCAGCGAAGAGATGGCGCCAAGTTCAGGGAACCTGTAGTCCTGGGGACTTCACTCTGAAGAAATTCAGGTTTGATCCATCACAGTCTGGCTTGAACAAAGATTGGTCTCTGCCTGCTGACCTAAGTGATACAGATTGCTTCAAATTGTTCTTTTGAAGAGACTGTGTCATATATTAGATGAGACGAATAAGTTTACCAGGAAACTGAGAGAACACTCAGTTGGGTGTCAAGTCAAAGCTCCGTAATTGGGTGGACACAACGATGTCTGAAATGTACATCTTTCTGGCTTGATCCGAAAGAAATACCTGAGTACTGGTCCACTGATCTTGTTATGTCAACTCCTTTCTTCTCTACCCTTTTCTCTCTCGATCGCTCTTCATTTCTCTGATAACAGCACCGCACAGATCGTAGACCCCCCTGAACAAAACGAGTCTTATGCTGTGGAAGGGAAGACTCTTTCAAGCAGTACAATCCCTCAAAGCGACATCGTTTCGACATCAAATTGTTTGTCATATGCGATGTGAAAACCGGATACATTTTGAATTTTATTGTTTATAGTGGTGGCACTACTGATATGCTTCATGACGCAGATCTCGGTGTGTCCGCCTATTTGCGTATTTGCGTGTTTGCATAGCCAAGACACAGGTGCATGTGGCACCGTGCGATCCAACGGAAAAAGAATGCCCCAGTTCAAAAAAGAATTAGAAAAAGTCCAGTTTTTACACACAGACAAGTTGCTGGCTGCGAAGTGGCATGACAAAAGAAATGTGCATATGTTCACCTCTGTGCATAGACCTGTGATGAAAGTGACCGACAGTCGATCACGCCACTGGGGATAACAAGGTGAAACCAGAGTGTGTGCTGGAGTACAACTAGAAAATGGGCTCGGTGGAGAAATCGGACATGCAAATTAGATTGTGCAAGGAAATCTCTCAAGTGGTACAAAAAGTTAGCCGTGTTGAATGCCTTCATTTTCCACAAAACTGCATCCAAAAAAACGGTCACTTTTTCAGCAAGTTCAGGTACAACCTCATCTTGCAGCTGATTAGAAAAATACCACACAGCGTGGAAGTCATCCAGTGGACGACGCCCAAGCTCAGACAACCCAACAAGGATGACCGACCAACATTTTCCACATCCCGTACCCCAAACAGCAAAGGGCAGTCGTACACAGCACACGTGTCACGTCTGTATCCACACCGATCTGTCTATGTGATGTGTGTAAATTAGGGATGTTACGGTATACCGGTTTTATGGTAAACCGAGTTATAAACTGCCATGGTTTTGAAACCGCAACCATTTTTCTATACCGTGATTACCGAGTTCACACGGTTTTCGGTGATATGGGTGCGTTTTTTTTTTTTTTTCACTGTTTTGTCCATCGTTGAGCCACTGTGTTCATTAGAACTAATGAACACAGACATCTCAAGTTCTGAAAACTGCCATGCATGAGATTATCCGAGTAGGCTGTTAAATAAGTGACGTCATATTTAATATAAACCACCCTACTAAACAATGATCGCTGTGACCTGTCAGTAAATGAAACACAAATACTCCAAAATATCTGCACGAACAAGGCACTGTAACTTTTCATCACTGCCTTCCTATTAATTTACCAAACAAAAGAAGCAACAATAGTGTTGTAGGGATTTTGGTTTTATGTAAAATAAATTATACAATTTATTCCCATTTAAAAAAAGTCCTCTAGATGCCGCTTAACTTTGCAACAGTCTCCCATCCACCTTAACTTGTCTTCTTTCCTTTGTCTTTGTTGCTGTTAACATGCAGTCCAAAAAAAATTTACAGTCGCTATCTTGTCATTTATTAAGTTTTGCAGATCAGTGGGCGGGCACTGCATGTCTAAAAACGCACTCGATTGGCTATTGCTAGGTAACACTTTGCTTCTCTTAACTAATAGGATGCCGTCCAAACTGATAAAGATGAAGAGGGTATTCAGTTACAGTGGTCACATCCTAACCCCCTATCGTTCCAGACTGAGCCCAGAAAATGTTAATATTTTGGTGTTTCTCCACAGTCATTTGAAATGAAGTAGCATTGTTTTGCTGAGCCTGTGTGAGCTGGAGTGAACACTACTTCCAATTGGGTAGTGCCTGATAGAACTGTAGTACAAGGATACCAGTTTTAACACACAAAAAAATCATGGGTGGGGTCTGTAGTAAGACTCTGTCCATCAGCAGCTGTCTAGTACATTGTGTTCAAGTCTTATGTATCTGGCTCAGTTCCAGACCCTTTTTTTTTTTTTTCTTTTCTGTACACTGTCATGCTCAAGACAAATCCACTGGTATTGTGGTTAGAAACAATGTTACACCACTGGGCATGTTCAAATACACTAGTATGATTGTTAATGTTTGTGATAAATTACAATGAAACCTCATTTATTAAACACAATAGTGCTAAATTTAGAAATAAAAGAAGTTTAAGTCTTCAATTGAAGACATTGAAAAAGACTTCCAGTCGACACGGTTGTCATTGAACTTAAGTTTTTTAGTATTTGGAAACCTCACTATTAACGACAGTCATGACACCACCAAAATGTGACCTTAATAAGGGTACTACAAAGGGTACATACATTATTCAGACACATTGCTACAATTAGTGTCATAATAACTTAGCTATCAAACACAAAAATTGATAAGTTTAGTCAGTTTATGTAACTGGGTAACACTTTATCGAACAAAATAGTCATTTTCACGCTCATATCTGTTTATTTTGCATCACTCATGTTTGAGAACTGTCTTAATTTACTGTAATTACCAAAGTGTTTTACAACACATTGGCCTACTCCCTTTTGGATCTTTTTTCTTTCTTTCGTAAGTCTGACGGACAACTAGAACTGAAGAGTAGCTCCTGAACTCGTAGTCAAAGCACCTTAACACAAACTTGCCAAAAAATGAAATAAAAAACAATATTTGAGTGACTTCAGTAAGAACCACTAAGCCACCATTAAAAAGGTAAAGCAGTTTGAAGCTATTCACTCTGTATCTTTTGAAATAATAATACAACACTGCATTGTAAAATTTACATTGAACTAGCATTTCTGTGTCATTTCTGCTTGTGTTTTAATTGCTTTTTAAAACAAGTAGTTTTGCTGGCTTTCAAAATTACTCATAGGGGCTCCCGAGTGGCGCATACAGTAAAAGCACTCGCTAGAGTGCAGGATGCGCTCTATAGCCTGGACGTCGCCGGTTCGAGTCCAGGCTATTCCACAGCCGACCGTGGACGGGAGCTCCAGGGGGCGGCGCTCAATTGGCCGAGCGTCGTCCGGGTTTAGGGAGGGTTAGGTCTGCCAGGGTGTCCTAGGCTCACCACGCACCAGCGACCCCTCTAGTCTGGCCGGGCGCCTGCGGGCTTGCCTGTAAGCTGCCCAGAGCTGCGTTGTCCTCCGACGCTGTAGCTCTGAGGCGGCTGCACGGTGAGTCTGCAGAGTGTAAAGAAGCGGGCGGCTGACGGCACATGCTTTGGAGGACAGCGTATGTTCATCTTCACCCCTCCCGAGTCAGCGCAGAGGTGGTAGCGGTGAGCTGAGCCTAAAAAATAATTGGGCATTTCAAATTGGGGAGAAAATAATAAAAAGTAATTGGCAACGACTAAATTAAAAAAAATATATATATATATTACTCATGGAATATCGTTCCATCTTTTCTTAATCTCCTCCACTGTTCTTTTAATAATGCCTACACTCTAAGACGGGGGTCTCCAACCCAGGTCTTGGAGAGCTACTATGGCTGCTGGTTTTCGTTTCAACCAGTCTGTTACTTAATTCAACCAATTATTGGCTTAATTAGTCAATACTAGCAGGTGTTCCAGATCTTTTGCCACTGATGATGTAAAGACACCTATAAAACCTCCAAGAAGTAAAGGCTCTTGTTAGAACCTTGCTTTGCCAGTGTGGGGAGACCTTTTTAGGTGCTTCTAAGCATTCTATGTTCTCTATTGCAGACTTTCGTTTTTGTCATGCAAGCTATACATGTATTGACAATTGGAGTCTGCAAAACAATACGGTATTATAAACCGCAATTTACAAACTGACTTGTTTCATTCAGAAAGGCCCCACAATTACATATGCATATACAGAATTACATGTGCATCAAGGGCTAAAGCGCACAAAAGACGTTGCCCCCACAAATCACGTATTAATTGCGTGTTTATGCCGTTGCGTTTGTTTTATAAATCCCATCCAAGAATTCAGAACCCTCCACGCCCGTTTTACAGTCTTAAAACGTGCGTAATCCTTTTATAAATCTGGGCCTGAGTGGTGATGTGTACCACAGCACAACTTTTCCAAATATTACCAGATGAGAGAATGTGCTATTGATAAATTACCATACTGATATTCCTTGAAGCATGCTTACGTTAGTTCTTGGATGTCCCACCGCCTGATTCACAGCATTAGCATTGTGTCCAAGGACCATCAAGAAAAAATAAAATAATGAAAGGTGATTTAGAAGTTGATTTTAGAAGTTACTTGCCTCTTGTTAAAGGTATTAATAAAACTAAATAGTTTGTTTCTTTTCCTTATTGTCTGTTTGAAATCCAAAATCTAGGCAATGCCCCCATGATGTTTGTTTTGATAAAGACTGTTGGCATTTACAATATACCACTTTTTATAATAAAATGCTGCCAACCTTGTTTCAAAAGAACAAAATACACTACATGTTTCATAAGGATGAGTAAATCTTTGATTAAAAAAAAAAAAAAAAAGTTTAAACCTACTGCACTCCCCTTGTCTAAGGGCTGTGCTGAAAGCAATCATAAAGCACACTTTTTACTTCTGTCCAACCTCAGTCACTGAACTAAATGAAGCAAAGTTCATGTCTTATTTGGGTTATTTTGACAGGAGTTGAATTTATGGCTTTAGTTTCAGAGAGCTGGCTGCAGGCCTATTTTGCTTGTTGTTTCAGGCTTATTGATGAAGATGTATGTTATTAACCCACGTGCCAAGCCACAGAAATTCAAATGCTATTCTGTGCGAAATGAAGTGCCTTAGGAGCACCAGAAGAGACTTTGGAAGGGTACTTTTTTTCTTCTTTCTTCCTTCTCCCTTTGTTCAGTCTGTTGGCTTTGCTAAGTCACTCAGATAAACAGGTGGAAAATGACATAATACCCACCCAGAGCAGACAGGAGGGGTGAGAAGCACAGGCCTCTGCAGCCTCAGTAAGTTGATTACTGTAGAAGTTAACATATGGAATGTGTCTTGAGTTTGACACTAACCGGACGTAATGATTGAAAGCCAGATAGTGTGCTGTATTCGGCACAGTTTACAGAAATGGTCAAATACTTTTGTTTGTAAAACCGGGAACAAGTATCTTTTTGCTGCCCTTGGGAGTACAGGATGGTTTTTATTGATTGATTTCGCTGAGGTATGGTATTATGCAGGCCTTGCACAGTATTCCATCATGGCAGCTACAGTTGAAAACAGATGTAGTTTTAACATATAGCACACAGTGTTTGGAAGATCTGACACCCTAAATATAGGGCACTTTGTATCTATGTTCTGTAGTGTACAAAAAAAAAATCAATTGCTAGAACTTTGAAGTCATTGTCATAGCAGAGAGCCTTTAGCGAATGGAGTTTCCAGAGCATCTGTTCTGAGGCCTTTATCTTTTAATAGGTTTTCAGTGTCAATGTTGCAATATTCACATAACCCGCAATATGCAGATGGGTCTTAGTCTATTTGTTATATTTAAAATGCATTACATAAAAAAATACTTAATGCAGATGTATACAATCATTCTGCTTTCAAACCTTTAAAGCTTTAGAATCATAAATATGATGCTGTTTATTAAGCGATAGTGGCAGTCAGTGAAAGCACTTTCAAAAACAGTTTAAAACCTAGATTTACCTTGAATTATTTATTGGTTGGGTACCCTTCTGCTGAGAAGTTTTAGGAAAGTAGTTTTAGGAAAATCGTTCCAAAAATGTTTATATATCACAAAAAAATACCTCTATTAAAGAAATAACATTTTTATTTGTCAGAGCTGCTTATAGTTTATCTGAATGGAGCAATATTGTTGAATTGTCCCTGTCTCGGTTTGTTGTTGAAAGATGCTGTCTGAGCTCCGGTTGTGGATACTGGACTGGTTGCTTTCATGTGTGCAAAGAATTGATTGGCTGGTTTTGGCGGATAATAAAATACATTTGGACTAATTCGTTTAGTGTTTGCTGTCCAATAGATGTGAACTGAGCTTTCATTACAGCAAGTCAAAAATGAAAAAGCTGGCATTTGTGTGGATTGATTAAGTTTGATTCATGTTTGATTCTGTGATATTCCAGGTGGCATCTAATGTCTATTAGAAGCCTGGTAGAGCTGGAAGCTGAGTGGCTGATGATACTGAATCGTTTTCTAATCACTGTTAAACACCGACATCCTGTTCATTTGGCAGTTTTCCTCCACGTTCAACTTTTGTAACTCTTGTCACAGACCTATATATAAATGCTTTTGTGGCAAGCATGATCGAATTGTGGTAGTGAATTCAAACTTGATTTGACTGCATTATTGTGTTTATAATATTTAATTAGTACTATGTTACATGTTTACGGAAAAAATACATTTTAGAAAGTTGATATTGAACAATACTTTCAAACACAATACTGTGCTATGAGCTATCATTTAAGTTAGGTTTACACTCAGTAAGCTTCCCCCACATGTTCAAACCACTGAAATATATATTTATTTTTTCTGAAAAGACTACTGTACAATGATTTGTTTCTGGGATCAGAATATTCATACGTATAGATTTTAATCCTTTGCGGTCCTATGTTGGACCCTGTCCGACATCATCAAAAAGATGTAAAAAACAGGTCTGTAGTCATTTTTTCTCCGGAAAAAGCGAAGAAAACCATTCAGTGGCTGAGTGAGACCGATAGGAGCCGAGAGAGGCCGAAAAAAAAAAAAAATTAATAGATGGTCCCGGCATCACATAGATAACACAGACATAAACAAACAAGATAGCTGCTTCTGCATCCAGCGCTCAAAGAATATCACAGACATTTGCAGAGCTTTTTTTAGATGTTATAGTAATAAAGTAATGACTTGTATCGTATTATTGAGGAGTTTGGTGATAAAACGAGTGATCAGGAGATGATTTATCGGTATGTACTACTATGAAGAGGTATGTGAAAATACAGCAAACAAGGGGTGGGGCGGGGCTGGAGATGCAGTACTGAGTGTCCTGTTGATATGCAGTGCCTTTTAAACCTGTTTTACTGTGGGAGAAAAAAAAATACTTTTAAACCGCACGTCTAAAATAAACTGCGCGTGTGACAATAAATTAGACCTGACGCGCTGAATAAATGGACCGCTAAGGGTTAAAGATTATTATTATTATTATTATTATTATTATTATTATTATTTTTTTTTTTTTTATTTTTTTTTTTTATTTATTTATTTATTTATTTATTTTATTCTTCCTAAGACTTCAAACTGCTCCTGCTCGAATGCCGTGTAACCAATCAACATCAAACTTGGCAGGTAACATCCCGGGATGAATACAGTTCAGATGCTAAAATATTGTGCTTCTGCGTCAACCAAGATGGCAGCCTGACACAATTTAAAAAAAAAAAAAAAAAAAAAAAAAAAAAAAGGTGTTTGTGCGTAATATGGCTGTCCAACGCATTTCTTTAAAAAACTTTCAGTATCTTCAGTCAAATGTAAAGCTAGCTTATAACTCCTTACAGAGTGCAGATAGGGTCATGGTTACTATGGAACACATAAAGGAAACCATATATGCTCTATCCAAAAATGACCTTGTCTGTGACCTTTGACCTCTCTAAGGTCAAATGTAGAACTAGCTTATAACTCCTTACAGTGCACATAGGGCTACAGTTACTATATAACACATTTAGGAACCCATATATGCTCTATTCAAAAATTACATTACTTCTCCTTAAAGTTATGTAAAACTAGCTTATAACTCCTTACAGTATGTAGATAGGGTTATGGTTACTATGATGTTTAAAGTTAAAGTATTGTGAGATAATGAACTACAGTTGTCCCACATTATACCGCCCCCCTTTGTAATGCCACCCTCACATACCGCCAGCTATTCTCTCTGAACAAATGTCACCAATATATAAACAGTGCTATTTCTGCCAACTTCCCCAGCCAAGCAAACGTAAATATAAGCATTGTAGTTTCCCCTCATTTAGCGCCTGCAAAATAATCATGGCCAATTAACAGTTATGCAGTTAACCTTTGACTCTCTTTCCTAGTTTGTTGTTAACTGAACATTCATACCAATGTTATCAACACTCCCGCTCCTAAAGCAAAAAAAGTACAAAATGGCGAGTCGGCCCTACATTTAACACCAGAGCAAAAGAAAAAAAACTGCATGTATGCATCTGAAAATAAGAAAGCAAGTCAGGTGAGAAAACATTTATGATGTCTTGCTAAGTAAGGCATATACTGTTAATCAAAGAACAATCTGAGACATTGTAATGCAGGGGTGTCAAACTCCAGTCCTTGAGGGCCGCAGGGTCTTCTGGTTTTCATTCCAACTTAAGCTCTCAATTAACATAATTGATCTAATTATTTGTTCAATTTGACAAATTTAATATTTTTCAAGGTCTTTTACAGTTGATGGTTTTAAAAATGCACTTGATTCAAGGTACACTACCTATGAAACATGTTGAGGCCTGAAGAGAAGTGTTAAATGTGTCCAGTTAATCAAATAATTAGACCAATGAAGTAATTGAGAGCTCGGGTGGAACGAAAGCCAGAAGACACAGCGACCCTCCAGGAACTGAGTTTGACACCCCTGCTCTAATGGATACAAACAAATGGCTTAGCTTGATGGAACGGGTCGATTTTGTTTAGCCTGAAAAAGGCTTGACACAGTCTAAAATAAGTGAGAAATTGTCAAGTGAGGAAAAGTGTATAGTTGGCATGAAAGTGCAATTCTCATATGCTGTGTATTCAAGCTTTATATAACCATGTACTAGATTTGAGGATAATGAACAGCATTTAGGGAGCATTTAAGGAAACGGATACTGTACAGTAGTTTTGCTAAACATAATGTTTGTTCTGCATGCATCACACAATGGCCATTATGAAATAAACTTTAAAGTACATTGAAATCCTTTTATAATATTAATAATATGCTTTCCAGAATTAAGCTAGGTATCAATTGTAGTGGTGAATGGCTAATGCAGTTACAGGTTGTAATGAATACCTTAATGTGCATCCCATTTCCAGGTCTAGTTTGTATTTCATTTTATGTCGTATCACATGAAGCTGGGAGCAGCAGGCTCCACATTAACCTGATTAGCTAATTTTGCTGAAGGCTGCTGCTGTAGTTTCCACTGCCAACTTAGGTGCCTTGCTTGTGAGAGGCACTGTTTTAAACACAATATCCTGTCTGCCGGTATGGAATTATGCAGTGCACAATAAAGAAATATGTGTTTTTTTGTTTTTTTTTTTTTAGTTTTTCGGTGTCAGTATGGAATCTAAAAGTCATTGCTTTAGTTATATTTTTTGCAAGACTGTATTGCGTCGCAGGTTAGAGCTTCTGAAATTAATGTTTGGTGTAGATTTATGGCTTACCTATTTTGGTTCATTGAAAGCTTACGTGATGTAAAAACAAGCCAAACAAAAATAATGAACATACATGTATAATAACTTGATCATCATGTTTCCAAGGATAATGTCACTATTGGGTAATACTAACTGAATAATAATAATACAAATTCTACTTTTGATGGAAAGAAATAGTGACTGTAGATGCAATTTAGGTAGTGTTAGTTATTCTAGTGCAGTGGTAGTCATTTGTGGGCAGAATTTAAATGACTTAAGATTACTGTAATTGACTGGAAGTATGACTATTGTAGTGTACTATGTGCAGTTGAAATCTTGCATATATTGTAGCCCTTGAAATTTCAGTTGACCTTACTGTATAGGAGGGTAACTTGCAGGACAAAATTTGTTTTGTGTTTGTTTTTTTTTGTTTTTTTTGTTTTTTTTTTTTGATTTGGCAAGTCTATGCCTACTCTTCGTTTTTATTTCATTGTTTTTGCATGTCTAGTATGAACTATATTTATCAAAACCATATAATGAAGGAACAACAAGGTTTCAATCAAAATAATATAAACTACATCTGCCATGTGGCAACTTTGGACGCCAAAAGCATTTCAGATAAATAAATCGAATTTCATTTAGCCAAGAAACCTGCATTTGCAGAGTTTGCCCAGAAGAGGACCTCAAATACACACACTCACACTCACACACACACACACACACTCACACTCACACACACTCACTCACACACACACACACACACACTCACACTCACACTCACACACACACACACACACACACACACACACACACACTCTCACACACACACACACTCACACAAATATAACTGCAGATTATACCTTTTATGGTAGGAGTATTGCAGAGAATGGAATAAAAATGCCAGGATTTAAGACCACTACTTAAGGAACAGAAATACAAATTATACTACGATGGAAATGGGACACAGTTGATAAGCTTGATCAGATAAGGGTGTAAAATGTAACTTCCCTCAAAGCTTATGCAATACTTATTTGATCTTCTGTTTGACATTGTTATGTTTCACTTCAAATGCTAAATACAGTACATATATTAAGTTTTTTTTTTTTTTAGTTGATCAATGTAATAATTCTGCGTAAATTACATGGGACCTTGTTATAATAATATCTTTATTTTTATATAGTGCCTTTCATAGTGGATCACCATCACAACATGCTTTACAGAGGTAGGCTGTGAACTGTGCATTATATGCAGAGTCACTTACAATAGGACATTTGACTTAACTTCTCATCCGCAAGATGGAGCACAAGGAGGTTAAGTGACTTGCACAGGGGTCAGTCAGTGGCAACCGTGGGATTTGAGCCGGTGATCTTCAGTGGCAGAGGTTGTGGACATTGATCTATATTTAGTATCTACAGTAATAGGACCCTTCATATCAGGAATTACTAGGGATTACAGATTTGCATGATATGTTTACTAAACCAATCTATAATCCCCGGTAAATCCCTTTTATTCCTTAAAGATTTTAGTCTGTACGTGTACAGGTAATAACAGTGATATGCTACAATCAGTATCTGCAGATTGATGCAAACAAAGTTGCAATAGCTAGACATTTTAGTTGATTTATTAGACTGTGCTTTTTAAGAATCTTTGGTTTTGTGATTCGACAGTTGTCTTGGCCTATACAAGCAACTGTGTATCATTCAGTACATCTTAAGTAAAACTACTAATTAAACTCTTATTTTCAGGGTAGGAGACAAGAAAAGCTCACATACTGTACATCAAGCAGCAGGTAGTTTAGCATTACTGCTGCTCTATATATTGATGGAAATTCAGGTCAGTAGTCATGGTGACAGCATGGCAGAAAAAAAATTGCAGTAGCTTGTGAAATTCACTAGGGGGAGCTCTAGGTTACTTGTTAGTTTTTAGTTGGCCCTGCAGTTTGATAATGTAGCTCATTATTTTGATTTCCATTACATGAGAGTAGGTGTTAAAACTTCATGCTGTTATTGGACACGGCTCTCGCCAAGATAAGCCCCAACTAAGACATAACTGCTTTTACTGTAAACTAATGTGATCCATCTGCGTTTCCTTCCATCTGATGATGTAGATATCCTTCTGCCTGGTGTTGGTGGCTGAAGTGTAATGCAGGCTCCAGAGATCAGCCTATTTTGCTTCCCTGGCGCATCGGCACACACAACGGCTGCAATGCTGGCTCCAGGGATCAACCACTATGCGGCTTCCCTAGCGCATCAGCATGACAACCGTCTGGACTGAGCTGAGTAGGGTACTTCTTTGGGGTCTTCAAGTGGGCACCTTCCATCCTTGGTGTTTCGTCGACTAGCCCACAACACCTTAAGTAAGAGGGCTTGACAGTGATTCTAGTGTCCCAGCATCACCCCCCTCCATCCTCCATCCCCCACTCCGCAAAGCCCAGCTTACTTACCTTCCTTTACATCGACGTTGCTTTCTTTCTATGGTGCTTGAGGTCCCCAATCAGAATCTTTTTGTCTCAACCAGAGCCAGTTGATGCTTCAGATAAGTTCTTCACTATACATTGCTTCTGGAGTGTGCCACAAATCCTTGACAACCCACCTCCACTGGGTAAACCTGGACTCTCCATCCTCGCTGTTCCGCTTCAGCAGCCAGTTGAGCGTACCGAAGTTTCTTCCTTTCATACGCCTCATCCACAGCATTCTCCCATGGCACTGGCGTGCTGATCGAGACTATAAGACAATATCAGGTCAAAAGTAAGTGGTGGCAATCTCAGGTGGGGAAAATAAGCCGTTGTCCAACATCTGCCAACATTTTCCAGTCTCCTAGCAGCTTCCAGTTGTCCTAGACGAGTTTTGGTTTTAATACCTTTTCTTGGTGGTCGCTCCCCTGGACGAAGGAATGTCCAGGTGCTGCCTCCCTCACACATTCATCATGTGACTCTACCAATGTAATTTCCAATCGAACCTTGGCGCACTTAAACTCCTCGGTTAGAGCCGAGACTGGCAGCTGCAGTATCTCTTTACCATACAGTCCCACTCATACTCTGCTGAGGCAACATGGAACTCCTAACTTGCTAGAACCAAAGTCATTGTATTTATCTTGCTCTTAATTGTATTATTACTTGTACTGTGATTCTTGAAATGTATTTTTGTTTAAGACGGTAAGTCGCCCTGGATAAGGGCGTCTGCTAAGAAATAAATAATAATAATAATAATAATATTTCCTGAATTTTGAACTGATTAACGCTTCCAGCTTCTCTACTGTTGTCCAGGAAACCTCATACACAGTGAGTGGCCACAGAAGTCTTGGCAGTAGACCAAACTGAAAGCACCAGAGTTTGTTTGCCCGGTAAAGCACTGCTGTCTATGCTCTTCAACCCTTGCACTGCTTGTTGTCTCACTTCTCCCACACAAACTGTGTCCTTTAGGTCCCCATCATACCATCTCCCAAGACTCTTCACTGGCTTCTCAGACACTGTTGGTATTGCCTCACCATTAATGAAGAATGTTTTATCTACTACTTTGCCTTTAATTATAGAGATGCTCCTTGATTTAGTGGGCTTGAATTGCATTCGTGCCCATTCAATGTTATTGGTTAATTTGCCCAATAATCGATTAGTGCAGGCTACTGTTGTAGTCATGGTTGTCATGTCATCCATGTATGCTCGAATTGGTGGTAGTCGCATTCCAGAAGCCAAGCGCTCTCCTCCTACTACCCATTTTGATGCCCTAATGATTACTTCCATTGCCATGGTAAAAGCCAGTGGAGAAATGGTGCATCCTGTCATTATTCCAACTTCTAGGCATTGCCATGTAGTGCTGAATTCTGAAGTTTAAAAACTAAATTGCAAATCTCCAAAGTAGGCTTTCACTAAGTTTGTTATTGTCATCAGTACACTGAAAAAATCAAATGCTGCCCAAAGAAGTTCATGTGGCACTGAACCATATGCATTAGCCAAATCCAGGAATGTCACATGGAGCTCCTTCCTCTCCTTTTTAGCTGGTTGAATTTGTTGTCAGCTGTCTCTCCAGGCTTTCACAAGGTCTTTCCCTTGTTGCCAGCTGCACTATTCACAGCAGTCACTGGATGTATCCAGATCTTCATGATTTCCATTACATAAGAGTAGATGTTGAAACCTTCATGCTGATGTAGAAGAATGAAACACTAATCCAGATGCTGTTGAATGAATGAATGAATGAATGAATGAATAAATGAATAATTTAGTCATTTTAGCAGACACTTTTATCCAAAGCCACTTGCAGAGACTAGGGGTGAACTATGCATCACAACTGCTGCTGCAGTACTTACAATAGGATCCCCGATTTTACATCCCATCCAAAGGACGGAGCACAAGGCTCAGGGTCACACACAGCGAGTCAGTGGCTGAGCTTGGAACCTCCTGGTAACAAACCCCCTTTTCTCTAACTATATAAGCGTCTGCTAAATGATTAATATTTAATATCAATAATATGTATTTCTATGTATAACAAATATACAGTATGTGTCTTCCGTTGGGGATTTCATAATATAAGTATTACTTACAAAAATGCATACTTGCATTATTCTCTCTACTATGTAATGTCACTATATCACTACTAGTATGTAACACAGTGATTACTGAAATACATAGCTCACAAATTTAACAGGTCCAGTTGTATGTATTATGAAAATCTTAGGCATCTAATGTGGATTCATTAAAAAAAAAAAAAAAAAATATATATATATATATATATATATATATATATATATATATATATATATATATATATATATATATATATATATATATACACACAATTGCCAAGATAAGCACCAACTAAGACGTAGCTTTACAGTGAACTAAAGTGATCCATCGGTGTCTCTATCCATTTGCGTTTCCTTCCATATGATGATGTAGATCTCCTTCTGTCTGGTGTTGATGGCTGAAGTGTAATGCTGGCTCCAGGGATTAGCTTATTTGCCTCCCTGGCGCATCAGCACACACAACGGCTGCGATGCTGGCTCCGGGGATCAACCACAGTGCGGTCTCCCCAGCGCATCAGCATGACAACCATCTGGATTGAGCGAAGTAGGGTACATCTCTGGGGTCTTCAAGTGGGCACCTTCCATCCTCTGTGTTTCATCAACTAGCCCACGACACCTCAAGAGGGCTCGCCGGTGATTCTGGCGTCCCAGCATCACCTCCCTACGTCCCCCACTCAACTCAGCCCAGATTACTTACCCGTACATCAGTGTTTCTTTCTTTCTATTGTGCTTGAGATCCCCAGCCAGAATCTTTCCGTCTCAACCACAGCCAGTTGCTGCTCCTCTCTGCTGCTTCAGATAAGTTCTTCACTGTGCAACGCCACTCTTGGCCACTGAATCCAACGTCTCTGAGAAACCGGGTTGTAGAGTGTGCCACAAATCCTCGACAACCCACTTCCACTGGGTAAACCCGGACTCTCCATCCTCGCTGTTCCGCTTCAGAGGCTAGTTGAGCATACCGCAGTTTCTTCCTCTCATACACCTCATCTACAGCATCCTTCCATGGCACTTTTAACTCTACCAAGTGAACAAGGTGTGCTGATCCAGACCACAAGACAATATCTGGTCGAAGGTTAGTGGTGGCAATCTCAGGTGGAAAAATAAGCCGTCGACCAACATCTGCCAGCATTTTCCAGTCTCTAGCAGCTTCTAGTTGTCCTGGGCAAGGATTGGTTTTAACACCTTTTCTTGGTGGTTGCTCTCCTGGGCGGAGGAATGTTGTCTTTTGTGTGTAATGTTTTGATGGAACAGGTGGCAACTTATTGGTCATGATACGCTGGTCTTCCAATGCTAAGGCCAAACATCGCAGCACCTGGTCATGGCGCCAAGTAAACTGTCCTTGGCTAAGAGCCACCTTACATCCTGTCAAAATGTGCCTTAATGTTACAGGTGATGAACACAAAATAAATGAGGGATCCTCTCCTACCCAGAGATTTAGGTTCTAATTTTATATATATATATATATATATATATATATATATATATATATATATATATATATATATATATATATATATATATATATATAATGAATATATATAATGAATATATGATGGAATGATATAATTGTATACACTGTTTGGAATTAAGTTAATAAAACAAATTGATTTGAATTTATTTAAAATAAATTGCTTTCTGTTTAGAAACTAAACTTGCAACATCAAAGTAATTGTGGAAGATAATTGGCATTTTCTGGATGAAAGGATGTGGATCAGATACGGTAGCTCGGATGAATCTGTCGCGGTTCATTACTGTCATGAGCTGTAAACTTCAATTAAGCACAGTACATGCAGTATTTTAATTACAGTAGTACTTCAGGATGAAAAAAGGGTGAAAGGGAACTTTTTTTTTTTGTTATTTTTCATTTCAAAAGAGAATTTGTGTCGCAGATGTAAGATTGGTTGTTTAGCTGAAAGCCAGCTCAGGACGTTGTAGAAAGTTTTATAATTGCAGCTTAAGGGTAGATAGACTGATGAAAGTGCAAGATCTTAAGTCTGGACTGACGTGTGTGTGTCTGTGTCTGTGTAATTAATTGTAAAATATTTAAATATTTGTTTTGTTTTTTTGTGCCCAACTATACTTGATTTTAGGCTTCCTACATCTATACGAGTACCCTGAAATTAACACTGATGCAATTTCAATCGCTGAGATCCCACAATGCCAGTGTCCTATAATTTTCTCATTCTTGTAGTGAGTCAGCAGTCGCAGAAATTATAGCTAAGAAACAAACCATGCCCGGTAAAGGTTGGTAAACCGAACTTGAAGATTTCAGTTAAGTATTAAATCTGTAACATACACTGTGTGTTTCTTAAATCACTTAAAACATTGTTATATGCAACCCCTTTTCCAGACAGTGGTGCTTTTGCACATCTTTGATACATGCTGATTTCTGTAGGAAATAACTTTAAATTGCATGAAACAAAAGTGGCATACAGCTTACCTACTTTTGGGTTTCTGTTCTTTCTTACGTGAAGATTCGGGGGCACTGAGGCAGTTCTAGGGGGCAAAAAGACCAAACATAAATCCAACCCAAGGGCACCAAGGCAATTTCATACTCAATTCATAAAACAACAAAAAATATAGAGCGCCTATTATGCTGATGAAATTTGAATTCAAACAAACACAAATCAATGTGTTTCAGTGATTCACACACTAATTGTTACAAAAATAAGATAGGTCACTTCTTTTCCATTGTAAATGGATGGATGTACATAATGTTAGAGGTTTACATTTGAGAGACTTTATATAGTTTCACAGTTCTTGAAATTTACAGTTACAAAGGATTTACAGTTTTGTTATGGTGCATTGCTGGACACTCTATTTCAGGGAAGAAAACGGTATGCTGTTTTTAAGCATGCACGTTCTAACCCCTTTCATGAAAGCACACGTTTTACAAGTTAAACAGAACTACGTAAGGTAGTAGGAATGTATTATACAAAAATAAATGAAAACAAAAATTGATGCACTTCAAGATTTGTGTTTTGTTCACTATTATGTTATCCAGTATTGCCACGATTCCAGAAACACTGATGAATATCTTGGTTTATATTTTATCTTTTAAGAATACAATAAAAAAAAAAAAAATACAAGTATTTATTTTTTAAAGTTGTGTTTTTTTTTTTTTTTTAGTACAAAATGGAAAAATACAAATAGGAATGTATTCAGAACAAAATGGCCCAGCTGGTTGGAGGCGCTAAGTTAGGCGGCCGCAAAACTGACGGGTTTCTCTTCTAGGTGTTTCAAGATCTTACCAGATACATGTTTAGTTATGCTGTGCCATGATCTTTATCTACACGCTGTATATATCGTATTCCTTCAAATTTAAGACGTCCTTAAATTTAAGACGCAGACCAACTTTACCACCCTCAATTTGAGGAAAAAATAAAACTTCAAATAAATATGCATTTACAAAGATACAACCTCAATTATGCTTAAAATTGCTTGTTTATCTGCGCACTGTATAATACTTAAGGTGGCGTCTCTATTGTGGCAGTCCTAAGGGCTTTTAAAAACGCAGGGTGTGGGAATAGTTTGCCATCATCTGCTGGATAACACAGGAGACCTCTGAATTTAAAACAATAACCAAGAACAAACTCAAAAAGTTACCTGTCTGGAGTCTGAACAACTAAAAAAGAGGAGCAGCATATTAATGTAAAAAAAAAAAAACGACCTGCATATGTTTCATGTAGCAGCGGCTGTAAATTTTAAATATTTTGTTTTGTTTGGTTAAGAACTCTGTGGAGCTAGCTTGATTGTGTCTGGTAAGTTTTGAGAATTATATCGTTTGGATATCATTGATATTTGACGTAAATGAAAATTTAAAGAAACGAGGTGCTATGATGACCTATCTTTAACTAACTATCAACAATGGGAGTCATCATATAGGGGTTCTCATCACCACCAGTTTTTGCTAAACTGGAATAGATACATTTTGCTTTTTTTGTGTTTTTCTGTGTATGTGTGCAAGGGGCTGGCATGGTCATTGTTCAGTGTTGGGATTAGGATACTGTTCTGTAGGGACCGCCGACCATCACAACATACCACCACTCACTGGCATCCCAGTAACCCAGCAACCACAACAGCGTTGAAGTACTGTGGTATTGCTTGGCATGTTGAAAAATACCGGTGTCTGATCAGCATTTCCGATCTGTCCAAGCTGGTACTGTTTGTTAGAAATGCTGAAACTGTACACGTTTCTCTTGGAATTCCTCAGGAAGCTTGGTTTGTTTTTTCTCAGCAGTGTCACGTTGCTGCTTGTGTATTCGGGCAGACGCCTTTGTTGTCTTTTCTCGGCAGTCAGTCACGTTGCTGTTTGTGTACTCGGATAGTCACGTCTTTTGTTGGCGATTTTTATACATGCAACACCTATACTGTACTTGAATTTTAAGACACTGTATGTTTGAGATGCAAAAAAATTGTTTAAAAAAAAAACATGTCGTAAATTTTAAGGTATACAGTAATTAACCTCCACAGTGGCATGTCCTCCTGGCTCAGGAAACCTGAAATTAAATATCATTTTAAAGGCAGACAGTATGTATCGCTGAACTACAATGTTCTTTATTGCCCAGTTTCTTCAAGTGTAGTTTCTTTTTCTGTGCTGTTCTTTTCATACAGTTGCAGTTTGTTTGTTTGTTTGTTTGTTTGTTTGTTATTGATTGAAGCCATGGGTGTGCACAATGGGGGGATGGGGAGCAGGGGTATTGCCCCCTCCAAGAATCATCTCCCAAAATATTTATTTCCGCTTATCAATGTATAGCGTTTGCCCTTTCTGTCATTGACACTCACAAACCTGAATGTATTTCCTCATAACGTGCAGTTATGGACGCTTGTTTACTCGGTTTGCACACGTTCCCCTAACGTGCAGTTAAGGACTGGTGCGTTTGTCCCCTTAATGTTTGAGTCCAGCTGCAGTAGTACAATTAGTGAAAAAAACACACATTTTTAAAATTGCTATTTTATGCCTCACTGAAAACCTGTTAATATACTAAAGGGAAAGCACTTGTGAAGCTGAATCAATAATTTCAATGCAGAGTTCCTGAAATGTAGTGCAATTTATTTGTAAACCACACTGAGCCTATTTTAACGCTCGGGAATCGGACAATGCAATGTCTTTGCCAGAACTCATGAAGGTCTGTAAAGAACATGACCTTGGACTTCTGTATCCTGATGTATTCCACCTCCTGGTGCTTTTGGCCACGCTACCTGTTACAGTTGCAACTGCAGAAAGATGTTTCAGTGTTAAAAAGCTCCACAGCGTATGGACTTTTAAATGGCAAGTGTAATGCTATTTATTTTATATAACCATATCAACACACGCACACACGTTTTAATGTGCCCCCCCAATAGCGGTCAAATTTGTATTCCTGCGCACACACCCGATTTTGAAGCCATCTGTGCACGTTCCACTTGGTTACTTCTAGCAAGACATTTTGACAACTTGTTAACTATAACTGAAGAGGAGCTTCTAAACTCGGGTCAAAGCACCTTTAACAAAAATAAAGTTTGTATAATTGCAATTCAAAATGATGGAAACATCATAAAAATACATTTACGGTATGTGTGTCTATTTTCTTTTCTTTTACTGCTTATTTAATTATATTGCAGACTTAAGTAATATCCCCTTTCAGCCACTTCGTGAAGATGAATCTCAGTTGATTACTTGGAGAGAAAAATAGTAATTTCAACCTCCTCTGTCTATTGTAACTGAGGTAGTAAATGGGAAATCTCCCACAAATATCAAAACAGCAAACAAGTAAATTATATTATCCTTGTGCAAAGTCCAATATACACTAACAAACTAAAATGTATTCCCAAGTCAATTTTTTTTTCTGTATTAGATTCCAAAACTATTAAATCGATTATCCTAGTGTAGGTAAGTTATGCAAAGATACTTTTGTACTGACAGTGAAACAGAGAAGAAATATTAAATACTATGAAAATATGGGTGGCGATTTAAATAATTCCTTTTAAGGTGTGCTTTTGAATGCAGGTGTTTTGTAGTTTTGAAATAAGTACTCTGATCACAATACTGATAACAACCTTTTGATATTTCCAACATGTAGTAACCAACACCCATGCAAAAATCTGTTTTTAAAACTTTAAGAAGCACTTCACCTTCCTGCAAGTCATTTTTGTAAAGGCTGTAAATGTGCTACTGTAGACTTCAGTGCTTAACAGAGGAGTATGTGCAGCTATTGGAATCCTAGACTTAATTTTCGACTCCAGGTAAAGCCACAGTGAGGAGATATGTTTCCACTGGGCATTTGGGCCAGTCATAATAAAAACATAAAAAGGATTGTTTATTTGTTTACTGTAAACTCTATGAATAAACATGACCGGGTCAGTTTTGGGGTTTACTATAAGAACTGTATCAAAGATGTGCAGAGATGAAGTGTAAGCCTTATTTTTCAAAAACGGAGTTCTCCATTATATAGGTTAGCTCTTTGTAATGACAGATATTCTCTCTTAAGTGCTGTAATTACAAAGCCAAATTGATTACAGCTGGATACATTTGTTTCACACCAAAAAATGCCTTTGAACTTGGCTTTGAATCTGGCAGTGACTGTCTGTGCAGCTGAAATACCTGGCGTCCTCACTTCTTTTAATGATCTCAAAAGGTTAAGGTGCTGAAGCAGGCCCTAAGAAAACAAAGGAAGGACATGGGAAATGCAATTAAGTTTCGGCTTGTACTGGTATTTAAAGACATTAAAAAGAATATGGCTGGGCTGCAATGTAAAATCGAGCTATGGCATTTTATGTACTTGACAAATACCCAATACAAAATGTTTAAAAAATACATATTTCAAAAAAGCTGAATTGCTGTGGTTTTTTGAGCTGCCACTCTAGTACAGACTAATTGCTGACGTTTGTATGATGTGGCAGTAACAGACTATTAACACTGCACAAACACTGTAAATGTCTCCTTTAAAGTGAGATTTACAGTAATTATTATTCCAATGTTTAATTTGTATTAAACTTCACAACGTGGCCAGTTTATGGTTTATAAATACATTTTGCATAATAACATTGCTCTGCACAGACGTGAAGCCCAGCGACAATGCCTATTATGAAATTCTACCAATTTGGGTGTGTCTGTAGCTGGCAAATTCACAACTTGAGAAATTTTAAATAATTTTTTCACAACACCTGGAAAGGCGTTCAAAGTGTAGTCTTTCTTGTAAATATGGTGTTTTCTTGCAACATACATGCATTTCTAGATTAAGCTCTAATTCTGTTTTAGCAGTTCGTACTGAAACTCTTGGTTACCTAGAATTCCAAGACCACCCCATTGTGTTACCATTTTAAGCAGAAGGTTATCATCTCGGTAACAACTCCTGTAGATTCTGTCCAATTTTTAGATTTGTTTCGTTGACAGCAATAGGGTTTGGTTGACCTGTTGCATGTTTAGTGAGTGACGTCAGGCATTATGCCTCCATATACTGTAAATGTTCTGCTGTACCTGTCTTGCAAGGGAATTAAATAATGAATAGAAGTAACATCTGAGATCTGGAACAAGTGTATGACCACTTGGTGACCTGTGTACCTTTTTAATAAAAACAGTGATTGAGAATTTTTTTTTTTTCTTTCTTTTTTAGACGACGATGTCGACCTGGAAGCTTTGGTAAATGACATGAACTCGTCCTTTGAAAGCCTGTACTCAACATGCAGCACCCAGTCAGAATCTGCACCACTTCTTCAAAATGGTCAGTTTATCCGCAGCCACATACAGACCTCAGGAATAGCCCCTATGCAGCCCACATCCCCGAGACAGAAGGTGCGGCGCTCACAGCCAATGCATATTCTTGCAGTCAGGTATGAAAATTGCATTTTGTTAGCTTTGTGTGTTTTTATTTTTTTCCCTCTATAATTTGAGATGTTCCGGAAGAGTATTTTCTTTCAGATGTGGTGTTTATCATCTCTAGACCCATATAAAATATGATTACCTTTATCTTTCCTAATGTAACATTAGGTAGTCCAAGCTTAGTGCTCTTCAAGGTTTGTGAAACCAGCCCAGTGTCAAATTCTGGTCACTAGTGTCCTTGAGCTCATTTGCTGCTTGTCACCACATATTGAACAAAACAATCACCCATTAGATCAAAAACACTCCATGATAGAAGCCATTAGTTTCAAGAAAGTAACAGCTGATTTCACAGACCCTGATTTTACATGAATGTTGGCCCACTTTGTTACCATGAGGAAAGCCAACTGTGAAACCAGTCATAAATAAGGGTGTGAAATTAGCCATAAGGCAGACAAAATATTTGGTTCGTGCAATTCACTATACCGATGAAGGCACTAAATGCTAGACTTAACGCTAATGTTGCCCCAGCAGTGGCCTCCAGTTCATTGGTGATTAGTGGGAAGCATTCGGATATATAGCCTTTGTAACATAGATATGCTATAGGTTTATACCCTATGTGATGAATACAATATTGTAGCTTTGGGGATATCTCTACATTTTTTTTGTTTTTTAAATCATTGAACTGTTTTAGAAAATGTTTGGCTGTTTCTCCTCATTGCATATTTTGGCCTGTACATTTGATTCCGTCATTTTAATGAGAAATGGACATAAGCTTTAAAGGGTGCTCTCTGGCAACTTGCAAATCTTTGTTTTATCTTCTATATTTTTACATCTTGGAAAGCTACAATTACTTTCTACAATTGATAACCTCAACTTTTACTGATGTGGGTAAATCCACAGGTGTTGGAAAGTCACAAGTTATATTCAGTTTTCAGTCCATTGTTGATGACTTATTACTGTTGTACAAAACTGTAAATAATGGCTTTGTACATTTCCCCCATGGTCTGCCCTGCACTGTTGACGAACATAACCCCCCCACCTCTTTGTGCAGAAGACTTCAGGAAGAGGAACAGCAGCTCCGTACATCGTCCCTGCCAGCCATCCCAAATCCCTTTCCTGAGCTGTGCAGCCCGGCCAGCTCCCCTGTACTGTCCCCTGGGTCTTTACCTCAGGACCAGCCTACTGACAAAAATGTGAGTACTGTTACCTCTCCTTGATCAATGCAATGCCTGTGCCTTTAGGGTGTGCAGCTACTTCCAGTTATTCTAGAAAAATGTGCTCTTTTGGTTTGGTTTACAGTTATTACTTAATTTGATGGGGGGTAAAGGGCTAATCTGCACATGTTTTTACTGTGTGTGTTTTCCAAGAGTAATTAAGTCTGTTGTAAACCACCACAAACATCTAAGCCAGACCAGAGTTATTGGGAATGCACTCATAAGAATTTCTGTGAAACAATACTGCGAGTAATAATTTGTCATGGATGTATTTACAGAAAACTGTACATCGTAGATGCTTCCATCTTGAGTTGGCTTCCTTTGCAGAGAGGAAAGAGTTCTCCCGTCCCAGCGATTTTAGACTGTGGGAGAATTTTTCTACCAAACTAGCAAGCCTGCAGCTTGTTAATGCTGTGCCATAAACCCCACTTTAACTTTGCCTGCTTCAGGACCCATGGTCACTTGTCCTGTATCCAGATACACTGTGGGAAACAAGTAGCTCAGCTAGGAAGAGAGGGGTGGGATGGATACATGGCAGCGGCATGCGGTCAGGGCAAGCAAGGCATGCGCTGCGTCGGAAAAATAAAAAAATGTTGCGATACTACTATAAAATATTATCAATAATCAAAATGCGTCTTCCTAGTTCCTACATTTTATTTATTTATTTATTTATTTATGTGCATATATGTGTGTGTGTGTGTGTGTGTGTGTGTGTGTGTATATGTATGTGTATGTATCTCCTGAATTAAGTGATTAATTTGTTGCTAATCGGGAGGTGGTCACCTGCATATAAGCCTACAGTTCTCCCTGCTCTTGGTGGGTGTACAGAGGAGAGTACGGGAGAGCGAGAGTAGAAAGGAGAAAAGAAAATGAAAAAATATACTGGATAAGTGACCGCGTTTGCCCAGCCTGACCTGTGTTGGCTGTTTTGTGTTCGTGATTTGGTTTGGTTTGGTTTATTATGGTTTGGTTTGCTTTTATTTTCACTCTGCGAGTTGTTTTTTTTTTTTTGTTAAAACCTTTTATTTTATTTGTGTGAAAAAAGAAAATAAACGGCGCCGCAGCGCCTTTGCACCACAGTATTTTACTTTGTTTGTTTGTTTTTTTTCCTACATTCTGGCCTGAGGTCGCCACTCAGCCAACCCTGTCACAGCACCATTAAGAATGGTATGGAAATATTTATCATATGCAGTACATTGGGTCTTGTATATTATTGTTGTTGTTGTTTATTTTTATTTTTTTTTTACCTGTGAAACTTTGCAGTGGACTTCTCGCAAATTGTTTTTTCTTTAGAGAAATTGATTGTCTGTTTCCAGTTTGTTTGCAAAAAAATAACGTATAATTAATGGTAAATGTACCTCTTTTTGACTAGGAAAACACCCATGTGATCGCAATTGATTGCACGTGTAACGAAATCTGACATCGTACCACTTGCAATTTGACAGCTTAACACTTTCTGACATTTCACAGGTCAAGTTTTTGTACGCATACCACTTTCTAATACTACACCGGCTGTATAGTCCAGATCACAGCTTCTATCAAAGTAAAAAATATAGTGACGGACAAGTTGAAAGGCATGCAAATCATTTTTTTTTTTATAATAAATCAGGTTTTTTTTGTATTGTGCATTTTTTCCTGTGGGATATCAGACAACGTCCGTTATGAAAACTGTTCCCCTTTAGTTTGTTTCAAGCAGTAAAACTCAAAGACAAGAACACGTGACTCAAATGTTTCCATTTTAGGACATCTTCAATCCTCACCTCTCCTCGAGTCAATTGTCAGGCACCAGTCCTCGTCGTTTGTTTGTTTGTTTGTTTGTTTGTTTTTTCAGGGAGAGAGGGATTGGGTGGAGTCGTCTGAATCAGCCAATCCAACAACAGCAAAAAACACTTTAGGTGCTTCCATTGGATGACAGATGTCAGTGTAGCTGCTGATTGGTGCATGCATTTTTACCTTTCTTCAGCATGTAATACTTAGTTACGATGTGCAGTTTAATTTGAATTTTGTTTGGATTTAAATTGTAAGACAAATCTGTTCAAAAACTGTTTTGGTTTGTTTGTTTTTGTGTAACATTAATAATTTTCTGAAGAAAAGCATTAGAAAGTAGTAAGCTTCTCCCAGTACCCCATAGTACATGTGTAATTTTAGGATGTCCTAAAATGGAAAACATACGAATGATAGTGACTCGGACTTGGGACATGAAGTTTAAGGACTCGACTACAAGTCTGGAAAATATAGACATATACACTTCTCGTGTGTGTGTGTGTGTATGTGTGTGTGATATATATATATATATATATATATATATATATATATATATATATATATATATATATATATATATATATAATTGTATAATTTATTGTTTTTGTTCCTATAGCAAAACCAAAATGCATGTAGTTAAATACAAAAACTACTTTCACTTTCCTGTTCCAATCACATGCTGCACAATTCTCAGCTAAATCTAACAAAGCTATAATGATTTTCAATGCTGTTATATCATAACATATATGTAAAACTGTAATATTCCAGAATAGGTTGTGAAGGCCTTAAGAACATAAGTACATAAGAAAGTTTACAAATGAGAGGAGGGAATTCAGCCCATCTTGCTCGTTTGGTTGTTAGTAGCTTATTGATCCCAGAATCTCATCAAGCAGCTTCTTGAAGGATCCCAGGGTGTCCGCTTCAACAACATTACTGGGGAGTTGGTTCCAGACCCCCACAATTCTCTGTGTAAAAAAGTGCCTCCTATTTTCTGTTCTGAATGCCCCTTTATCTAATCTCCATTTGTGACCCCTGGTCCTTGTTTCTTTTTTCAGGTCAAAAAAGTCCCCTGGGTTGACATTGTCTATACCTTTAAGGATTTTGAATGTTTGAATCAGATCTTACTTTGTAGACGGCATGTGGTGGTGTTGTGTGTGTGTGTGTGTGATGGTTTTTTTTTTTTGTTTTGTTTTTTTTAAATCTCTGGCATTGCAGTTTCTTCTCTATAAACCAAGTTGCGTAGCCCTGGGCAGTAGCACCACAAGAGAGGTTGTCACCACGGACGTGTCCAGCCTAGGCTGGGACGCTGTGTGAAATAGCCAAGGCGTGCAAGGTGTGTGGAACCCCCTGTGGTAAGGCCTCCACATTTTAATGTTTTTAGAGCTGCAGGCAATTTATCTGCCCTTGCTAAATTTCTGCAAGCGGTTCAGGTGAGACATGTGCTTGTCCGCACCACCAGGGCGGCCTGCAGCTGTCCAGTCTCGATCAAGTGACTCGCCAGCTTTGTTGGGGGCGCATGAGAACCTCCTTTCACTTCGGGTAGTTCATCTGCCGGGGTGATGAAATGGGTTATGGATCCCTTTTTCAAGGGAAGCTCAGTGGAGGGTACACCCCGAGGTGGTGAGCCTCATCTGGAAGAGGTGCGGGAGAGCAGAGAATCCTCTTTGCCTCCCAGGAATCAACCCACTGTCCCCTCTGGTTCTCCATATTAGGAGACGGGGAACCACTGGGAATAGATGCCTTGGCACACCAGTGGCTGAGGCACCTGTTATATCCCTTCCCACCGCTCGAGGGAAATCAGAGAGGACCAGGCCAAGGTGAGCCGCAGGGGACCTTCTGGCGGCCCGACCCATTGAGCCTGTAGCTCTGGGTCTGGCCCCTGAACGGCTGCATTGTCTGCCTCGCAGGTTCGACCCCACAACTTGTCCCACGGTACTTGTCCCATACTGCAATTATGCCATGTCGGCTTCTCGGTGGTGTGATTTGTAGAGGTGCTCAACGACTTTGTCCTCCTATGAAGGACATTTGTTCTTCGCTAGCGGGTAAACGTGATGCTTAATGCACTCATGAATCCTCCTGCATTCTGCTCAGCTGAAATCTGCTATATTTTTAAAGTGGCTTCTTGCTGACTGTCATCTGCGCAAAGTGGGTGAGTGAGATGCAGCTCTTTTGCAAAACCCTGCATATTTACAGAAAAGCTCACAGCCCATTCAAACAGGGGCCTTGTAACTTTGTGGGCTTTATTCCAGGGTGCATCTGTCAGACATATGCAATGCAGCGGTGTGGGGTGCTCCCCATAGCTGTACTAAGTTCTACAGGCTAAATGTCTTGGATCCTGTCTTAGATTGTTAAATGGGTGCTTCTCAGTCGACCTTTACAGCATTAACCTTCAAGGTCGCTGTGTCTGTGACTTGCAGCAGGCTTGAAGGAAAATGATGCAGAGATCTGTGAGCGGAGTGCTTTTGTGCCCTCGTCTACAGGGACACGACTGGGTCACAGACTCGCTGAGCAGCTTTGTTATACAATTTTCAGGTTTTGGGTCATTGGGAGGTAAATACCCATTTGGTAATGGCTGCATTTCTATTTCCGGGAACCGGGGTTATGATGATAACCTAAAGTTTGGTGTAGTTTGTGTAGTTAGTTATGCATTTCTTTTTTGTACCGGTGGTTTAAATATCTAGGCACTAATGCCAAACATATGCAACCTTTTCAGTGAATCACCACGCTGTGCCTGGCTGCACGTTGTTTGGCTGCAATGTTTTTTTTTTTTCTTTTTATTTACTGACTTTGATTGCATTGTGTTTTGTAAATAAGTTTGCCAGACGGATGTGGTTGCATGTCTGTATATAATCATCTCAATGCTTGACTAACTGTATTTTCTGTATCAATAGTACTACAAGCAAAAATGAGCATAGCATCTTGCACAACAGTTGACAGTGTGAATCATCATACAGTGTTTTGAATGGAGTGTTTATTTCTATTTCTATTTAAATGCAGTGTTTACAGATTCTAGATATTTGACAAATATTGAAATGTGTAATAAGTCATTATACAATACAGTGCCACAGCAGATAATTAGTAGTGCCACGGTAATATGTTATTACTATGTTTCTGTTTTTCACATATTGTTTATGGCAAAAATACTTAAGTATCAGAGTAAGCTTTAAGACATTTTGTCAGAGTTGTCAACAACTCATTTGACGCAAGTCTCAAGTCAGTTTGGGCAAGTCTCAAGGCAAGTCTCAAGTCAGTGCAGTATTCTCAAGTCTAGTGTAAAATCTCATATAAAATGAACTTGCTAGCTGTGTACAAAGCTTTAAACGGATTGAGAGACAACAGCTTCATTCATTGTAATGTACATCGTTAGCTGTTTTATTAAATCAAGTTCTTTGTAAAGCTTTACAGAGGTCCCTTTCCAAAATGATCTTTTTAAGGTAACTTGATTTTTCTTTGTTATCTTTGCTAGAACACATTGTATTTCGCTGAAGTCAGTATTGAAAACAGAAACATCTGCTCTGGGTCAAATACCATTGAATTACAATAGCTAAATAAATAAATACAAATTAATAAATGGACTGAAGAAATTAATTATTTGTCTAGATAGCTCAAACAAAGGGGGAACAATTGCTGCATACTTTAATTAGCTAGCTGACATGATATCAGTGTGGGGGGAAACCAGTCCACTAAAACACTTACCGCACCATAAGCTTAAGTTTATTGCTGTAACGTAACATAATTACTGTACCTAACAACTCAAACAATGCTATGTGTACAATCTAATAAAATCAGGAACAACAAAGCCAGCTCCCGCTTTCTGTAGAGTTTACTAACAGTGGACTGATCAATTCTGAATTGTTTTGCAATGCTTTGATGTGAAATCTTTGGTGTTCCTTCAAAGAGACGTATCATTTCCTGTTTGAGTGTCTGTCAGATCTGTCCTTTTTTGAGTAGACATTTTTGCTTGTAGCTAGCTATGTACAGTACATCAGGCTAGTTATGTAGCCAAAGTCAATTTAACCAACATTTTGAAGGCGTGACTTCTGAAGTAACGCCCTTCCAGTACCGCTTTTGATTGGGTTTATTAATCTAGGGATAGTATAATTGGTTAAATAATTTATTTAAAACGGTACACCTCATTTGCACAGCTTTGGTAGACGAGTCAAAAGGGGTTAAGCGGGGTTCCTACACTGTAGTTTATATGCAGTAACAACCTTAATTCTCATAGAATGTGTCAACTAGAGATTTTCATGTGTAAGTGTTTAGGTCTCTCTCTCTCTCTCTCTGTCTCTGTCTCTGTCTCTGTCTCTCTCTCTCTCTCTCTCTCTCTCTCTCTCTGAGTCAGCACTCACATATCCGACCCTATAAAATTTTGACTTCAATGACAGTTCAACATCTGTGACGCATATCAGATTATTTCATTTTGAAAAAAGATACATTATCAAAAATACAAAACTGAAAGGACTTTGTTTTAAAATAAGTAAGCTTCCATTTAGATGTACTGTATTGATTTTGTTGGGACAGTACTATATTTTCAACAGAAGTAGTATTTTAATTCAGAAATATATGATTGTGAAAATAAACTAGAGATACGACGCGTTAACTGTAATACAGTACATACTTTTAAATCCATACGTATTACAGCGCTATGTAAAATTTCCCATTAACGACCTAACAACAAAATTAAATCTAAATGTTATCCATGACAAGACTGCGTAACATGTAAAAGGCAAATTAAAACAGTATCCCAAGTCAGTAAAGCTCAGATGTCACAGTTCACTTGCAAATGAAAATGCACAAAAGCAACTAAAGAGCACAGATAAATAAAATACATCACAGTATCTAAAACTATTTAATGATTGACTGTTACATTACTCTAGCTTGTCTCGTTCAGTTTGTTTTGGCTGCATTTTAGTCAGGTGAAACTGGAGGAAGGAGATTGATTTTGGGATTGATTTTTTTTTCTTAATACAAGGGTGGTAAAACGTGACTGATGTGTATTTGGGTAACGGATATCCGAGTGGTGTGTGTGTGTGTGTGTGTGTGTGTAACAAGTGTCATTTGTGCACTACAATGCTTAATATGGAAGAGGTGCTGACCAGTATAAGGTAATTACATGCAGTGAAGGTAGAGTCTCTGTGGCAGTAGAGAAGTTCAGAATTCTTTCAGTTTTGATGGCTTACTGAAAGAGTTTCCGTAGAGATATTCATGGCTGCACGCTCATTATTTTGCTTCAAAAGGATTAAATACTTGACTCCTGCTCATTTTGTATTCAATAAAAAATCTCTACAAATACATGTTTTTAAAGAGTTAGAGATTTTTGTGGGGGTTGGGTTGGGGATGTAAGTGACCTGCTCTGCGGCTGCCCGTAGGTCATTTGGCCCAACATGAAATTTAATTGCCAACCCCTGCTCTATCTTCACTGCATATCTATATCCATCCATCCATCGCCTTACTGCTATATTAAGCAGTGAGCTGCTGCTAATCTAATTGTCCATCCAGTAAGTATTCCCATGGATGTTTCAGGACAAGTACTTAACTTAAGTGATGCTTTATTTTAAGTTTCACTGTGTGTTTGCTCTTGGAAGGTGGCATTTAAAAGCATTATAGTGAATGGTAAAGGGCCATTGCGTGTGGTAATCCAGAAGAACTAAAAACTTGTACCGCATTTTTACCGTCAAAGGTATTGTGCCATGCCGTGGTAAAAACTTTCTGGTGCCAGAATTTTTGCCAACCACTCGCTACTTGTGCTTCTGTTACATACGTCAACAGCAATGCTGTAAACATGGAAAGAAATCGGGCTAGCAGTCTGCTAAATCCAGTTCACTTCTATAAAAAAATAGAAAATATCCTTTTTATCATCTAGAATTGCTGAGTGAATTTCTGCTAAACTTTATCGTTTGTCTTAAAATATTGTTTTGTGAAACACGTAAAAATAAGAGAGATTGTTAGCTCGCCGCCTGCGGAATATTAAATATACAGTACTGGTATTGTAAAGTTAATTGAAGGCACCATTGTGGGATTCTGTCATCAGTAATCTGGGTAGAAGAGACCCTGAAGGGTTAAGTCTAATACTACTGCACAGTGAAGCTTAACAGAGCTCCTGTAATGATGTTGTAACTCTGCTCCCGCTAAGATGAAAATTCCCAGGAATAAATTTAAGACATAAAGTTGGACGAATGGCTTGATCGTTGGCGTGTGGGAGTCTGGTACTGATGAGCCAGTGTAGTGGATTATGAAACCTCAAAGTGGTGTAGAGTGTCTCTGCATGCGTTGCACAGAATCAGATTTATCTAAAAGTACATTGCTCTATGTGTTCTGATCAACTTGGGCAGCAAATAGCGGAATTGTTTTATAGTATTTATGGCTTGTATCATTAGTCATCAACCATGCCTTCTTTGGACTTCTTTTTTTGTGTGTGTTTGTACAAAATATAGCAGAATCATTATTTGTAGCTGATCGGTTGGGTTGCACCTGTATTGATGTCAAGGTGATATTAATGTGTTGGATTCCTGACTTGCATAATTTGCTTGGGTTTTCTTGTTAGCAACTTTTGTTGACCGGATAAAGTAATATAATCAGTATTTAGTGTTTTAATACCTTTTCATTGTGTGTCTGCTAATTCTGTGTCCGCTCCTGTATGCCTTGTATAATTACAGTTTAATTTTTTGTATTTTGTGTTGTTGATATTTAGACTAGAGTGCTTTGCTGTTTGTATTTGTGGGGTGTCTGTTTTTCTTTTTCCTTGTACAACCATAACTTTCTCTGCAAAGTTAGAATTTAGAGACTGATCAGCAAATGTTATAGTACATTTTAATGGATTGGGTTATTACTTGATGCTAATGGTAACATTTCTTTTTTGTATACATTCCTCTGGATTTTCTGTGGAATTGTGAAATTTGTACAATCTAGGTTCCAGTAAATGTTTTCATCAGCATTTTGTATTTCAAGTATTCCATTTTAATTGTTATACCCTGATCATTAGAGCAGTCACCCAACCTGGCCCCTTCCCATGACTATCATTTGGGACTACTGGCAGTAATATTGCACCGATCCCAACATTAAAACTCAATAAATCAGGGAGACGAATCCTTTTGTTCATTTTTCCTCTTCTGAATCTTCTTGGAACCATTCTGTTACTATTTCCAAACTATATTTCATCATATTTTAAAGAGGTAGCAAACAGCGACTGCTACTATCAGTCATATTTTTGTTTCCAATTAAAACCTCTGTCCTGCCAAATGCAACGTTGGTGCGTATGTTATGTAATCAAGCTAAATGGCTTTCATTTGGGCGAAATTAAATGAAACAAAATGGTCTGTATTGATTAATCTACCAGCACACATTCAAAGTAATCTTGCTGGCATAGTGTTACATAAGTGCCTTCGCCACCGTGGCAAACTTGATGAAAATGAATTGAGCCACACAGGAAAACATTTTGGCGAGCGGCTAGCGGGAATGTAGCAAGTTAATTTCTAGTTCATATAACGAAGTCATTTTAAGGCGTGGTCTCCTTTTTTTTTTTTTTTGGTTGCTTTTTTTTCTCTTACCTGGTAATAATCCTATCATGAACCATCGTCTATCATTATTGTATCTAATTATTATTATTATTATTATTTGTTTATTTAGCAGACGCCTTTATCCAACTTACAGAGACTAGGGTGTGTGAACTATGCATCAGCTGCAGAGTCACTTACAATTATGTCTCACCTGAAAGACGGAGCACAAGGAGGTGAAGTGACTTTCTCAGGGTCACACAGAGTCAGTGGCTGAGGTGGGATTTGAACCGGGAACCGCCTGGTTACAAGCCCTTTCCTTTAACCACTGGACCGCATAGCCTCCCAGTTACTAAGATGTGTAGGATGCTGTACATCCTACACATCTTAGTAACTACTTAAGCCATCAGACTTGGCATTTGTTGAATCTACTAATATAAATGGCTGTCAATATTATGTTACCCATTCTTCTTTACCAACAATGAATAGTTCCCAAAAGCACATTAAAACTTTACGGTTTTTAATTAATTGTATAGAGAGTTCAGTTGCAATGTTAAGTGTGTGTTATAGAGCGAGGTGTGGAGGGGGTATGAAAAAAGCAAGCAGATTTGCTTACCACGGTAATAATACACTGATCCACTGTGACTCTGTTCACACTACTGTGCTGGCCTGGCAACAATAGGCTTCCCAGCCATGGCCTTGGAAACCTAATAATAATCAAAATAACAGTGATGTATTACAGTGAGGGTCTCACCCTCACATGGTGCATCAACAATCTTAATATTTGTGAATGAGAACAGTATTTTATGTGTGTGTAAAAGCAACTAGCTAAAGAAATGATTGGCATTTCCCTGTAAAGGCGCACACTTCTGTAGCTGTGTTTATCGATGCATGTAAATAAACAATGGTGGCTGAATATGCCAGTCACCAGCATTATTGATCATTATTGAGATCCATAATCCTGCAGTTTTTATATTTATGGCTTAATTACTAAATAACAGGAAGAAAAGGTAATTGTGACAAATTAAGCGTAATTATGAATGCACTGCAGCTTGTATATTATGTGAAATAAACAACTTGAACATTAACCCAGTAGATTTATCAAATCTGGGCCGGCCCTGGGCTGGCTTTTCTTTTTTGGAGCGTTCACATATGAGAAGGTATCCCTGGGCTGCCATAAATCACAAGTGTGAATGTGGTCTTAGTCATACTGAACTAGCTGAAAACCATGGCACTGCTGTTTTTTTCATTACCAATCTTGAACATCTGGCTGACAATTCCACTCATTGTACAGTACAGAGGTAATAAATTGCAGTACAGCATGGAGTCTTTTATTTTTCAAGAGTTGAGAGAAATAGTCTGTAGTGTGTTATATTTTTTTATTTTTTTATTTTTTTAAGGACTGAGAGTAATCTGATTCCTGGGCTGAGAAACTGAGTAATTGTATTGCTTGTGGTCTGGATGGTACTGGCTGCTGCTTGTCTCTTCTAATGTACTCAGCTTGCAGATACATTCTCTGTATTCTGCTGCTTGTCTCTCCTAATATACTCAGCTTGTAGATACATTCTTTGTATTATGCTGATTCTGGGACATCTCCCAAGAAGGAAAAACAGTATATATTCCATATCTCTAATACAAATATTATGCCATCATTTTTTTGTTTTGTTTTTTGAAATGCGGGGGGGGGGGGGGGTAAATGTGCATCATATATGTTATATTTTTGTCATACAATGATGCATGTATGCGCTTTCCACAGTATTGGTTTAGCCTATTGATTTGTTTTTAAACTGTATGTAATTAGCACAGCACACACATGCATGTGACTTATTAATCTCTAAAGAAGCTTGTCTCCTGAATGAGAGAAAGCTCTTTGTCTATAAAAAGCATATGCCCAGGAAATAAACACATACCCAGAGTTTGCGGGTAGGAGGGGTTGCATTTGTAAAAAGGCATTGCACCATAGCTTAGTGGTCTGATTTTGTGTTTCTTATTAGCTTCATTACATTAGGGGAAGTGGTGTTTAGATTATGTTGACATGTACCAGAGCACATTTTGTGGTCAGGTACAGTTATTAAACAATAACTTGCAGATGTTTTGGTGTTTTGTATATAAAAAAAATGTACGCTGATTTATATTTGAATTTGTTTTTATGAAACTCGTCCAAGGTTGAAATGAAGGGGAATCAAGATGCATTATGTTCAAAAAATATTTCTGTATTTTAGTATTGGTGTTTTTGTGGAACTACTGTACATCTCTTGCTTTCTAACCAGTACATACATATCTTAAGAGCAGAAGTGTCTACTATGATGTACTTTTATAAAATTGGTCTTTTAAATACTCTGTCCTGGTTGGTCAAAACCATGGGGTTGTGAATATTACAGCATATCACCATTGGTTGACACTTCTTTTCAAAAATTGGTTAATCACTTGTAGATATCCATACACAACTAGAATTTTGAAAAAAGAAAATGGTAGCTGTATATATTTTAATGAACATGACTAACCACATTTAATATAGAATTTTAAAAATGTATTTAAACGGTAGCTATATTTAATTTCGCAAATAAAGATGACTGACTAGATCTGTCTATTTTGGTCTTTCGGGACATCACTCTAGATGAGATTTTGGATGTCTGAATCGGACACCAACACTAATTCAAGTGGTACAAAAAGGAAGTACTACTACTAGGCATCTTGAACTTACTGAAGCGCAGCTTCTGGACAAAGAAAAAGATGAAAATAAAAATACACAAAAGACTGCCGCCTAGGCATCGGGTGTCCTTGACTGGCTAAAATAAAAATCATTAAATACTGATTTCAAAGTAATTCCTCTGCCTGATCTAAATCATTTGTTTCGGGAGTTTTATGCCACTGTCCGTAGCTCAGAGGGACGGGAGTATTCAATCTCATGCTATGTGACCCTAACTGTTGTCTTAACCGTTTTTTAAACAGTCCAGAAATAAACCACAAAGTGAATTTTGAAAAGTGACCAAGTATTTCAAAATGCAAGCATTTTTTTTTGCCACTGTGAAGTGGTACTGCAAATCTGGCATGGATACCTCCTGTCACCTACCCCCAGATCACAAAGGACGATTTAAAAAAATAAATAAATAAAAACTTCCCCAGCACTGTCACCTGACACTGCCACAGGTCTTGTGAGAGGTTTGATATGACTAAATATGGCCAGACATGGCAAAGAAGGTCTCTGTGATTTTAAAAGCAGACTTGTTTGTGCTTTGCCATGATGAAAACAGCCAGGAATATTTCACTTTAAAATCGAATGAACAAACCAAGAATTATAATGAGTCATATTAATGAATCTTGCAGGTTTCATTTACTCCATCCCTGGAAATCCTCTCTGCCTCGTACTAAGTTTGAAAAAATATGTTGGTAAAATCCCTGAAGCCGGTGCCCTGAGTTTTTATTTACATCCTAGACGTCCTTTAGCGAAATTACTGGGCACCTTCAAGTGATAGCAGACAGTGGAGCCACACTTTGTCCTTCACTTCCTCAGACGACGACAAGGACAGCAATGATCAAACGCCATGTTGCTCGAAATCGCTTGCTGCAGCTCTACCTACTGTTCAGATTGAATATCTAAAAAAGGGCCTGTAAATCTTCAGAGCTGGAATTTCAATGGCAATTTATTGAAAATGCATTTTTGGTTTTATTACAGTTAAGGGACTTTTTTTTAGGTCATTAAAACATGTTTTATTTTAGTTAGTTAGTTGACCCATTTTATAAGCGCAATAAGGCACTTCAGGGTGTGGGATATACTCTAATATTATAGTATATCCCACACCCTGTTGTGCCTTATTGCTTATGTATTTCAGTAAGAAAACAGAGGGAGTGTGTAATGTATGTTTGTGTTCTATTAGTCCTAATGCATGCCTGTTACATTTGTATTCTAATGTATTCATTAAATGTAAGCTTATCCTACAGTGTGTTGTATTTTTTTATTCCTGGAACATTTAAATAGATTTACTATAGTATATTACACTGCATAGTTACATTCTGTTCTCCACAGACATTTTATACTCCTTGCAATTGTCAGATACTGTAGTCAGTCTTTCTGTACTTCCATAATCTCTCTTGCTCTGTGTCCCTTTCTGAGATTACATCATAAAGCTCAGTGTTCACAACCAGCTCTTGAGTCACTAACCCAGGATGTGTGTGGTCACTTTTCTGTGAAAGCAGCCCCATATAACCTCATCTGTCCTAAATCGCCTTCTCATTTCCAGTCAGTATGAAACAGAGGGTCAGATGAGGTGAATGGCTTCAGCATTCCTCTGTGTGCCCCAGCATCAATGTATTATTGTAGTTGGTAGTTACTAGGAAGGTACTAATTACGGTTAAGGTCTTTTTTTAAAGCCAAGTTATTATAAATAAATTTAAATAAATAAATAAATAAATAAAAAGGGGTGGAGGTGGGGGTCTTCTTAAATAAAGGGTTGAGTACATGCTACAAGAGAAATATAGTTTTTGCCTTTTACTTATTTACTGTTCTTGTCTGCCATTACCATGGACTCGATGTCTCAACTGCACACCCTTGAAAAACCAATGCAGTTTTACATCTTTGATTACATGATGTTAAATAAAAGATCTAAATTATGTTCATATTTTTGTGTTTGTTTTGTTTTTTTGTTTCAATTATTTCTCAATCCTAAAATTCTAGGTGATGCAAAACTTCTTCTACCCCTAGCTGTACAGCAAAGATTCCATTCGCTTGCTCTCTTGCACAGGAAACAGAAAAATATGAAAGCTTGATATACAGAATTGTACCCAAACAATAGTAATGCATCATTTTCACTAGAGGGTTAACGGATTGATTTAAAAATGTTGCTATATCTTACACTAATGTAGAAAATCATTATCCACACTAATTGCTGAGAATTCGAAAAAAAAATTCTACCGCCATTATTTACCACCAGAAATAGCCTATGTTGAGAGAAATGTATTAAAAAAAAAAAACAAAAAAAAACAAAACATGGCTTGGAAAAATAACAACCTCCAATTGGTTAAACAATATCACGTGACCATGCATATATATAGTGTGTACCATGGCTTGCATACTAATGAGCCACTTCACACTGAATAAATCACTACGCACCACTGCATTCTAAATTCCATGACAAACTGCCATTTTATTTGTTATTAGTTACAAAACCACTGCCAAAAATAAGTGACATTCAACCTATTTCCTTAAATATATTTTGGGATGAAACTCAAGATAACTGGTACAATACCAGCTTTGAGTGATGGCTGCAGTCCACCTGAAAAAAAATACAAATAAGTGCACCATCAACTGTTAAGAGCAGACACATAACAGTAGGTGAGGAACAGTTAAATGAAACTGAAGAAAACACAGATTGAAAAAATACTTGAAAAAATACTTAAAAAAAAAGAAAAAAAAAACACTACAGCAGACTGGTTAAAAGAAAAAAATCGACATCGACATTCAGGGAATTTTATTGCCAGTGCAAGAGGTTCAACTGGGGACCAGTATTCAGTCTCCAGTTTTATAATGCTGAGCTTGACTAAATATATGTTTTAACAGTAGAAGTTTTAACAGTAGAAGTTTTAACATCTCTGCTGACGGCGAGTTTAAAACCAACAAGAACGTATTCCTGTCAGTTATGAAAACTTTTAGAAAAGCAGGTAAAGACAAGGCCAGACCCCCTGCTCCCCCTGGACTTAACGGCCTGGATTTGAAGTGTCTCTGTGGGAAACTGAGGCACTGTCCCCTGACACTGCAGTCGGATTGGTGCTGGTTTGATCTTCAACTTAATCTGGCACTTGGACGCAAGGGTATCCAACAACAAACAAAAAGATCTGGAAGGATGAAAAACGCACTTGAATTTGTGTGCCTTGCATATAACAAGTACTCACCTTCAGCATCCATGGCAGCTTTTCCCCTTACTTCCTCCGTGTCATTTGAAACTCCGCCCATCATCAGAATGTGTTCAGTCCTCTAGTTTCTAGTGAGATGCCACTTTCGATGCAGAAATTCACAATAAACTGACGTATGCAATGTATTTTTAATAAGCGAACAATTAAATTAAATTCAGTTTGGGACTATATTACATTGTGGGTGTAGACACAATAAAAGTTTCTGGTTTTGTCTTAATTTAAAATGTGTTTTAATTATTTTAATTATTTTTCATCCACCCAAATGAGTTAGCCCTGTTTATAAGCATTATAAACCACTTTGGGCCGTGCGGTTCCGATATATATATATATATATATATAGCCCAATAGCCCTTCTGAGGTGGTGATAACCTTTAACCACCAAGAAGTGGTATATATATATATACCACTTCTGTGGTGGTTAAAGGTTATCACCACCTCAGACGTGGTTTAAAAGATAAGCTTTGCAACATTGCGCAGAGCTGAGCGCCTACGGAAACACTACAAAAAGGAGCGTGCGAGAACTAACTTTTATAAAGACCCATTCAAATTTGTAAAGATGTTATTCACCAGTGAGAAGAATGGCACACTAAAAGCATCGAAGTTTGAGCTGGAGAGATATTTAGAGGAAACACATACAGATTCAAAAAGGCAGGAGCCTATGTCATTTCCTTCAGACATCCCACCTATCAATCCACCAGAATACCGAATGGAGGACTGTGCACCTAAGTGGAAAGAAGTAGAGCAAGCTGTGAAAAAAGCAAGGGCTTCATCATCTCCAGGGCCTAATGGAGTTCCGTACAGAGTGTACAAGAGTGTTTCAGGAGTTCTACGAATCCTGTGGAAATTGATGAAAGTGGCATGGGAAAAACAGGTTGTACCAAGAGCATGGCGCCAAGCAGTGGAGTCTTTATACCTAAACAAAAAGATTCTACAAGCATCAGTCAGTTCCGCCCTATTTCCCTATTAAACGTAGAAGGCAAGATTTTCTTCAGCATTATTGCTCAAAGATTGTCAACTTACCTTTTAAAGAACTGCTTCATTGACACTTCAATACAAAAAGCAGGCATTCCAGGTTTCCCAGGATGCTTTGAACACATCAGTGTGATCTGGCAACAAATTCAACCAGCTAAAAAGGAGAGGAAGGAGCTCCATGTGACATTCCTGGATTTGGCTAATGCATATGGTTCAGTGCCACATGAACTTCTTTGGGCAGCATTTGATTTTTTCAGTGTACCGATGACAATAACAAACTTAGTGAAAGCCTACTTTGGAGATTTGCAATTTAGTTTTTAAACTTCAGAATTCAGCACTACATGGCAATGCCTAGAATTTGGAATAATGACAGGATGCACCATTTCTCCACTGGCTTTTACCATGGCAATGGAAGTAATCATTAGGGCATCAAAATGGGTTGTGGGAGGAGAGCGCTTGGCTTCTGGAATGCGACTACCACCAATTCGAGCATACATGGATGACATGACAACCATGACTACAACAGTAGCCTGCACTAATCTGTTATTGGGCAAATTAATCAATAACATTGAATGGGCACAAATGCAATTCAAGCCCATTAAATCAAGGAGCATCTCTACAATTAAAGGTAAAGTAGTAGATAAAACGTTCTTCATTAATGGTGAGGCAATACCAACAGTGTCTGAGAAGCCAGTGAAGAGTCTTGGGAGATGGTACGACAGGGATCTAAAGGACACAGTTCGTAGTGTTTACAAGGTTTCTTTGACAACAGTAGAGAAGCTGGAAGCTTTAATCAGTTCATACATCAGGAAATGGTTGAGAGTTCCACGCTGCCTCAGCAGAGTGGGACTTTATGGTAAAGGAATACTGCAGCTACCAGTCTCTGTTCTAACAGAGGAGTTGAAGTGCGCCAAGGTCAGACTGGAAATGACATTAGTAGTGTTACGCGACAAATGCATAAGGGAGACAGCACCTGTGTTGAAAACTGGAAGAAAGTGGGCGGCAAAGAAAGCTGTGGAGGATGCAAAGGCTGCCCTTCGAATTGGTGATATGGTGGGGCAAGTTCAGCATGGAAGAGGGGGTTTTGGTCTCAGTTCAGCTCCTCCTACATGGCACAAGGCAGCCCCAGCTCAACGGAGGAAGCTGGTAGTCAACGAGGTGCAAAAGCAGGAGGAGAAGATGAGGTGTATAAAGGCCATTTCCCAGGCCCAGCAGGGAGAATGGATGAGATGGGAGAGTGTGGAACAATGCAAGATTGGCTCGCAATACCTATGGTCAATGGAACAGAGCAGGATCAGTTTCCTCCTCAGGTCAACATATGATATTCTCCCATCACCAAAGAACCTAAACCTCTGGGTAGGAGAGGATCCCTCATGTCCTTTGTGTTCATCACCTGCAACATTAAGGCACATTTTGACAGGATGTAAGGTGGCTCTTAGCCAAAGACGGTTTACTTGGCGCCATGACCAGGTGCTGCGATGTTTGGCCTTAGCATTGGAAGACAAGCGTAACATGACCAATAAGTTGCCACCTGTTCCATCAAAACATTACACACAAAAGACAACATTCCTCCACCCAGGAGAGCAACCACCAAGAAAAGGTGTTTAAACCAAGCCTCGCCCAGGACAACTGGAAGCTGCTAGAGACTGGAAAATGCTGGCAGATGTTGGTCAACGGCTTATTTTTCCACCTGAGATTTCCACCACTAACCTTCGACCAGATATTGTCTTGTGGTCTGGTTCAGCACTCCTTGTTCACCAGGTAGAGTTATCAATGCCATGGGAGGATGCTGTAGATGAGGCATAGGAGAGGAAGAAACTGCGGTATGCTCAACTAGCCACTGAAGCGGAACAGTGAGGATGGAGAGTCCGGGTTTACCCAGTGGAGGTGGGTTGTCGAGGATTTGTGGCACACTCTACAACCCGGTTTCTCAGAGACGTCGGATTTAGTGGCCAACAGTTGCGTTGCACAGTGAAGAACTTATCTGAAGCAGCAGAGAGGAGCAGCAACTGGTTGTGGTTGAGACGGAAATATTCTGGCTGGGGTTCTCAAGCACAATAGAAAGGAAAGCTGATGTACAGGTAAGTAATCTGGGCTGAGTTGAGTGGGGGACAGAGGGGGGTGATGCTGGGACGCCAGAATCGCCGTCGAGCCCTCTTGAGGTGTCGTGGACTAGTCGACGAAACACTGAGGATGGAAGGTGCCCACTTGAAGGCCAGTGAGATGTACCCTAATTAGCTCAATCCAGACGGTTGTCATGCTGATGCGCTGGGGAGGCCGCACTGTGGTTGATCCCCGGAGTCAGCATCGCAGCCGTTGTGTGTGCTGATGCGCCAGGGAGGCAATAAGCTGATCCTTGGAGCCAGCATTACACTTCAGCCATCAACACCAGACAGAAGGATATCTACATCATCATATGGAAGGAAACGCAAATGGATGGAGACACATATGGATCACATTAGTTTACTGTAAAGCTATGTCTTAGTTGGTGCTTATCTTGGTGAGAGCCGAGTTCAAATCAGCATGAAGTTTTAACATCTATTCTTGTGTAATGGAAATCATTATATATACACCACTTCTGTGGTTAAATGTTAGCACCACCCCAGACGTGGTATATATCATGGGAACCGCACGGCCTGTCATGGTTTTTATATATATATATATACATACACATATACATATATATATATATATATATATATATATATATATATATATATATATATATACACACATATATACACATACATATATATATATATATATATATATATATATATATATATATATATATATATACATACATACATACATACATACATACATACATACATACATACATACATACATACATACATACATACATACATACATACATACACAGACGTGCTCAAATTTGTTGGTACCCCTCCACAAAAAATGAAGAATGCACAATTTTCTCTGAAATAACTTGAAACTGACAAAAGTACTTGGCATCCACCATTGTTTATTCCATATTTAATAGAAATCAGACTTTGCTTTTGATTTTTTATTCAACATAATATTGTAAACAATAAAACAAATGAAAATGGCATGGACAAAAATGATGGGACCGCTAACCTAATATTTTGTTGCACAACCTTTAGAGGCAATCACTGCAATCAAACGTTTTCTGTAGCTCTCAATGAGACTTCTGCACCTGTTAACAGGTAGTTTGGTCCACTCTTCCTGAGCAAACTGCTCCAGCTGTCTCAGGTTTGATGGGTGCCTTCTCCAGACTGCAAGTTTCAGCTCTTTCCATATATGTTCGATAGGATTCAGATCAGGACTCATAGAAGGCCACTTCAGAATAGTCCAATGTTTTGTTCTTATCCATTCTTGGGTGCTTTTAGCTGTGTGTTTTGGGTCATTATCTTGTTGGAGGACCCATGACCTGCGACTGAGACAGAGCTTTCTGACACTGGGCAGTACGTTTTGCTCCAGAATGCCTTGATAGTCTTGAGATTTCATTGTGCCCTGCACAGATTCAAGGCACCCTGTGCCAGGCGCAGCAAAGCAGCCCCAAAACATAACCGAGCCTCCTCCATGTTTCACTGTAGGTATGGTGTTCTTTTCTTTGAAAGCTTAATTTTTTTGTCTGTGAACATAGAGCTGATGTGACTTGCCAAAAAGCTCCAGTTTTGACTCATCTGTCCAAAGGACATTCTCCCAGAAGGATTGTGGCTTGCCAATATGCATTTTAGCAAATTCCAGTCTGGCTTTTTTATGTTTCTTTCAAAAGTGGAGTCCTCCTGGGACTTCTTCCATGGAAGCCACTTTCGCTCAAAAAGCGACGGATGGTGCGATCAGAAACTGACGTACCTTCACCTTGGAGTTCAGCTTGTATCTCTTTGGCAGTTATCCTTGGTTCTTTTTCTACCATTCGCACTATCCTTCTGTTCAATCTGGGGTCGATTTTCCTCTTGCGGCCGCGCCCAGGGAGGTTGGCTACAGTTCAGCATCTAATGCTGGTGTGAACCAGAATTGTGTTGACAGCTTAAGTGATAAATATTTGAAACAGAACAATGTAATCGTAACAATATGGACTATTGGGTGAAAGAAAGAAGCGGTTATGAGAGCTATAAACCTCAAGTGCTGTATAAAACAGGATTATTTCGAGCTCTTTGTTGGAGCACAAACAATGAAATAAGGACTGCAGCCTGGCTCGCCAAATTTATAGGTAAATATTGCCTGCCTTCTGTATTTTTCATGCTCTTAATAAAGTTTATTAAACATAAACCTTGTTTGTATTTAAGTGAATACTTTGAGCCAACCAACAAAATAACACTGGGGCAGTTTACAAGCAAAAACGGAAAAGCGTGACAACAGATCTCTTGCGCTTTTATGGTCATGACAGTTCTGCTTCCATGTTTTACGTGAGAGTTTATTTTAGAGAGAGAATTTAGTCGCCCAAATGCAAACGACCTCATTAATAATAAAATAATGGGAGGGTTTATTTAAATATCACCAAACGCGCTGAAAAAGCAATGCTGCGCGATAAAGAATATCGTTCAAATAATGCATAGGGGTTTACATGAGGCTTTAAGCAGAGATAGGCAGAGATGAAGAGAAGGTTACCCCCCCCCCCCCCCCCCCCCCATCTGTCTAGAATGCAAAAGGCTTGCAGTTAAAATGGTTCATGCTGCCAAGAAGAAGAAAATAATAATAGTTATTACTATTATTGTTTAGAATTAGTTGTTCTATAAATTGTGTCGGCACCTGCAGTTCTCTTGTTATTATGCGCAGAAATTCGGCGTGCAACGCAACCTTGGTGCTGTTGATCAGCGTGGTCCAGCCTTTCCAAGAGGTGGCAGGCTGTATTGCCGATCCTGCCTGGCAGCGGTGCGTGCAATCTGACGGTACATCCTTCTGTACTCCAGGCGCATCAGATGATGCTCCTGGATCGGCAGCTACAGAGTTCAAACCAACTTTAATTTAAAGAACAGTTGTGAATTGCTTCACAGCTTTTGTTTTACATGTGAATCCTAAGAATATGTGAAAAACAAAACATATCGCATGTGCGCACACACTTAGCCCGACATGCGTAAAATGGCTTGATATCCCCAACCATTTGTTTTTTCACAAATTTAAATTTAAAGTTGTTTTGAAAATGCTAGCTGTTGTGATTGGGGATATCAAGCACTTTTAATTGACGCTGGGACGGTGGTGTGTATATGCAATTATGATATTGTATTCACAAATTATTCTTCGGCTTCACAGGTAAAACACAGACTGTGAAACAATTCACATTTGGCATCCTTTAAATTAAAGTTGGTTTGAGCGCTGTAGCTGCTGTGGTTGAGGAGATAAAGCCATTTTACGCGTGTCAGGTAGGGTGAGTGCGTATAATGCGATATGTTATTGTTTTTCACAATTTATTTGTTTGATTCACATGTAAAGGAGAGGTTGTGAAACAATTCGCAATTGGTCTTCACATTAAAGTTGGTTTGGACGCTCTAGCTACGGTGGTTGGGGAGATAAAGCCCTTTTACGCGTGGCTGAGGCTAAGTGTGCGTATATGCAGTATGTTATTATTTTTCAGAAATTATTCTTAGGATGTAAAACAGAGGTAGCATATTTTAGTTTAGAAAAGTAAATGATGGCTGGCGCAATTACCATATTGTATTGATGGGGCTGGTATTTCACAGGACGTCTGGGAGGATGAGGATTCCAGAAAATGGTCCGATGCCACTGCCACTGGCCGGTCACCCATTAACCGGTGCAGGAGGTATCATGTTATTTCATGAAAGTCTATCGTTAAGTATTTTGCACGACTGCGGAGTTTGTTGCTATGGGACTAATTAGGCCAATTAGCGCGCACTTTACCGTGCTTTACCAAAGTGTAATGACACTTAAGTCGCACACTTTTTTTGCCGTGCACTTTTGGAACGAGCACAATCATGCGTCATTTGCACGTGACACATCATGAATGCACTATAGTAGCGCGATTAAAACTTGCATGTAAACACCGCCACTGACTTGTTGCTAAGGGTGAGACGATTCATTATGTATCGATGCATGGCGATACTTTACAACACAATACGATACACCTTCGTGTATCGCGATACAAGCTTGAAATGAGTAGCTAATATGCCACATTTATTAAACTGTAAATCATGAAAGAAAAGGTCTTGGTTGTCTGAATGTAAACTCCACTTGATCCTAGACATATCCCATTGTGCAATGAGCCGGCCAGACGCTTCCAGAATTTAAGAGGGAGTAGAGGAAAGTTGTTTTTAATCTGTATTCCATTGTTAGCAAGCAGGGAATACTGCCACTGTACTAAAGGCTTCTTTAGAACGCTGCTGAAACGCTGCCTGCCAAATGGGAGCTGAGACAGCTGCGATTATGGGAGTGTAAAGGAGGTGGAGACAGCCTGCCTTGTTTATTGTGGACAAAGAGGAATCGGGAAGCGAGCAGTGTCTTTAAAAACCCGCTGCTATGGCTAATGTTACTAAAGTTACTAGTTTTTTATTTCAAATGCTATATATTTGTTTGTATCCTTTCGTGAGTGAGCATTTTTTTCATATAAATAGATATGTTAGCTATATGTTTTTTCTTTTTTGTTTTTACCAGTTTTAATGTATTCTCCTTTTAATGTTTCTTTATCATAATCCGGTGTGTGTATATGTATATATATATGTATGTGTGTGTATGTGTGTGTATATATATATATAGGATAGGCTATAAGAATTTTGAAGTGTATCTGGCTTGACTTTTTTTTTTGTGGAAGAACGTGCGTTTCCATTAAAGCTATTTATTATAGATGACAAAACATACTGCATTTTTACATTTCTTACGAGTTTTATTTTATATTTGTTCACATTTCAGTGTGCCCTAATGTTTTTATTTGCTTGAATGATCCTTAAACTTTGATTTGGTTGAATGTTTCTTTCTTTAAAGAAATGTGTTAATCCTGATGAAAATGACTTCCTCCTTAATTTTAAATCTAATAATTTTTAATAAACTTTTTAATAAGTTATTTTTAACCACATTTAAAAACAGCACAGTATAGAAAAGTATACAAAATAAAATTATATACTCAACCTTAACTTGAAAAATACACATACTTAGTGATAAAATGTATGGTAATAATAAGTCTTCTAATAATCTATTGAGTTAAAGTTTAAGTATGATGCAATCAAAAACACTGATGTACATTTAAAAAAACTTGATATGCTGAAAGACTTGATATTTAGATTTTTCTAAAGAAACACATGAACAAACTTTGTACTTTTAATAGTTACACCGTGTAACAATTTTTTATTTTTTTTTTGGTTCCTGGGTAGTAAGTGTTATTTCCTAATTGCTTATGCCTCAAAAGTATAGAAAATGGCTATTATTCCCCACAAACTTTGCTTTTGTGACCAGGACCTGGAACTCTCTATCACTTTCCAGTAATATAAATAGTAGTATAAATACAGGGGCCTTAAGCCCACCAGTTCAGTTTAGTTCCAGCTGCCTAAGTGGATACATATCTGCATTTTTCTGAGATGGCATCAAGGTCATAGGAGACTTCAGAATGGTGGCATTCCTGATGGGTCTCCAAGGCAGTTTTACCAAGTTTCCCTGCTATCTTTGCCTTTGGGACAGCAGGGACACCAAGGCGCACTACCACAGGCGGGACTGGCCACAGCGGAACGAGTTCTCTGTGGGGAGGAACAACGTCAAGTAGGAGCCACTGGTGGACCCCCGGAAGGTGCTGATGCCACCACTGCACATCAAATTGGGCCTTATGAAACAATTTGTCAGAGCTCTAGATAAGGAGTCGTCAGCCTTCAAGTACCTTCAAGACTTCTTCCCTAAGCTGTCTGAGGCAAAGGTCAAAGCCGGTGTCTTCGTCGGTCCACAGATAAAGAAGATCCTGGAGTGCAATGAATTCCCCAAGAAGCTCACTAGTAAGGAGAAAGCGGCTTGGAACAGCTTTGTCGCAGTGGTTCGGGGCTTCCTGGGCAATCACAAGGCCGAAAACTATGTGGAGCTGGTTGAGACTCTGGTGAAGAACTACGGCACAATGGGCTGTAGGATGTCCCTCAAAGTCCATATCCTTGATGCTCATCTTGATAAATTCAAGGAGAACATGGGAGCGTACTCGGAGGAACAAGGCGAGCGCTTCCACCAGGATATACTGGACTTTGAACGCCGCTACCAAGGACAGTATAACGAGAACATGATGGGAAACTACATTTGGGGGCTGATTCGTGAAAGTGATTTACAGTATAATCGTAAATCTCGAAAAACTACTCACTTCTAAATCTTTTGTAGTCATTTTTGTATTACTTTAGTATAAATACATGTTAATTTGGATTCATATGTTGTTTTTTTCTGACTTTATGTGAACGAAGAGACACAAATTCGCCCGTTTTCTCATTGGAAATAGGTAAATTTCAAAATATCACTGTCCTGGTCACAAAAGCAAAGTTTGTGGGGAATAATAGCCATTTTCTATACTTTTGAGGCATAAGCAATTAGGAAATAACACTCACTACCCAGGAACAAAAATTGTGTTACATAGTGTTATCAAACACATTGCTTAGTATTTTTTTCCTTTCTCAGAAATGTGGTAAGCAGATTTGATTAATTAAGTTAAATCTGATACCCCACAAACTCTAGCTGGCATACTGCTTTGTCTTTAAACTCAAACAAGTGCTATACTACTTAGTGGTAAATACATATAATTGATTTTCCACTGAATCTGTGTATAGATCTGAAATATTTTCAATTCCCTCAAGCAGAGATGAGTTTTTAATAAGTATCGTGATACGAATCATAGCGTAGCTTGTGTATCGTATCGTGACCTTGGTGTATCGTCAAACCCATACTTGTTGCAGTTAACAGTTATCGGAATCAAGAAAGGTCAGCAAAGCACTCTGAGTGAGCTCACAGGGCTCAGACAAGAAAAAAAGACATCATAGTCAAAGATCTTAAACTTCTGACCCAACAATGTCACACGTTTGAAAACGTGCATTGTACTCTGATGATGCACATCGAGTATTTCCCATAGACAGACTAACAACTGAGTCTGTGTGTGCTCTTTTGTGTGCACTGGAAAGCAATGCATCCATGGTTGAAGCAAAAACTTGAACTGTTTTGAGGTTCTGAGGACTGGAGTTTGGAACCAGTTTAGCAGAAGATATATAGTACTTTCGGGCCATACATTGTGTAAAGAAACACTGAATACTTTTTAAAATATACTATGCATATTATACTGTATCTCTTCATCATGTTAATATGTGGATTTTATTTATTTTTTTGCAGCAAAACAGGTAGCTTGTATTCTTAGTTGTGGTTGTAGATAGAAAATAATAAAGGGAAAAAAATAGGAAATAAACTATGCCAGTGACTTCCCAATATTGTCATATATTCCCTCAATCCAGATTTTCTCAAGAGCTAGGTTTTCTTGTCGCTCTGTGAAAGTGAGACGAAGAAGGAGGCGGCCGCAGTGGATGCCGGTTCGCAGCTGTAACACTATATAGGATACATACCTTTTAGTCGGCTATAGCAACAGGGCTGCCTTTCTCTGCGAGCAGTTTGTTAGATCATCCCTTCTGTCAGATGGAGCAGTTTCCTGAATACACACAGACTTGAGTTATTTTAGATAGATTAAGCATTAACCCCTCCCTGCCAAGGCTTTGTTTTTTTTTTTAGATGCTGATTATTAGAGAAGGGGGGGGGGGAGTGAGAGAGGGGATTTGCAGACAGAAGTTAGCAGAAGCTGTCTGTTGACCATTCAGACATCAGTTCTCTTTTAAAAGTCAGAATGGAAGTGTGCTATGTAAATGGGTGGGGTATGTCCCTATTAAATCCAACATTGCATACTTGCTAGACTACAAAAAAAAGGGCTGAACCAGAAGGTGCTGAATTCTCAGGGAGAGGATGTTGGTTTTGAAAGAAGAGCTCAGAGGAAGGCAATGCAGAAGTTCAAGAGCTTCGTTGTGTCCATTTGATGTCAGCTATAATAAGGCGAGGCCAGACGTGAGAGGAGGGTTTTTTTTTTTTTTCTTTGGCAGAGAATTTAGAAGCTGGAGGAAAAGGCTGTGTGTGTCTCTCTCTCTCTCTCTCTCTCTCTCTCTCTGAAGAGCTTGGATTTATTCAACAAGAAACTAGTATGATGTGTGTAGCTGAAAGAATACTTCAAATTATATAAAAAAAAAACAAAAAAAAAAACTTCTCTTTGGGCTTGACCATTAAAATACATTGGAGCTCTGCTGAAGCCAGAAAAAGTTGGATGTGTGTGGTGGGGGGTGGGGGAGGGTGATTACATCAGCCCAAGCAAGCCAAATGATTGGTTAGAGGAGTGTGGTTTGATTCACTACCTAAAAGCCTCTGCTTGTAACCCTTTGTGAGTAGATCACTGGAAGTTGTCTGCCTTTCTAGAAACCGTGCCATCTGCTTGCTCTGCTCTGCAGTAATGTTAGGCAGAGCAGGGACTGCGTGACAGGTACAGTACAGTAATCCATTGACACTGTAGAACGGTCGTGCTGTGGCTTTTTTTTTTCTAGCAAGTGTTTCGAAAGCAGCAGAGAACAAGCTCTCTAGAGGCAAGCTTAATTTTAAAATGCCATCGTGTTCTCCAGACTGCTGCCTATTACAGGCCGTAGAGGTAAGATTTTCCACATTTAAAATATCTTCGCTCTTAACATTGAGAGACCTGCCTTTTTATAGGAGAGCGAGAGGGAGCTTGTTCAATAAATAGTAATTATAAAATAAAAATCCATGGCCTCATTTTAAATTGCATTTACATTGAAACATGAAGGGAATGTTGTGTTGTAGGGGAGAAGGTCTGCGCTGCAAGAGTTTATGGTTGTAGTCATTTATTTATTTATTTTATTTATTCATTCATTTATTTTTTAAATAGTGTTTGTTGTATCTGGGTTCCCAATACAGGGTTTGTTGTTTGAACTTGAAACATGACTCTTGAGGAGAGGTCTGAAGTGAAATCTGAGGTTAATATGGGAGAATTTGCTGAACCATACAGACGTTTCATCTGATAAATTAAGTCTTTGACATAGTCATAACTGGATCAAATGAAATAAAGACATTAATATTTTACAAATGGAAGTGTGCTGTTACATCAAGGACTGTGTTGCATAGTTCCAGATGTTACTGTTATTTGTGTTGTGTAATGACGGCCGCTGCGATACAGTTATGTCTATTTGTCTCTTGCAGATTATTAAAATTTGTAGCGAAGACGGCTCTAGCAAAGTAGTGGAGATTCCAGCAGACATGACGGCCCGAGACCTCTGCCAGCTGCTGGTGTACAAAAGCCATTGTGTGGATGACAACAGTTGGTCACTTGTCGAATACCACCCTCATCTTGGGCTAGGTAAGTGACATGGATGTGTGCTTATTGTTTGCCAAGACACTGGGTAACTTCAGGCACTTTAATTATCCTGTAGATGCCGCAGGATCCTTTTCCTGTTGCTGTGAGAAAGCTGTAAGGTAGTCATTTGGACAGCCTTGAAAAAGGGATAAATAAGGTCACTATTTAGTTTGAAAGTTAACCATGCACCTTTTAAGACACATTTAAGCCTGTACAGCAGCATACAGGCCAATAAAATATGTCAGTTGGGAACAGCTGACTGACTTGTCATGGGGTTCTAAGCTCTACCTGTTGTACTTAAAGAAATAGGAAGCAGTACACTCATTGCTCTCTCTCTCTCTCTCTCTCTCTCTCTCAGTATAATGTAAAATGCTTATTAGTTGTCTATTTTATACTTCAAAACTTGTTTTTAATGGTTTGTTCTGGAAGTATTGTTGAAAGACCAGGCTAGTTGGCAGTACCTTGTCTTTCAGAATTAACGGTTAATCCCAAGCAATCAATTAAGACACTTGTGCTTACTAATTTTGATCATCTTATGGAACGCATTAGCATGCCACTCGCTGATAAATTCAGTGGTAATAGTTACCTTAGGGCGAGTAAATGCAGTGCTAACATCCTGTTGCATGAAGAACCACTAGCTTTAATCACTGCAAGATTAAACAAAAAAAAAAAAAAGGAAAAAATCAGCCTATCCAAATTTTCCAATGTTAGTCATGATACATGTAGTGTTAATGCAGGATCGGTGCACGGGGGATGTTTGGATCACTTGTCAGTGCACTTGGTGACTTCGGAACATACAAATTCATGCAAAAATAGAGGGAATTATGTAAGAATGACTCAACAAATTTACGTTTTTTTTTGACGATTTATTTGTGGAACTTCCCCAGATGGGCTTCATGGCCTACAAAATAGGTCTTAGAAAAATGCAGATTTATTTCAGTAAGCTATCCTCAAATCAGTCGAAATATTTGTAGCTATACGAGACAAAAGTGAAGCATGTAATATTGTTGTAGTGCTGGGGTCGCCTTTCAAATAAGTTGGACCAAATATCAACAAAGTGTTTTCTAGTAAAACTTTTTTTTTTTTTTTTAAATAAGGTTAAGTGTATTTTAATTCTGACTGATCAGTGGTAATATCTTTTTAAAATAACTTTTCTTTAGGTTTTGTTTGAAATTGAATGTGCATCATTTGTTTAAAAAACAAATTACCATCTTGTATTACAGTTTGATGGAATGATACGCTCCCATGTGAAAGCAGTGATCGAATAAAACAAACATTAGAGCACTTTATTATGCATTACTTACTGCAGATGTTTCATTATTTTCCTAAAGTTGGCCTCATTCAATATTGCCTGAAGTCTTAATTTCAATTATGTGCATCAACTTGTGGAAGGGTGAACTGATATAAAAATCTCACTGTCAAGAGTGTTTGTTATTGCTTATTGTAAAATTGAAATCAGACTACAGAATTCAGCTGGTTTGCTATTACAATCCCTGTTAGCATTTTAGTTTGTTGGTGTGTGCCCGGGCTTGACCTGAAATAAATTGACTATTGGGTAATGACAGCAGTTTTTCAAAGAGCGCCTGTTCTCGTTTTAAATAATGTTCCTTATGAGGTAGACAAACCAGGTATTTAGTGGATGTGTCATTCGTACACAGACATAGAAACACAGACGTTAACAACTGTAAATGAACTTGAAATTAACAACATTTTGGGCAGGTTGTTTGAGAGATTGCCTGAGTCAATAAAACTGTTAAAGATCAAAAGTAATTATAAAACTAATCTGTTGGCTTTAGTCTCAAATTTTCCTCTGTCCAGGATAAAACCCTTGATGCTTTTTCTCATTAAAAAGCACACCCGAACATGTTTGTTTGTTTGTTTGTTTCTTTTCTTTTCTAATATGTTTTCTTTTTCTTGTTTCCTTTATTGCTAGACAGAAGTTTGGAAGACCATGAGCATGTAGTTCATGTCCAGTCTACAATGGCAAGTGAGAGCAAATTTGTGTTCAGAAAGAACTATGCCAAATATGAATTTTTTAAAAATCCTGCGGTGAGTTTTTACATTTTGCCCAAAAATTATAGGGAGAGGAGGAAGGGGAGGATCTTAAACAATGCAAACGTAATCCTTAAGAACCAGTTCTTTCTGGTTTTAATTATGTCATTGCTGTGAATTGCAAGGTTTCTTCTCATGTTACAGAGACCTATTTGAACCTGTGCGTAGACCAATTAAAATGGTAATCGACCACTTTCTGCCAGTACAATACCTAATTTTTGTAAAGCTTGAAAAACATTGTTGGCAGCAAAAGTAACCACTGTCTAACGCATAATGTTCTGGTGTCCATCTGAAAATGAATAGCTGTTGGGGAATATTTTTCATAACACCAATTTTTAGGACTGAAAGCATATTTTATAATCATATGATCAAGTAATTGTGTATAAGTTAACATTTGAGAGAAATAAAACCACAGGTTTCAAATAGTTACTTTTAGCAGAATTAAACAGGTGTACATTAGGGGTGTGATTTGAAATAGTTGTTTCTGATTTTAGGTTTTAAGAAATAAACCCTGATAAAAACACCCCTGAAACCTTCAGATTATCCTACAAACTGAGGAAACTTGTTAAATGACTGAGTGTAGCTTGTAAAAAGAGCATCCGCATTTAATAATCACGAGGTATCAAGGTGAAACAGTTCCTTTCAATGTCATTTTTTTATTTTTTTATTTAAACAGAACTTTTTCCCAGAGCAGATAGTAGCATGGTGCCAGGAAACCAACGGCAGTATTCCACCGTCACAGCTCTTACAGGTATGAAGATGTTTTAATTGTAATTATTAATTACTGGTGATTCGGTGATTCTATCAGAGGTTAGTTTATATATATATATATATATATATATATATATATATATATATATATATATATATATATATAAATGTTGACACTGCATCATGATATACAGCAAGACAATTTACACTCCACAGCTCAACTTCTGAGTATTAATTTGGCAGGAAGTAGCCTGGTCAGATATGTTATAGACCAGGGGTTTTCAAAGTTTTGGTCAAGGCCACTTAACAGGTGGGGCATTGGGTGGTGGGTCGCATAATTCACCTATTAAACACCAATATGTGTGCTTATGGGGACATCCTAAAACGGTTAATGTGCTTAAATGGAAAACAAATGCTTACAAACTTTACGAATATCAGGCATAACACTTCCCAATAGTATCCTAAAATAAGTTGTGGTTTTCATTAACATAATAGTTAACCCCTAAAATAACCTGCTTAACCACTTCAACTCCAGATGTAAAAATGAAACCCCTTCCCAGGTACCAGATTTTGAAAATAATAATAATGTTTTCAAACTTGTAATTGCTATAAAATGTTAACATATATGATGAATAAAACACAAATAAATGACTTAAACAGTGTTTTTCATTAACCCTTTATGCTGCTTTGTACTACATACCCATATTCAGTATAGAGATAAAAACGTTTTTTTTTGTTTTTTTTTTTAACAATGAAAACAAAAACGCTGCTAATAACAATAATAATCAGTAAACAGTAATTATCAAATAAAAACAACATCAAAATGTGTGCCAGTATCGACTTGCTCTGTGCCATTTATTGAAATGTTCAATACAACAGAACCCAGGATTGCCTTCGCAACCACTGCACTTTTTTTCTTTTGTCTTTTGGTTTAATTTTCGTAGCAGACCCTGTACCTTTTTTACGGTCTCTGCTTCGCTTGTGTTGGAGGGATAGTCACAAATGCTTGTACACAGCTACTTTGCGCAGGCATTGTGATGGATCTGGCTGCCGCATTGCCTGTACCCAGTGCTGCGTTTTGATAGTATTTCGTCACAGCACTGCCATTTCAAACCAAACAGCTTCCCGTTTGCAGCTGGCTTACCTGTAAAGTAGCTGCATGCTCTTCTGTTCGTACAGTTTGTATTGTTCTTGACTCCACATCCTCTTCATCATCATCGCTGAGTGATAAGTCAGCATCACTGTCGCTGGTATCAATCCTCCGAACCAACTTCACTCCCGTTGCTCATTATAGAAAGACCACGTACGTTGCCATGTTTAGCTTTTTTTAAAAACTATATAAACTATAACTAAACAAGTAAAAGTAATAATAAATCAAAAAAATAATAATCTAAAACACTATATATATACTTATAAAAGCTGAATGGCTTCCTGCAATATATCTCAGCCTTCTAAACGCCCACAGTTAGATTGGAATCGCTACATGACATGCAATTGGATAAAAATGTCACCTGACCCTCCCCCAACTTTCATTGCACATTCCTCAGTACTAGCACTGCTTTAGAGAATGAAACCTGAAACGTTAGACTGAAAAAAACGATCATAGAATAGAATGGGAAACTTGACGTACGCAGGTACGGCATGGTACTGTAAGTGGGTTTTCAATTGACGTACGTGCGTACGTCATGGTGTTGAAGTGGTTAATGTGAACTGCTCATAATGTGAAAAGCATATAATGTGCAAATTTAAGTTGTTTATTATGCGCCAAATTAAATAAATCCAGAACATTGGATATCACAATTAATGACTTTCCTCGGTTTTATCCGCGCAGTTTAATTACAAAAGTACGATTTATTTTAGGACAGTATTGGGAAGTGTTAAGCTTGATATCTGCAAAGTTTGTAAGCATTTGTTTTGTATTTCAGCACATTAAGCCATGTTAAGCGCTTTTCACATTAGCTGCAGTTCACATTAAGCAGGTTATTTTTAGGGCTGAACGTGATTTAGTGTGTGTTCATGAAACCCACGAATGTATTATTATTAGTATTATTATTATTATTATTATTAGCATCTCAACTTACCCTTGTCACATAACTAGTTTTGGGTTCATACAGTTATAGAAACCTTATTTAACCCAGCATTTTGGTAGCATTGTTTTATTTTTGTTGTTGTTGATCTAGTGATCCATACCCAAGTGTGTTTGTGTTGGGTTTAACATAGTAATAGCCTACATTTGGACTTCCAAGCACAGGAGCTTGTCAATATAATTACCAAACTTGAAAGCCTCTGCGCCAGTGCAACTCTATTTGATGTATCTCTATGATTTGTTCATCTTGAATTTTACAGATCTACTAGATCAGACAGCATCGGATTGTAACTATACTCTGAAACTTAATTAAAACTGGGAAAACTCTTCAGCATTGCCAGTAAAATGGTGGCAGTCAATGTGGGGATGGTTTACTGTCCAGCCACAATACCTAGGCCTAAGACCCCTCACCCACCTCCCCCTCTCCTTACAAGGTATTTTTCATTGTTTTTCCCCAGAACTTCTTAAACTCCAGCAGTTGTCCTGAAATTCAGGGTTTCTTGCACGTCAAAGAATTGGGAAGGAAATCCTGGAAGAAGCAATATGTGTTTTTAAGAAGGTCAGGGCTGTATTGCTCTACAAAAGGAAACTCTAAGGTAAGTTTAGTAGTTTTTTAATAATTAAGAAATGCAGGCAGTAACACACAGCATAGAGCTGCACAATGTCTTAAACATGTCTTCAAAGAAAAAGACACCAGCTGCATCAAAGAACGGGAATATTTCTGCTAAAGATCGCTCTGTCCAGTACAAGGGGACATGTCTTATTTTTTTTACATTTTATTTGATAGTTTACATTGATGGTGAAAATAGAATGTCTTTTTAAAAGATGACCATAAATGAAATATTCTACAATTTAGCATTTACTGTTTTTCAGGTAAGCATTTCAATATTTAGGAACTAAATATTTGCTGTATAATAACTCTAGAGAATTATCAATTTAGAATGTGATAACACTATTTTTTCTGCTTTAATAAATATTAGGTTCAATCGTGAAATATCTTGAAATACCTACTATTTTTAGACTGTGAAATGCTGTTTTGAAAAGAATACAGCCTTAAGTATAGTCTGATTTTGGTGTTGAGCATTTACTTAGTCAAACCAGTACTGTATAGAAGGAGCACCTGGCCATGGATGAATCACCATGTAAATAAATTAACCATGCTAAATAACTTCTAAATAAACCAATATTTGACAGGCCATTGAGCAGTCATCATATTAAGGTTTGATTGGAAATTAACCTGCCAAGAAGGCATTGCATGTTTGAACTACGCTTTCTGTGAGACCATAGTAGCATTTTAGTGCAGAGGAGCCATTGCTGTGGAGTATCTGCTATGTGGAAAGATAGAAATCGAACTCTGCTTTACTTAAAGAAACTAGCACCCAGTCACTAGTGCTTTTAATGTTCTGCATTTTTGCAAAATGTTTTGTTCTGATTTGAGTTTTCATGTCATACAGGAGCCTAGGCATTTGCAGTTACTAGCTGATCTTGAAGACAGTAACATCTTCTCAGTTATTACCAGCAAGAAGCTGTACAGTGCACCAACAGACTTTGGATTCTGTATAAAGGTAGGTTCGCTTTATTGAAGCAGTAACTGTTACTGTTTTAACCCTTTGCAGTCCATTGTCGGACCTGGTCCGACATTGCAATTATTCCTATCCGGTCCATTGTCGGACCCTGTCCAACATCATCAAAAAAACGCAAAAAACGGGTTTCTAGTTGTTTTTTCTCCGGAAAAAGCCGAGAAAACCATTCAGTGGCCGAGTGGGAGCGACAGGAGCCGAGACAAGCCAATAAAATAAATAAAAATAAATAAATAAAGGCGCGTCTCATGAATAGTCATACCTGCCCCTGGCATCCCATATGGGTGGTCATAAGGAAACAAGCTGGCTGATACTGCATCAGCGCACAGAGACTATCACGGACATTTGCAGAGCTTTTTTGAGATGTTATAGTAATAAAATAATAACTTGGATTGCATTATTGAGGAGTTTGGTCATAAAACGAGTGATCAGGAGATGATTGATCGGTAGGTACGACTATTATTATTATTATTATTTATTTCTTAGCATATGTGAAAGCGATAGTGAATGAAAGTGTGTGGCGGGGCTGGAGACGCCTAGTGAGTGCTTTGTTGATATGCAGGGCCTTTTAAACCCGTTTGACTGTGAAAAAAAAAACAACTTTTAAACAGCGCGTCTAAAATTAACTGCGCATGTGAAAATAAATTGGACCTGATGCGCCTGACGCGCACTTAATAAATGGACTGCAAAGGGTTAAGGTGCGCTAAGTACAGTAGTCCGTCATGTATCAGACTGTGGTGTTACCATTATACACAGCTGTAACAATTACTATATTCACACAGTTATTGTTTTGAGATTCAGCTTTTATTAGGGAGCTCCCCTAAATTCCTTGTTTAGAAAGATACAGGGTATTAATGACAAGGTAGCCGTCTGCCGTGTGGGTGCGTGCATTTGCTGCTGAGTGACAGGCAGGTGATCAAGATGGAGGTTGAAGTTGATATGTCTCGCAGGTGAACAGGATTTATTTACATATCAACACACTGAACAGCTCATGTGACACTACCAGCAATGGCAGCGCACGGAGTACATACAACAGTGTACAAAAACTTTGGGATCTACAATCTCTGAACTAATCTTCTCTGTTCAATAATAAACGAACTCCGGCTACTCGCCCGGCTGTCGGCGGTTCTGACTTGCTTACTCACTCTTCGGTATCCAACCCTGGGTCTCTCTCACTCACTCACTCTTTCTCTTTCTCTCACTCTCTCTCTCACTCACTCTCTCACTCACTCACTCTCTCTCTCTCACTCTCTCTCTCACTCACTCACTCACTCACTCACACTCTCTCTCTCTCTCTCTCTCTCTCACTCTCTCACTCATACGTCAACGAATGTCAGCTTCTTTAGGCCAGTTGGCTTTGGTTTTGCATCAGCCCTGAGGTGAATAAATTGAACCTTTTTATACCTGACACCAGGCTGGAACATGCCTACCTGCTGGTTAGATTTCACACCTGGTAATCACACACAGCAGGCAGGCTCTCCCAGGAGCGTCAGGTACTTCATTAATTAATTACAATAAAAACACACTATTTACAATATACATTTACACAAAAATCCCTCTTCATGCACAGGGCTCCTGCCATACCACAGTGCTGTATACACTTACATTAGTGTCGGGTAATTTACACAGTTGCAAAATGCATAGGTTTACAAAAAAAAAACAACACACTCAATTATAAGATTATAAGCACAACTCCCTTTTGCTTTCCTGCAGCCATTTTGCATTAGCATTGTACACTAGAAAATGGTTGTATTCAAACCTGTTAATCCTAATTTGATTGAGACTACTAAACCCCAGTTGGAATAGTTCTTTTAAAGATGTAAATTTGGTTTAACTGTTGTTTTTTTGTTTTTTTTTAAATATAAATGTAACACCAGTGCCAAGCACCAACCAATAATCAAATTACCCGTTCCTTCCAGCCAGGGATTTAGTTCACTGATGTTGATCTACTGATCAACTAATCCAAATCCGATCTGTGCCAGTAGTATTTATTAGACCCTTCGTTTAACCCAATAGTCACAATCTGGTCACATTAGAATTTAGGCATATTTTCTGACAGAGTGAATGAAAAAAAATAATGTTAGAAGTAATGCAGTATTAGACCTAGTAACTTTTGTTCTCTGCATATTCAACACTAAAACCCAATTTTTTTTATTTTTTTTATATTATTGTTTATCTTGCAGCCCAACAAAGCAAGGAATGAAACAAAAGAGCTGAGGTTGTTATGTGCTGAAGATGAGCAGAGCAGGACCTGCTGGATAACAACATTCCGACTCTTCAAAGTAGGACACAGCCTGATATCTAGCATGTTTATATAGCAATCTTGGGATGCCTCATTGAAACACAGTTGTTCTTAGTGGGTTCCCCATTATCTCTTATCTCTTTAGAGAGGCATGTAGCTATGAAGTTGCCTGTACTCACTTGCTTGAGGAATCCACTGCTCATTCTTGTGAGCGGCTTCACTTTGTGGCTGTGTAAGGGTGTCATGTGTTATGTTTTAAAAGGTTTATCATCCTAGATTTTATTTCTTCATCAACATAGTTTATCGCTGCCCAAATTTTGTAGAATACAGATTCTTTGAAGGATTTAAATGCACTGTTTTTGCGTCCAACTTTTTTCCCCGTTTTGGCATGTTTGGATTATTCTCTGTAAATATGCTTTTCTTTGGCTTGGTCACCAATTTAACTACTTCCTATCTAGCAGGCTATGTTTTGTGTGTATAGCTTTTTATACACCACTGCACTTCGTTTAACTGTAGCAGGTTACACTAGGACAGGGCCTCGGGACCCCAGTATCTTCTGGTTTTTGTTCCAACTGAGCTCTGAATTATTTAACTAAACCCTTAATTGTACTTTAAATTATGATTTACTAAAGATTATGAACTGAAGGCTCTGCAAAAAAATTTGGACAGGGTGAATTTAAACCTTTTAAAGTATAACTTTTTGCATTCTGTGAACTATTAGAACTAGAGACTGTTTCTGTCCCTTTTGGAATATAAATTACAGTTTATATTATCTTCTGAAGGGGTGGCTTTCAAAAACAAATGTCATTTGCCTACATGTATTTATATAATGTTTGATATTAAACCAAAGCCTGTTTTCATCCACAGTATGGAATGTTGCTGTATCAGAACTACAAAATCCCCCGACAGAGAAAATCTTTACTGTCACACTTCTCAACGCCAGTGGTGAGAATCTATTTCAAACGTATTTTAAATTGTGTATTCTGAAATGCAGCATGCTATTACAGTTAGGCTGTGCTTTAGCAGATATTGATTAGCAGGTGTGCAAGACATGATCGCCAGCATTTTGGCCCTTTGCAAATCCACATCTTGGTTCTAAACATTTTTATGTTCTGACTAGAAAAAATGTATTAGGTGACAGAAGCCTAAAATAAAATTGATTTGGATTCCAGGAATCAAAATGGCAGAATTAAATTTACTACATTCAGTACCTTCAATGCAGAGTACAAATGCCATGGTAATTCTACATGTCAGTTTGCTTTGTATTTTCATTACTGACTGCCTAGAGCAGCTGAGTAAATAAACTGCGCTCATAGTGACATTTTACTAGCCCTGTTTTACCTGATAATGACAGAACGATTTGAAGTTGTGTTTAACATTTCTATAAAAGGCTGTATGCAATGCTTTTTAATGCATTCAATTCAGGCTGCACTGGTTAACCGACAAGTTTACTTGTCATATGTTTGTCTATTTTCATTTGGTAAATTTTCCCATTCACTGTGCAAGAAGATGGACGAGCATTACAAAAAAACTCCAAACTCGAATGTTGAGATGCAGCATTTAGTTATTGTGTAGCAGTTTTCTTTTTTGTGTGTTTTTGTTACAGTATTGAGTGTTTTATAGTTTTGTATGCCATTTCTTTGTAGAGAAGTATATCTGAAAACTCTCTGGTAGCCATGGACTTCTCAGGAAGAATAGGAAGAGTCATTGATAACCCAGTTGAAGCACAAAGTGCAGCCATGGAAGAGGGCCATGCCTGGCGGGTAAGAGAACCAAATGTATTAACCTTGTCAACAGCTTCATTGAGGCTTGATTCCAACTTACCAGTCCGGTAAGAATCATCGCTTTTTTATTCATGATCTAAAACATTGCTGGAAACCATCCTCTCAGTATGTGGTACTTGTTTTATATTGTACACTCTTTGAACATTATAAATGTAAGAGAATAATAGAAACAAAAGTGTGGGAGTGTGTTTTTTTTTTTTTATACTGCATATTGAAAATTTGCATCTGTGATTCGAGACATGTGAACATGCAACATGCTTATCTTGTGGAAACACTGTAGCAATAAAAAGCAGACTTTCAATCAAACCTACTAAACCAATTTTATTTTATTTATTTTAGGCTCAAGTTATTTTCCTTGTAAATTATGACTTAGTGCAGTTGTTGTACACGTGTACATATGCCAGTTACATTTTTACGTATCTCAAGAGAACTCCTATTGTGATAAACACTGTTACAGACTCTTTTTTAGCGGACTTTATCGGAGGGTGACCTGGAGAGGTCTGTAGCTTATGGGGATCTACTTTGTTCACTCTGATTTAGTAGCTGTGGCGAGTGTGTTACTGTCATATTTATTAAATCAAAGCAGTCATGGTATGGAAAAGGTTGAAAGCTTCACCTACCCTTTGAGTCAACTGATGGATGAAACTAATTGAAATACATTGCCTTTCATCCAGCTCTATCTGGCAAATTAATACATTTCAGCTGGCTTGTATTGAAAGTGGTTCACAAATACTGCCTCTGCGTGCAACTTCTCACTTATGTGTAGATTGCCACGTTTGAAGCAGAATCGGGATATTGTTCAGAAAAATCATATTTGTTCTGCAAAAGAAGGGAACATGCCCAATAACGTGCCGTTCAAGGATAAAATAAATGCACGTTGTCTTCTGGTAATTGCCTTTTAAGAAGTGTTTATCAGCAGGTATTAAATCAAAATGCACAAATGTGTTGATTTCAAACCAAGAAAAGCTGCCCATCCCTCACTTTTACAATTGAGTATCAATCAATGGCAAATTAACCTCCACTTTTCAGTGCCAATTGGAAGCTCTGACATTTGTAATGCCGTACCAATAAAAACATGTTGCAAAACTAACAAATGCAACTGATTCATCATTTAAACGTGACCGTTCGCTAAACCTAACTTGAGCTACTGCTCTGGAACTGGGATATGTAGTTCTGTCGAGTTTCTAATGCCTTCGCGAAGGACTACAATCCCATGCAGAGATTACGCATTTCTAAGTTAAGTGAGAAAATATATATTGTATCAAAAGGACAAAAGAAAGTAAGACAAATAATCACTTATAAAATTAAAATGCGTTTGTTAGTTTCATCACAATGATTTGATACTCAGTAATTGTCCAAACAAAGGGAAAGCAAGGGACTGCATTTTATGAAGATTTTTAATAACATGTTTATTCTATTTAATTAATACCTAACAACTTCAAATTTCTTTAAGGCAGTGACTCGATACTTGTCTGCATAGGCAAGTGTCACTCTGTACACACAGAACAATCACCCCAGACCCATGTTTTAACCTGGGGCATTGTTCATGACACAGCTACTGCATGCTTTGTTTTTCAGAGCTACAATGATTATGTATTCTGTTTGAGCCACTAGTTCTGGATTTAATGTTTAATTAAGGTAATACTTTTTCTATCTAGTAACCTGAAGGCTTATTATATAAGTTAGTATGTGTAACTTTACTGTAGTAATGACACCTGTGGCGGGACCATACACATGTGATTATTTTATTTTTTTTTTAACAGAGTTGATCTGTAATGTAATGAGAACTCCATCACTGTCATAATTATTTTGTCTCTTCCTCAGAAACGAAGTCAGCGTATGAATGTCCTTGGAAGCCCAAGCCCCCTACATCCCAACGCACTAAACTCAGGTAGTTTTACATTATATTGTCTTCCAAGGTTATGTGAGGCTATGACTTTTTGGCTCCACCTGCACTACTAAAGGAAATGGGAAACTAGTTTGCATTCCTCAGCTTCACAAGATTTTACATTTGTAATGATCATAAGGCAAGGATTGCAATTTGATTTATAAAGGATGTTCTTGATGGAACTGACATGAATAAGTCCAGGTCTTAACTAGTCTTCATTTTACAACAGCCTGCAGTTGGAATATCAGGCCTAAGTGCATCTCCTTTTTGTCACTTTAACCTGGAACTTGAGTTGGAAATATCTAAGATTGTTAAACCTATTGTGTGCCTGATATTGTTATAATTTGAGGTAAACTTCAAATATATACAGTGTTTTAATAAGATGCATACATCCTTAGTCATTCACAGAACACAGCCGTGGTTTCATGGGAGGATCGCTCGAGAAGACTCTCATAGAATGATCATACAACAAGGGCTAGTTGATGGGTAAGAACAAAAATCTCAATTTTTAATATCTGAAACAAAAAAAATAAAACTTACCTGATGTGATTTCTGACATGTTGTGTTTTTTTTTTAGGATTTTCCTTTTAAGGGACAGTCAAAGCAATCCAAAAGCATTTGTACTTACTCTGTGCCATCATCAGAAAATTAAACATTTCCAGATCTTACCTGTAAGTATTTTTACATAATATTAGTTTGCCTCCTGCTGAAGTAATCTGCATTTGTACTGGATCTCTGCTTGTTTTTCATGGCACCATATTGTGCTTTTATAAATCAATTTACTCACTGTTAGTCCACCACTTGTATTCATTTAAAAAAAACTTTGTTAAAACATTGTTATGGTTTTAAACTTTAAGCTTGAAGCCACAAGTCACAAAATGACTTACACAAATGACAATTTAAGTGAACTTCAATTTTTACACTTTAACAAGCAAAAGTTCCACTAAACAATGTTAAGGCTTTTTTTGTAGTGAATTTCCTGCCTTTTGTAAACAATAGTAATACTAGTATTTGTTATGCAAGCAATAGCCCACGACAGTGTGTGTGGTAAGACATATTACCACACGCCTGGGTGCGTTGAGGCACAAGGTCCTAGGTTGAGTGCCTTCAACCACTCAGGAGTGCAGTAAGATAGGTCTTACCAAACACCCTGTCATGGGTTATTGATTATATATGTCACACTCAGTCAGGGTTTGGTCAGTCACCGTCAAAAATAACCATTCACGATTTTGAGCATTTATAAATTATCAAAGAACGAAATTAAAGGTTGTTTCGGTCTTTGAGCAAATTATTTTGCGAAATGGAAAATACCAAACAAGCAAAGAATGAAACAGAAAAGAAGAGGCAGCTTCTTCAGTATTTGAGTAAAGCGATATTCATGAGGCAGGAGCCAGGCCTGCATAAAGGGGCTTCTAGAATAGACAAAGTGCTTGTGACTTTAGCAACAGAGTAGAGGTTATCCCTTGACTACTTGGAGAACCGCCCTCATTGAGCTGAGGCCGAACCAATCGACCTCCAAGGCCGGGAAGCGAGGAACTTCCCCCAAGGGGAAACTAAGGAAGGATAGAGGACGAAGCAAGGTCTCCCTGGCTTAGTCGTCTAATCGAAAGAGGTCAGACTCGGCTGACACTGTAAGGCCGCATGGAGAGCCTCGTGATCTATGCAGGGAGAACAAAAATGCTGGAAAAGAGAATAATGAAATAAACACAGATGGCCAGGGGTCTATATCACTATAGTAAAGATCTTTGTAACTGAGATCATTGCTAATAAATATGTTTGTTTTATCTTGCATTCCATACCCCCCTCCCTTCCAGTGTGAAGAGGATGGACAGATCTTTTTCAGCCTTGATGACGGAAGTACCAAATTCACTGACCTTATCCAGCTTGTAGAGTTTTACCAGCTGAACCGAGGAGTTCTACCCTGCAAACTCAAGCACCACTGCACAATAGTGGCCTTATGACCTTTGACTCGACTTTGCCAAACAATTTTTTTTTTCTTGCGATAAGCTGTTGAAGAATCTGTGGATCAGAGATCGATCTGAGACCTTCAGTAATCTGTGATTCGGATACTAAGAACCATGTTGTCATCATCAAAGATTGCTTGTTTTGAAACACAGATTTACAATTTGTATTATTTGACAACAATCTACTGGCAAATTGAACACATTATAATGATCATGGTTTGGAACTGCATTGTATGACCCAAGAGCTTGTGTATTTTATTTGATGTCATTTTGTTACATTTTCTTGCACAATCAACTGGAAATGATAATCAGGCTGGGCTACTAAAAATAACAAATAAGTATGAAGATAATTCTTCTGGAAATATATTTTCCCCTGGAATATTCTTCAAGTTAGAAAATGCACTCCTGGACTGAACACAACCTTTATCAGCTGACGTAACAATGCAACTCCTGTGGTACTTTTTTTTTTTTTTTCTAAACCTAAAACTGCCGTGAGAAGGTCTTCAGAGTTAATTGGATTATAAAAGACCATGAAAAGTTGCAGCCGGGACTAATCTGTGGGAAATTACCTAACATCATGCAGCCATCTTAAGTGTTTATTAGTAACTTGCAACTCAAGAAGCACAAAACCAAGAGCAATGTCCTGAAGCAAGCCGTGACTCACTGCAGCTGTTCCCTTCCCAGTTCAGTGGCCGTTCAGACAATCCCTGCTCTCTGCTGTTTCTTTCTAGACAGAGCTTGTGATGCAGAATCACATTAGTAAAGTACATTGAGCCCCTACAGTTAGCGTTCATGTCCTGTTTATTTTAATCAATTGTGTAGAGCATTAGTATGTGTACTCTCATTACCAAACATCTGAGATTGAAGGCAGTTTGTTTTCAGGCCCACTGTTTCGTACCTGTAAAAGGTCAGTCCAACATGCAGAATTAGTTACAAACATACATATCCACATGTAGATCCGAGTATAAATATTAATTCAGGGATCTTTCAGAAGGCTGGTAATGCTCGAAGTATACCAGAAGAGTGTGTGTGTATATGTGTGTGTATATATATATATATATATATATATATATATATATATATATATATATATATATATATATATATATATATATATATATATATATGCATACAATACCTGAATCTGTATCTCTAACTGAACCCCTAACACCAATAAGAGAAGAAAATCCCTCCCTATCCCCTCATTTAATGTGAAATACCACTCCAGATGTGTTTGTTCAGTGGTGCAGATTATGTGGTGCAATAGCTATTCCTTTTTCTGTGTATGTAGCTTAGGGCTGAGACAACTTTAGATCAGACTTCTACAATCATTTGTTTATTTAAATGCTTCAAGAAAAAGCAGTGATGTGGTGCTGCATGGGTTGCATTGGTTACTTTAATGTTATAAAGAAAATCTACATTGCAGGTAGTCATGTATTTCACATTTTATACATACACAAAACTACATCAAGCATGTAGAAGCAACACTGTATTTTAGTTTACAGACCATTCATTGACAGCATATGTGTTTATCAAAATGTCTGCATATAAAATGAAGAAACTTGATTTTGTTAGTGCATTTTTTTATTTGGTAAATGTACAGATTAAGTTGCTCGTTTGTTTGTTGTTTATGCTCTGTAATTTCATAAAAAAAACTATCTTGTAAAAATATGTTATGCTTAAATTAAGCAATTTTTTTAGGTATTATACGTGGCATGAATCTTTTCAAGTTCTCTAAGAACAATTGAAGCTAAGAATGCAATTTATAAACTCAATGGTAAAAAAAACCAACTTATTTTTATATAAGACTTTCAGATAATAATTAAATACTAACAGTCATTATCATTTTATTTAAGGTAGTGACTTTTTTGTTTTATAAACACATATTCAAATCTCTAAAAATGTTGTCATTGTGTGTACAGTATGGCTCTGAACTTGGTTATTACCTATAAATGTAGATTCATGCTTTCTTACAGTTTATGGATATTTTCAGCAAGCCGACAACTCAAAATTAAAGTAACTGGCTGAAGGTAATTTTACTTTGTTTTCTATTTAAGTGACATGAATGTAAATGGGAAGCTCAGGGTTGATTTGGAACCTATTGAATAAGGCCTGTTTAGGCCTGTAAGGGTTATTTCTTTGTAAACAGTACTTTATGTGGCAATCCTGATTGAATTGATAAGGATATACCAAGTAGTTTGCAAATAAGTTGGATCACAGTACATGTCAGATATATCTATAGCAGAGTTATTTTCTTCAATTAAGCCTAAAAAGCAGTTTGTGCCTCAGTTTAGATGACTTTTCTCTGCACTAAACTAGCCTATACCTGACTATTTGACCAATCAATTTTTTCCCCTTTTTCCAGTGATTACACTTTCTTTGCATATATTGGCACAATGCAAGGTTTAGTGACTGTAAAAAGGAGTAAAACAAATACTTCAGGGAATGCAAAAAGGTATGAACTACTCTTTTCTTTTGTAAGTGAATCTGTATTCATAATGTGCTTTGCTGCAAACTGTAAATAGCTGAATGGCTTATGAATCTTAATTGTACCCTTTTCAGGTATTTTTGTACAAATAAGGGACTGATATATTCTGTTGTAATTAGAATAAAACATTAATACATTGATATTCATATACACTGTTTTATTGCTTGTCTTTTACACTACAATAAATTGACTGAAAGGAGGGTTGGGTACACATGCTAGCCTTATGGTTCAAACAGAAATGGTATAAACTCTGAGGAGAAAAGGATATGTTCTCAGAGGGAAACGCTTACATTAATAAATAAATGTAGTATATTATTAATAATAATAATAATAATAATAATAATAATAATAATAATAATATTATTTTAATTCCTTGTCTCACTCATTTTTACTATAAATACGGTGGGAGAGTCCCTGGGTATTTTTATTTGGGTGGTGAAGAGGACGAATATAATTCAACATTCACTAAGAACTTGTATGAAGGCTGGAAGCGTGAGACCTTTCAAAGATTCCTTGCCATTCCCACATCCAAGCAATGTCATTGATGGTACACCATAGACCAGGGGTGCCCAATCCTGGTCCTGGAGGGCCGGTGTCCCTCCTGGTTTTTATTCCAACTGTACACTAAATTGCTTAATTGGACCAATTAAGCTTCTAATAAGTGCTTGATTGGTCCAATTAGGTAATTTAGGGGGTAGTTGGAACAAAAGCCAGGAGGACACCGGCCCTCCAGGACCAGGATTGGGCACCCCTGCCATAGACCTTCGAAAATGTGTGCAAGAAAATATGTTCAACCTAAGTAAGGCACTATAGATGGATATTATATTGTAGTATTATACTGATCAACTGGGGGGGGGGGGGGGGGAGCTCGGCAACACAATATAAAATGAATTGGTAAATATATACACTTGTTACGTGAGGTATTCATGCATTCCCATCACGCAGCAGCAGCATCAAGGGTTTTGGTTCAGGGGCAGATATTACACACATATATAAATGTACACATAAAACTCAGTCAGGCTCAATGTCCTAAATCCAGTGTGAACATTTGCAAAGGCATCAGGGTCAAGAGAATGTTTTGGAGTAACTGCAGCTAATACTAAAATAGTGTCAGGCAACAACATCTTAAGTTAAATTCTGTGTTGGAGATAGTGATCAATTGACACAAGTTATTCTCAAAAATCTGTGATACTAACCTCAAAGAGCAACTTAGTATGTGAAATATCACTGTTAACTAATATATTGTTCATCTTGTTTAGATTTCCATTACATGAGGGGAGATGTTAAAACTTCATGCTGATTTGAACTTGGCTCTCGCCAAGATAAGCACCAACTAAGACATAGCTTTACAGTAAACTAATGTGATCCATCTGCGTCTCCATCCATTAGCGTTTCCTTCCATCTGATGATGTAGATATCCTGCCTGGTGCTGATGGCTGAAGTGTAATGCTGGCTCCAGGGATCAGCTTATTTTGCCTCCCCAACGCATCAGCACACACAACGGCTGCAAAGCTGGCTCTGGGGATCAACCACAGTGCGGTCTCCCCAGCGCATCAGCATGAAAACCATCTGGATTGAGCTAAGTAGGGTACATCTCTGGGGTCTTCAAATGGGCACCTTCCATCCTCTGTGTTTCGTCGACTAGCCCACGACACCTCAAGAGGGCTCGACGGTGATTCTGGCATCCCAGCATCAACCCCCTCCATCCCCCACTCAACCCAGCTTACTTACCCGTACATCAGTGTTTTTTTCTTTCTATTGTGCTCGAGATCCCCAACCAGAATCTTTGTCTCAACCACAGCCAGTTGCTGCTCCTCTCTGCTGCTTCAGATAAGTTCTTCACTGTGCAACGCCACTCTTGGCCACTGAATCTGACGTTTCTGAGAAACCGGGTTGTAGAGTGTGCCACAAATCCTCGACAACCCACTTCCACTGGGTAAACCCGGACTCTCCATCCTCGCTGTTCTGCTTCAGTGGCTAGTTGAGCATACCGCAGTTTCTTCCTCTCATACACCTCATCTACAGCATCCTTCCATGGCACTTTTAACTCTACCAAGTGAACAAGGTGTGCTGATCCAGACCACAAGGCAATATCTGGTCGAAGGTTAGTGGTGGCAATCTCAGGTGGAAAAATAAGCCGTTGACCAACATCTGCCAGCATTTTCCAGTCTCTAGCAGCTTCCAGTTGTCCTGGGCGAGGCTTGGTTTTAACTCCTTTTCTTGGTGGTTGCTCTCCTGGACGGAGGAATGTTGTCTTTTTGTGTGTGATGTTTTAATGGAACAGGTGGCAACTTACTGGTCATGTTACGCTTGTCTTCCAATGCTGAGGCCAAACATCACAGCACCTGGTCATGGCGCCAAGAAAACCATCCTTGGCAAAAAGCCACCTTACAGCCTGTCAAAATGTGCCTTAATGTTTCAGGTGATGAACACAAATGACATGAGGAATCCTCTCCTACCCAGAGGTTTAGGTTCTGTGGTGATGGGAGAATATCATATGTTGACCTGATGAGGAAACTGATCCTGCTCTGTTCCATTGTCCATAGGTCTTGCCAGCCGATCTTGCGTTGTTCCACACTCTCCCATCTCGTCCATTCTCCCTGCTTGGCCTGGGAAACGGCCTTTATGCACCTCGTTGACTACCAGCTTCTTCCTGGTGGGGCTGCCTTGTGCCATGTAGGAGGAGCTGAACTGAGGCCAAGACCCCCTCTTCCATGCTGAACTTGCCCCATGATATCACCAATTCGAAGGGCAACCTTTGCATCTTCCATGGCTTTCTTTGCCGCCAACTTTTTTCCAGTTTTCAACACAGGTGCTGCCTCCCTGACGCATTTGTTGCGTGACTCTACTAATGTAATTTCCAGTCGGACCTTGGCGCACTTTGAATATAATTTTAGCTTCCGTCACCAAAACCTGGTTACTTTTTAAAATTAACTTGACTTCTCTATGTTTTATAATAGTGGAAAAAAGTAGAACATCTCCAACATCTCAAATTGTAGTTGGTACACCAGTGGAACATTTACCTGTCCCATCTAACTCTGCCCCTAGTGGATATAAGAAGTACCGCAATGAATAATGAAAGCATTTCTTATTTGATCTTGGGGCAGAGTTCTGGTGTACCAGCTGTACCTAGAAGATATGTGAGAGCTATACTGAGGCCACAGCAGTGCTTTCAACGTCACTGCAGGGGCGGATCAACCATCTTCTTTGTGTAGTGACACCAGACTTCATGGTCCCTCCATTGGTTTATGATTCACCATGTAGAATTATTAGGTGATTATAACTAACCTGGCCATTTTTCAGTAATGAAACTCGGCAGATGGTAGCATAAAACAATAACCAACAAGGTTCTAGCACTCCTTCCACATATCATAAGCCTTGTTTAGTTGTATTGGACTCAAACGTCATGATAACATTTAAAACAGCAGCACCTTTTGACTGCTGGCATTCTTCTCTGCAGTGAACAATGTGTGTTCGTTTCTACAGCAGCAGCAGTGCAAACAGGCAAGAGACCTTACCATCTCTCTTTATACTCTAACTCAATAGCATTTCTTAAGAGAAGTTGCATGAACCTTGTTGCAAACAAAACTCGCTAGACACCAGCATGTACTGAATGTCTTGATTTAGAATTGCCTTAATGCAATCACAGTCTCATTCTAAGACTGACCCAATTATATTAAGGAAATGTTCTTCCAATTTTCTTTTAACTGCCCTGTCTGTTTATTGGCATGTTTACCAATAAATTACATTTGTTCTTTCTGATTTTGCTATCAACGAAAAAAAGAAAGTGCTAATATAACAGTCAGAAGAGTAGCATTTACTCTGCACAGCAGAGTAGGTGAAAAAAACATGTGTTCTGCTCTTTTTGTGACCTTGACTTTATAATTTCACATGAGGTACCAATGATGTCACTAAACATATGTATACCTATGCATATAAAAACCTTTCATCTCCTGCTGCTGCAAAATCCCCTACAAACTATGTCATATTATAAACACGAATGCCATGATGCTCTGGGATTTACTTGAGGGACCTAAATGGTATAAAGTTAATTAAGTCCATTACCATTTGGGTGGGTATTCCGCTGAACAGTTTTAAAATATTGATAAGTAAGTTTTTTCTAATATAAAACATTTTACAGAAATACGAAACCAGTATGTGGTGCAGCAGTCCCCGTCACTGATGTGAAAGAAAGAGATAGACATGCCCTGGATAAGGGCGTCTGCTAAGAAATAAATAATAAATAAATAACATACCATCAATTTCAAATTGTTCGCATATTTCTTATCATATGGCGTATTTATTTTTATTGTTTTTATAACCACTGGTATCATAAGAACATTATATTTTTCAACTTTAACAATTAAATTCCCACTGATGTCCATTTCTCTTATTTCTGTGTGAACGAGACAGTGACAGCCTCTCCTTCGACTCTCTCCGAATAATGACGTGTTCTGTGTACAGAAACATAGAAGGCTCGTGCAGACAAACCGTCAATTTGAGACAACAAGGCAATTCTATCTCTGGAGTAAGGGGGGAGTTTGCGTATCAGCTACAGGAATATAGAATGGTAATGTACACTTCTTCATGGTGACCCCCACTCCCCCAAAATGAAATAATACGCTTGAACAGTTGTATTGGATTTACCGCTGTATCATGTATAAAGGGTTTTGCAGCCTCGCAAACAATAACAAACGTGCGAATCCACTGCATGGCCGTGAGACTCAAAATTGTGAAAAACCGTGAGTTTCACTGGGTAAACCTTGAGACGTGACATCCATGAACATTAAGTGTCTTTCCTTAGGAGGGAGCAGTAGTACTATTACGTGGTAAGTCGTGAGCTTGTCTTGAGAATGTTAGTCATTGTGTACAACCTGATAGCCATTTGCAATCTGAGTTAAGTATCCATTACGAAAATAAATATTTATACCTGTCAACACTAGCAAGTTGATGTTTCCCGCGTTCTAAATACCTCCGTGTATAACAGTAGGTCAAAATAGTCAATTTAAAAAAAAAAAAAATACATACCAAGAATTGCTTCTGTGCTGCATTGAAACAAAAAACTATTAACAAACATCTGCTACAAAATGATTACTGTATATCCCGGTAGCTCTTACATTCTGAGTGCAGGCTGTCATTCCATAAAAATAAAAAAGCAGTTTGCCACATTTTAGGCCTGCTTTTCAGTCACATATGTGAAGGCGCAAAGGCACCTTGAAAACGCAAATGTGAACGGGGTTGTAGACCGAAATATGGGGCAGCCCAGTAGTGTGAACAGGGTCTGTCTCTGTGTTTATTTATTTTATTTACCCCCCTTTCCTTTACAGGAGTTAGCAGCAGTAAACTGACACAGGACTACAATAAAACAAAGCTAGCAGTCCGTGGGATGGTTCTCCATCTGACCCCTTGTGGAAATGTGTATTACTAAAGTCACAATGGCAAGTCCTGTGTGTGGATGGCGGTAAAGTTATAAATAACATTGTCTAATTTATTTATGTATATCAGGTGACCATAGATTTTACAGAGATGCTCGAATAATTATGCGATACAGGGCTGGAGGATTTTGTGGAGCAGGGCTGTCCAATTGATGGCTCGCTGAGATCTCTAGAGATTTTATTTTTGTTTGTAACATTGTTTGTCGTACAGTGCTGCTCTGTTCTGTTCCAACAGATCTGGTAAAAAAAACAAAAAAAAACTTAAACCCTGTAGTTTATATGTAAAGGTAAGGTCCATTACAATCCTTAAACTATGTTTCAATTAGTATTCAGCACAGGTCACTTCATGAAGTGGCATTGGTGATTTTAGCTTAAACCCCAATTAGTCAGCCCGTATCACAAAATCCCCACAGTTTATCATTCTTTGCTTGAGAGAGGCCAAGGACTGAATGACAGGTCCAGATGGAGGTGTGATGGCTCTTTACCTTCACAACTTTCACTCTCCACTCTCTAACATTTCACATCCAATTTCATAGCACTCTGAGCTCCAGAGAAACCCAGAAAGTTACAAACTGGAAAACCCAAATCTATTTACAGTGATTGCACATTAGGATGAACTCTGATTAAACAAATTTCCTGATACTACAAATTCTCTGCATTGTCCCGGACAAATTTAGCAGTCGCTTACTGTAAATTATTTCTTATAATACAAATTCACTTAACAGGAATTTGCTGTTGGTGCAAATTATTTTGGAGCCCTCCCAGAGAAGAAAAATATGAATAAAACGAATCACCTAGTTCAAACAGCTCAGTGTAAAGGATAATGGGAAATGAGTGACCAGCGCAAAAAAAAAAAATTGTATTATCCTTGCAGATAGAAGTAGAGGTGTTGAAAGCTGTGAACAACACGCAACCATACAAGAAAAATAATGATGTTGCTGCAGATTTCAACATTCCTGCGAACATTTTGTACATCATTCTGAAAAACGAATACAGGCCTATGAAGAGCAAAACTGTGGATGCAAGTCGTCAACACTTCTGATTTGCTCAATATCCTGAAGTTGAGGAAGCCTTGCTATTGTGTTTTAAAAATGCCTGTGATCAAAATGGGACATGCAGATTTCAAGTGGAGTTAATTTGCAATGTATACTTTTTACTTACAACTGTATTTTCAATAAAATGCACAGTACTTTTATGTTTCTAATACTTTGCATTGTACTATAATTGATTTCAGCATTACTGTAACTTCAATAAAACCATTTATGTTTTCCAGCCCCTGGAAAAATGTATTGTAACATTGTCAGGTTTTTGTGAAGCAGGACTCGGGGAGCCGGTGCTGAATTCCTGAATTTGCGGTTTATTGCAGTACTAAGCAGAGAATTCCTGTTCGGGGCCGGAATTCACGCCAACGAAAAAATAATAAACCCGTCCCCCTTACAATACATGCAACATAAAAGACAGACATGACAAACAAACTGGACAGACAAGTCCTGCAACGATGCAATTGTCTGGGTCATTACAGTATAAATGAGAGCTCACTGTATTTGAATTGATTTCAAACATACCCCTTCACAATGCTGACAACTGATACGGCCAATAGCTATTCTAAATTAATACAACTCTGCCCCCTTGTGGAACAAAATATCAACAGTAATGAAGGAACCATTTTTTGCAGTACGCCAACAGTAAAGGGTTCAATATTACATAAAGATACCGGTGAGGCTTCTGTGTGTAGGCAAAAGCATTGCATTCGGCTGTACTGACTACATGATACAGCTGTGATATGTCTCTGAGATAAAGGTGACTCCGTAATGGGTGATATGTCACCCTTTCATCAGGAAACCATGGTTACTGAGTGATCCTATCATTTTTTTGCCAAGTTGCCCTGGATACCAAGAAATATGAGTTTTGAAAGAAAAGTGAGATGGTTTATGGTTTAAAGTGATATGCGTGGGTACTGGTTTTGTATGTACTGTAGCAAACCCATTTTAACAATGTTATTAGAACTCTTTCCATATGCCTTCTTAATTTATTGAAAGAGACTAAACCACAAGGGGGCGCAGTGAACTGTGATAATGGAGTACATTGATATGATCATTTTAATTAATAATAGCAAATGTATTAACCAACCAATGCACAGCTGTGCATTGCATGCATTCTGTAATATCCTTTGAAAAGAAAGCAGAAACTAAAATCTTTATGGACCATCTGATTTACTTGCTCATGAGTGGACAAACCACAGTATGCCAATGTAGGTAGCAGTGAAACTTGTATTTCTACACACCACCAAGTTTATGGAGCTTGAAGCCAGCATTCGGCTAACCGATTGTTCTGTATTGTCAAATTTTCCACCTCAATGAAGAAACCAAGAATGCATTAAACAAGAAGAGACCAAACATGAAGTACCCCTCATTTCAAATGTCACTTTTTTTTTTTTTAATTAACAGATTGGATATTTTCTGTGCTGAACAGTTTTTAAAAAAAAAAACCCATTACGATCCTTAAAATAATGGAATATTTTAAAATATAGAAACATTCAGATTTATTAGGCAGGGTGCAGCAGCAGGCAGAGGCACGAGCCCCGGCAACTGTGCTGCGATTTCTGGGACACCAGGGTCAGCAGAGCAGGAGACCAGGCAACCGACTGTGCCTGTTGGTGCTGCGACCTGGGAGTCAAGCACAGCGACCAGAGGTCCAGAAATGAAGGCCAGGTGTGCGCATTCCGGTGGTGGTGTTGGCGGTGGCGCTGGACACTCCTGCAGCGGTGCTGGGCACTCTTGCAGCGGTGCTGGGCACTCTGGCAGGAGCAGCACTGGCAAATGCGCCGCTCAACCCTCCGGACGTGGACGTGCGGTTGGCTTTCGCCATGCTCTCCTCAGCAGGTGTAGCCGCTGCTGAGTTTGGCCCAGTGATTGCCCTTCTGATACTGGAGACAGCGAGGCTTCTTCATCTGCCACTGGAGATGGCAACGGCTCCTCCCCCTTGCCTCTGGAGACGGTAGTGGCTTCCTCTCTGGCACTTGGGCAGGCAGCTCCTCCCTCTCTGGCCTTCGGGCAGGCAGCTGCTCCCTCTCTGGCACGAGATGGGACCAGCTCCTTTGCTTGCTTCTGGGAATGGCTGCTCCTTCCCTTCTTCCATTTTGGGGCAGGCAGTTCCGTCTTCTCAGGCATTAAGGCAGGCAACTCCTCCTCTTCCTCTTGGAGGGCGGCACCCTAACACCGTGTATCCAAACTCCCCTCATGCAAGGCACCAACCTTGTTCCTCCAGGCAGTCAAGGGGGTCTTTCAATTTCAATCTTATTGAAACTGAGAATCTGACAAGCACAAGGCAAATACATACAGCAGACATATTTCATGTTATATATTCATATAATATATTCCTCTCTGATGATGTTAAAATCTCTAACAGATAGTCCTTCCCAGACTGCTCTTCCAATGTTTGGCAGGCCACAATAAATTCTTGTTCTCTATTTTGGTGTTTCATTGTAAACCTGATATGCAGTAGCATTTCACTTCAGGAATCTTTTCTCAATTAATAAAACACAGTTATCTTGTTCTCAAATTCTTGTTGCATTTTTTCTTGTTATTCTTGGTTTCCTTGTTGGTAGCATGTTAAATGCAAAACGGATCAGTCCCGTAGAGAGGGCCCTATGTGTCATAGGGTTTGCAGTTCCGTCTTCTCAGGCATTAAGGCAGGCAGCGCCTCCTCTTCCTCTTGGAGGGGGCAGCCAACCACTGTGTGATCAAACTCCCCTCATGCAAGGCACCAACCTTGTTCCTCCAGGCAGTCAAAGAGGTCTTTCAACCTTAAAAATAGAGCTGTAGTTTTAAAAGCTAATGTGCACATTTATTAAACAAAAACAAAAGGTTAAACAAACAAATCAACTGACAAACAAAAGAAATACACCAAAGCAGTGTTATCACAGTGTGCTAGCCGAGAGTACAGCCTGCTACTCCCAGCTCTTCTCCTAATTACAGTAATCCGACACATATCCGCCCTAACCGTTTATCTGGCATGATCAGTCTCTTCAGCAACATTAGTTTATTATTGAACAGAGAAGATTAGTTCAGAGATTGTATATCCCTCCAAAGTTTTCGTACACTGTGTTGTATGTACTCCGTGCGCTGCCATTGCTGGTTGTGTCACGTGAGCTGTTCAGTGCGTTGATATGTAAACAAATCCTATTTGCCTAATAAAAGCCGAATCTCAAAACAATAATTGTGTGAATATCGTAATTGTTACAACTGTGTATAATGGTATTTAAAACAGGATTCATTAATCCGCCTTTTTACATATCCACCCTTACTCTGGTCCCACCGCAGTCGGATACGCGACAGATTACTGTACCTCCATCAAACAAGTTCTGGCTCCCTTTATATACCATGTGGACCATCAATTATTCAATCAAGTCCCAGCCACATTCTGCACATGTATTCTGGCAGGGATGGAATTAACCACATCCTTGCCAAATTGAAATTCAAAATAATAAATCTCACGTACAGCCAGGCAAAGCACTATTTACAGGCAGGACTTACGCCCGGTCACAGTGACACTTTTAATGTTTTGGAGGCATGTTTACATGCAACACACTACACTAATTGCAAGCTAAAGCCTATCTATCTTCTAAGGGCTGTGTGACAGGGTACACCCTGTTCCTGTGCGTATTTTGTATTAATACTATTTTTTACTGTTATTATTAATGATATATATATATGTGTGTGTGTATTTGATGGTGGTTTGTAATGTCAATGTGGTTTGTTGGGTTTTGTAAATTAAACCGGTATTTTGTGTGTGTAAAAGTGTGGGCTAGATATGTCAGGACAAGGAGATTGAACTTCCCTTCCTGTCTTACCACAAGGAATGTACAGCAGGTGGCCACGTGTTTAGTGCATGATTGCTAATCAATTAACATTGGCCACCTGGTTATAAAAGGGCTGGAATTCCAGTCTGTGGGGTTACATTTTGCCTGTAAGGTTGCATGTTGTGCTGTATGGAGTTGGAGTCGAAGGAGACTGTTGTGAAGAGAAGTGTTTGTTTGTGTGTTGTCTGTCTACTGGTTTTGTGTTGTCATCAGGACGCTGCTACTCTCCCAGGAACTTTCGCTTTTGAGCCAGTATTACACCCGGAAGCACCAGCACAACAACCTGTTCACAACAGTACTGCACTTCACTATTACAGTTCACTTCTGCATGCTACCTACTGAACACCGGGAACTGAAGGTACTGGAGCCAGTACAGCCACTCGGACACGGCACGGCACAGCACAGAACACCAGCACGTTACTGGTTGCTTTAGTATACCTGTTTTGGCCATTGTGCCTTTTGTTTTGTGCTTTGTTTTGTCTGCATGTTTCATTTATTATTAAATAAGCGCACTAGCGCTTCACTCGCAGTACTGTATCTGTCTACTTCCTGGTCTGATGTCTCCCGCGAGCCATCCCTGCCACAGCTGGAAATCCCAAATAGGATTACTGCTTCTTAGCTTTGCACTGTCACTCACTTATGACGTGTTTTTAATCAAGCTGTCAGACCCCCAGAACTGCAGAAGGGAAAGAGGTGGAAGATAAGCACACAAAAAATAAGTGATTAGGTGGAGGGCCCTGTAAATAAACTTATTCTATATTTTACTAAACATTTTTTCAAAACTTTCGGATCCCTCCAGGGAACCTCTGAGTGCGTGGGCCCTTGTGCTATTCCTCCACCTGTATTATTATTATTATTATTTATTTCTTAGCAGACGCCCTTATCCAGGGCGACTTACAATCGTAAGCAAAAACATTTCAAGCGTTACAATACAAGTAATACAATAAGAGCAAGAAATACAATAACTTTTGTTCAAGTAAAGTACAAGTTTGACAAACCACAATTCAATAATACAGCAGGTAATAGTGATAGTTACATCAGGATGTGATTAAATACAAAGTACTACAGGTTAAAAACTTGGCAGATTACAGTATTCTGAAGTACAGGATTAAATGCAGTAAAATAGGGGCTGATAAGAGCAAAATAAAGCACATTTACATGAAGGGTGATAGTGTCCCAGGATACAAACAGATGAGTTCTACAGGTGCTCTTTGAAGAGGTGAGTCTTAAGGAGGCGCCGGAATGTGGTCAGGGAGTGGGCAGTCCTGACATCTGTAGGAAGGTCATTCCACCACTGCGGAGCAAGGGTGGAGAAGGAGCGGGCTTTGGAGGCAGGGGAGCGTAGCGGTGGTAGAGCTAGTCTTCTAGTGCAGGCGGAGCGGAGAGGTCAAGTGGGGGTGTAGGGAGAGATGAGGGTCTGGAGGTAGCTGGGTGCAGACTGGTCAAGGCATCTGTAGGCTAGTACAAGAGTCTTGAACTGGATGCGAGCGGTGATCGGGAGCCAGTGGAGCGAGCGGAGTAGTGGAGTAGCGTGGGCGAAGCGAGGCAGAGAGAACACCAGGCGGGCAGCAGAGTTCTGGATGAGCTGGAGCGGACGGGTGGCGGACGCAGGGAGGCCAGCCAGGAGGGAGTTGCAGTAGTCTAGGCGGGAGAGTACCAGGGCCTGGACCAGGAGCTGGGTAGCATAGTTTGTGAGGAAGGGTCGGATTCTTCGGATGTTGCTCAGGAAGAATCGGCAAGTGCGTGCCAGAGTGGAGATGTGCTGGGAATAAGAGAGGCAGGGGTCCAGGGTGACTCCAAGGTTCTTAGCTGAGGAAGAGGGAGAGAGTGTGGTAGATTCCAGAGGAACAGAGATGGAGAGATCAGAGGAGGGGGAGGAGGAGGGAAAGAAAAGGAGGTCAGATTTAGAGAGATTGAGTTTGAGGTGATGCGAGTGCATCCAGGAGGAAATAGCAGACAGACAGGTAGAGATACGGGAGGAGATGGTGGAGTCAGAGGTGGAGAAGGAGAGGAAAATCTGAGCATCATCAGCATAGAAATGGTATGAGAAACCATAGGATGCGATGAGGGGGCCCAGGGAGCGGGTGTAGAGAGAGAACAGGAGAGGACCCAAGACTGACCCTTGGGGGACTCCAGTTAAGAGAGGGTGAGGTGTGGAGGTTGCTCCACGCCAGGTTACCTGGTAAGTGCGGTTGGAGAGGTAGGAGGAGAACCAGGCCAGAGCAGTGCCAGAGATCCCCAGGTCAGCAAGAGATGATAGTAGAATAGAGTGATCAACAGTGTCAAAGGCAGCAGAGAGGTCGAGGAGAATTAGGACAGAGGAGAGAGAGGCAGCTCGGGCACATTTAAGTGAGTTGGTGACAGACAGGAGGGCGGGTTCAGTAGAGTGAGCAGAGCGGAAGCCAGATTGGAGAGGGTCAAGCAGAGAGTGGTTGGACAGGAAAGCAGAGAGCTGGCGGTGTACAGTCCGCTCGAGGGTTTTGGAGAGGAAGGGTAGGAGGGAGACAGGACGGTAGCTCTGGAGGGAGGTGGGGTCGAGGGTAGGTTTTTTGAGGAGGGGAGTGATAGAGGCTTTTTTGAAGGCAGAGGGGAAGATACCAGAAAGTAGAGAGGTGTTGAGGAGGGAGGAGATGAAGGGGAGTAGAGCAGGAGCAGCAGCTTGAAAGAGGTGAGTGGGGAGGGGGTCCAAGGCACACGTGGTGGGTTTGTGACCCTGGAGCAGGGAGGAGAGGTCAGAGTCTGAGAGGGGCAAGAAGGTGGAGAAGGAGGGTGAGTTAGTAGGGGTTGCAGTGGGTGTAGGAGTTGGAGCGGGAGGGGGTGCGGGGGAGGGAGAGGTGTTAAAGAGTTTGCGGATATCTGAAATTTTAGAAGAGAAGAAGGAGGCAAAGTAATCAGGGGAGATAGAGGAGGGAGGAGGAGGGGGGGAGGGTTTAGGAGGGAGGAGAAGGTAGAGAATAGTTTACGTGGGTTGTTAGTGGAGGCTTGGATTACAGATTGGAAATAAGCACATTTAGCAGAGGAGAGAGTAGAGGAGAAGGAGGAGAGGAGAGTGCGGTAAAGGTCTAGGGCAGCAGGGAGTTTGGTTCTCTTCCATTTCTTTTCAGCAGATCGCAGTGTGATTCTTGCCGAGCGGAGCGCAGAGGAGAGCCAGGGATGGGGAGGGGAGGGGCGAGCAGGACGGGAGGTGAGGGGACAGAGGGAGTCGAGGGAGGAGGTGAGTGAGGAGAAGAGGGTGGAGGTAGCAGAGTCTACGGAGAGTTGTGAGAAGGAGTCGATAGGAGGGAGGTGAGAGAGAGCAGTGGAGGCAAGGACAGAGGGGGAGAGAGAGCGGAGGTTACGGCGAGAGGTGACAGTGGGGGTAGGAGGAGCAGGGAGAGGGGGAGAGACAGAGAAAAAGAGATGAAATAGTGATCAGAGAGGTCCAGGGGGGTGACAGAGAGGGTGGAGGGGCAGCAGGCCCTGGAGAAGGTGAGGTCCAGTTGACGGCCAGCTTTGTGGGTAGGAGGGGACGGAGAGAGACAGAAGTCGAAGGAGTGCAGGAGAGGGAGGAATCCAGCAGAGTTGCTGGGGTTGGAGAGATGGATGTTGAAGTCACCCAACAGGACAGTCGGGGTAGACAGGGAGGGGAGGGAGGAGAGTAGATAGTCGAGTTCATCCAGAAAGTGAGTGAGAGGCCCAGGGGGGCGGTACAGAACAATGAGCAGGAGTTGACAGGGAAAGGTTAGTTGGACTGCATGAAATTCAAAGGTACTGACAGAGAGTGAGATGAGATCGGAGGGGACCGAAAAGAGTAAGGAGGGAGAGAGGAGAAGACCCGTCCCACCTCCCCGTCCAGTGAGACGCGGGGTATGGGACAGGACGTAGAGAGAGGACAGGGCAGCAGGAGTAACAGTGTTATCAGGGGACAGCCAGGTTTTTTATGTCTTTTATGTCTCCAAAACTTATTCTAATGATATTATTTTTATGTCACAATATTGTATGATAGCATCCTTTTCCTCTGTGGTTTTTATGGCAATGACAGCACCCCTACCACTCTAAAATTATTTTCGAGGTGTTAAGATTTAGGCTGATATATTATATAGCTGTATGTATTAGGGGTGCATTAAACTATTGAAACAAGAGTCCGATTCTATCCTTGATTGCTTGCCTATATGAAAAATTCTATTTTAGAATGTTCATATCTTGAAAGGGTTAAGGTCAGTATGCTGGACTTGTCTGATTTTCATATTTCCACAATACAAATTAGGGTTGTCAAAAGAAATGTTAGATTTCAACAAACAAAATACAAAATAGATTATTACATTTAGTTTTTACCAGTAACCTGGCCAGAAATGATGGTACTGAGGTTGTCTGCACATTTAGCCTGGGGGGTCACCAGCCATGTGCATCTAAAAAGTGTCACATGGTCCAGCAATTGTGAATGTATACTGTTTTGCATCTTTGTTTTTTAAAAAAATTAAAAAATCACTTTGAGCATAGCTTAAGGCTACTTACAAAGTGTCTCGGTGCCTCTTCTCCCACCCTTTCTCCCTCCTTCCCAGTTTTGGTGTTGTGACTCAGTATTCATGTAACTGTTCATTAGTTTATACATATTAAGCTTAAAAAAGAGTGCTATCTGTTTATTTCTTGAAGCATGTGTGAGTAAGACCCTGAGTGTTGGGTGCTGACCCCCATCCTCCAATGAATGCATGAAAAGAGGCTGCTCTACCACTTTGATGCTTGTGATTTAATGGGGCTGCTAAGATAGTCCTAATGATAACAATGCTGTACTCTGATTGGATGTCTGAAGAAGGCATTCTGCATATAACTGCTGGCTGTCTCTGCTCACCACCAGTACTGTTGCTACTGAAGGCTGAAAGGGAAGACTGCCTCTCCACAGCACAGGGGATTCAAACTGTAAGTACTGCTTCCAGTCCATATCTCTTCAATAATAAAGCTAGTAGACTTGACAGGGAACTAAAGTAACATTTCTATAAGGAACACAAGATAAAAAACCTAATTCAATTAAAATATTCTGTAACTGTATAGTACAGTGGTGTAGTGCTAAAAAGAGTTTCAAAATAAGATAATTTCTTTAAATATAGTAAATATTTTGTGATGATGTATCCGGGATTTATATCATAGTATTTTTTTAGCAATCATGTACTTTTACTGCTGCTTCCTATACATTTTAAGAAAAAGATCTGTTATTTTGTACTGCAGTTAGTTAAAAGCACACAGGCTCATCTAGTTTGTATATTGTATATAATTATGAAAAACAGTATTGGCAGATCTCAGCACTCTCTGGTTAAAAATGGTACCTTACACCTTTAATTGTGTTTGCATATGAAGTAAATAATCTAACTGAGCACCACTTGCACAGAGTACCAGATCATTTACAGCTGGATTATTCTGTATTAAAAAGGATTTGTGAAGCCAATTGTAACAATGTGCTACAGACAAACCAGACACCTAGGGAAGAGTTTAGAAAATAACATTTTGTGAGACCCAGGGCAACAGGTGCATGTGTCTCAGAACTTTACCATATACCTTTGTGAAAAAATACACATAATATAGCTAATTACAACAACAATCACACTGTTAAATGTTGGATTTTTTTCCCCTCATTTAATACAGTACCTTACAAAGGCAGCTTAAGCACCATCAGAAACCTCTGGTTGCATTGGAGCTGTTTGAACATTTTATTACGTTTTTGTAATTGTACCACTAATATTATCAGCAGGTTTGTAATTCTAAATCCAAAAGTACCGGTGTAGTACTGAATTCAGTTTCCCATGAAATTCAGTTCCCCCTGTTTGTTGTGCACTTGCGCTAAACAATCTTTCGCTTGTCAAAGGACGTGCCCTGCTCATTTAATCGAAGCGGTTTCCCGGCGATTTTTAATCTTCCGCGGATACGCGCAGAGATTGTCATTCATGTTAAGCTTCGGCAAACTCCATACAGTTTTAATGATCCAGCAAAACAAACAATGTAACATAAAAAAACAATGCTTTTTAAAGTTGAAATGTAATATCTATGTTTTCTAAATAAACAGGCTTAAATATATGCTTTATCAAGCAATAATATGTCACTCTGAGTCACAATTGTTATATATGAACATTTTGTTTCCTTCAGTGCAAGATTCATGTGCCCAAATATAGTTAAATCTAATGGTGTATGGGGTCAATTGTTACACATGTTACCATTACTAAACCTCATGTTCCAGCAAGAAACAACAAAACTAAGAGTAATCAACTGTGTCAATTATAAGAGATCAGGGATGAGAATGCTAAAAGCCTGGATCCATAAACTCACAAAAAGAAAACTGGGGAAAAAATGTACTCTACTAGGTCAAAAATCGTTTTTTTGTAGATTAAATCTCAGGGCTTTGGCACAGACAGCTCCTCTTCCACGGGTAGACAGAGACCTGAACTGAGCATGTGTCGAATAAGTGATGGCACTCTAGCTTGCTTCTGATTGGAGAAATTCAAGATGTTACAACCGTCCCCGGTCTCTGCTACACTAGATTGTACTCAAAGCAGTAAATACATTTTTACTATTGTTCTGCAGCAGGTTTGCACTGCAGATATCAACCTTTCACAACTTCGCCTATAAGCTCTGTTTCATTTAAATAAAGACAGCACTCACACTCTCCTGGTCAGAGGAATAGGCTACCAGTTTAGAGAAGATTTCTGGTTCCGCAAGCCCAGGGTTTTCAGCCTGTAATCTCTTCAGGATCTTTGTCCTAGCAGCCAGCAGCACAACCAACGTAGCCTCACTCGCAGTGCTCTACGGTTCAAATAAAAATAAACATAACTCTATATTAACATGGATAAAATTACCATTTAACAAACCATTAAAAGGTAAAACAAGCAGCGAACAGCAAAATATTGAAAAATCATGCATGAAATTAAACATAAATGTATAATTGATTGGGCTGAGAGACTACTGTAAATAACGGGAATATGTAGATATGCCTTTCAGTGCATGATCAAGTGGCACGTAGGGAATCTGGCTCCTAATGCCTATTTAATGGCATAGTACAGAAAGACTATTTTGATTTACACATGGAAAAGAGATTGCTTCATCGGTGCGCATGCATCGAAATTATTCTTAAGTTGATTCTTAAATTAACTCTTAAGTCAAGGTTCTGCCTATTGAAAAAAGTACTACACCACTGACACTATGTAACACAATTTTTGTTCCTGGGTAGTAAGTGTTATTTCTTAATTGTTTATGCCTCAAAAGTATAGAAAATGGCTATTATTCCCCACAAACTTTGCTTTTGTAATATCTTTGTGTTATTTTTTTTACCTATATTTATGTACTGAATATCTTCCTTTTGTTTTAGACTGTCGATTTCAGTGTCTATTGGTGATCTAGAGGCACAATGGACCCTGCAGAATTCAGAAGACGGGGAAAGGAGATGGTGGACTACATCGCAGATTACCTGGAGAATATTGAGGGAAGACAGGTTTATCCAGATGTGGTACCAGGTTACCTGAGGAATCTGATTCCAGACGCAGCCCCAGAGCACCCGGAGGCATATGAAGAGATAGTTAAGGACATTGAGAGAGTCATTATGCCTGGGGTAAGAGCTATTAGTGCAAGATGACACTAAGACTGCTTTTCTATTCATTACACATTATTTTTTACATTTTGTCTGTGTGGCTTTTTTACATGTGGCAGGGAGAAAGCTAAATGTAAAAAGTGTGTGGATGTTGGGAATATAGGTTTGACAGGATAGGGTTAATTTGTATCTCTGCCAGCAATCACAGGTGTGGCCATTCTCAAGTTAGTGCTAAATGGTACTAATTTGGGAGTGGCCACCTGTATAAAATCACTAAACTGCAGTTCCAAGACCAAATGTTGCAGGGTAGCATCAGTAATAAGACTCAGAGCCTTGGAGCTGCAGTTTAGCGCCCATGCTCACTTTTAGTAACAAACACAAATAACAAAATAATAGGCACAAGATCCAAAACCAAAAAGTTCAAACAAAACACATCAAAAACTGTCCAGGCTGGGCAGAGCCTTCACTGAACTTTGCAAACTAAACAGCAACACACAGATAAAAAAAAAAATCAACTCCCTCTCTCAGACAAAGGATTTTTGGTTGCTTTTTATACAGGTGGCCACTCCCCAATTAGCACCATTTAGCACTAACTTGAGAATGGCCACACCTGTGATTTGTTAGCAGAGATACAAATTAACCCCATCCCTGCCAAACCTATATTCCCAACACCCACACATTTTTTATATTTAGGGCTTTCAACCTGCCACAGTAATCCACAGTCTTTTCTAGTCAGTAGTATGTTCTTGGTGGGACACTTAATGCAGTTGCACCTCAGGTAACCACAGCTACTGTGATATACAGTGCCAAGCATATTTTATCATGTTTTCATGCTTTTGAACAAAAATTATGGTTTTACAGGGGATAGATTTTATAATGTTGATTAAGGCTGTATAATGTCCTGACTTGATAATGATAAGAGTGAACTGTACTTTATGGACAGCAAAGTCTTTGTAAAACTAAGCAACATTACTCATCGTTTTAGAAACGGTATACAAGACATATTTACCACAAGCTGACTGTCAGTGCCTACAAAAACAAAATGTCAAAGAAAAAATATAAAGTTCTGGTACCTGGTGTATGTCTCCAAACTGAAGAAAATGTAAAATTAATTATATATCAAACACATTTTGTTCTGATACATTGGTGTTTGGGATGTTCAAGGCTGCATTGAATATACTTACAATACACTGTATGAGGAGAAATGTGTTTGGATGATCTGGATTTTAATAATTAAGTTGGCAGCTGAATTTCAATCGTTTTATGTCATGCAGGTGACCCACTGGCAAAGCCCATATTTCTATGCCTACTTCCCAACTGGCAGTTCATTCCCAGCAATGCTTGCTGATATGCTGTCTGGAGCCATTGGATGCATTGGATTTTCCTGGGTATGTTTTGGTTTGGTGCGATTTATAAATTCTGTTCCTATTTTTTCATTCTAATATACAAAACAAGAAGGCCTGAAACAAGCAACAACCAGAAAAACAATAAACAATATAAAAATGAAGAAAAACAGCATTAGAATACATTGTATTACAGTAGAAAGTCAATTCGCCAAACTAATTGTGACCAATACTAGTTTGCATAATCGATTTGTATGGATAATTGAACTGGTATTAATAACAATGACTGTACCTATAATAATGTATAGAATAAAGTTAACATACACAAGTACTTAGTACACAAGGTCAAGGAAATGAAGTCAATGAAATCTTAGAAATAGATGTAAAAACACTTTTGATTAGGTGTTTCCAATATTTCCTTTAATCCTTTGCGGTCCTATGTCAGACCAGGTCCGACATTACAATTTTCCCTTTCCGGTCCGACATCATCAAAAAGACGTAAAAAACAGGTATCTAGTCGTTTTTTCTCCGGAAAAAGCCGAGAAAACCATTCAATGGCCGAGGGAGACCGTTAGGAGCCGAGAGAAGCCGAAAAAAACAAACAAACAAAAAAAAGGGGGAGTATCTGAGCAATACACATAGCCCCGGCACCACAGAGAACACAGACATAAACAAACAAGATAGCTGCTTCTGCATCCAGCGCTCAAAGAATATCACAGACATTTGCAGAGCTTTTTTTAGATGTTATAGTAATAAAATAATGACTTGGATCGCATTATTGAGGAGTTTGGTGATAAAACTAGTGATCAGGAGATGATTTATTGGTATGCATGACTATGAAGAGGTATGTGAAAAATACAGCGAACAAGGGGTGGAGCGGGGCTGGAGATGCAGTACTGAGTGTCCTGTTGATATGCAGTGCCTTTTAAACCTGTTTTACTGTGAAAAAAAAACTTTTAAACAGCGAGTCTAAAATAAACTGCACATGTGAAAATAAATTGGACCTGACGCGCTGAATAAATGGACCGCAAAGGGTTAAAAAATGCAGTATGTCATGCACTGAAAATGCAAATCTGCGAGTATCTGCAAATTGTTGGCTTGTGTATGCATGCAGCATTTACATACTGAACGAGTTCAACAAGCAAGCATGTAAATTGGGGACAGCTAAAATGTTTTCTGGAAAGACAGAAGAGCAAATGCATCGGAGAGCAGAAGTTTACCAACTTACAAAGGCTTTCTTTGCAGCATGCTGTTTGTTTCAGAATCGTGGAAAAATCTGTTAAAGCCTGGTTCATACAACACTTCTGTTTCAGATGAATGTGATACGTCAGGCGCAGACAGCTAAAAGCCCTTTTGACTGTGCAAAGTGGTCGCAGCTGTTTTTCATACTTTAAATATCTACAAAATCATAGCCTTACTAATGATATATAGCTACTAACCTATTCTATCACATTAAGCATACAAAATTACAAAGCTTTACAAATCATTAAATTAATGCAATTCAGTAAAACCTTAACACCTACAGTTAAGGTAATGAAATACTGTAACTAAACATACCATATACCAAACTTTGAAAATCACGAAAGAATACAATTCAGTACAACTTTGACATATTACAGAACTTTAGGAATCATTAAACTTCAGTAAAATGTTTCTGTACTTTGATACTCACTGTTAAGGCATTGTAATAATGTGCAATTGAAATGAATACCATAAAGGTTCTAGAAGACTTATCAAGAACAAGGTGACTGTTTTAATTTGCTTAACTGCAACAATGTAAAGCACACATAATAATCATTTTCATTTCTTTCATTTGCCTCCGTCTGCTGGTGTTTTTTTATGAAGCTAGCAGCTGTAGCTGTGTGCTTAATACACCACACGTAATTCATCACGTGATTAAAGATGTGTTCGGTTGATTAGACAGTACGGTTGATCAAAGATTGGATAATTGACACTCTACTGTGTGTGTTTATATATATATAATTAGTAGTAGTGAATATGAACAAGTATCTGTTCCAAGTAATATGCAAGTATTTATAGTCATTTTTTAGGACACTTCTGGTTTGAGCCATGCCCACTTCCTTTGGTAAAAATACACATTATGACTTTTGTCATATTCTGTTTATTTAACGTACCATTCAGTGGTTTGATAACAAGTCGACCATGTTAAGGATACATACAAATCAAAACGGGGAATTGAAAAGGATACAGAACCATATAAAAATAAGGGGAATAAGCCTTTAAGCCTTTAAACTGCCACTGTATTCCTTATGCAAATACTAGCATTTTACACACAACACTGTATAAATAAAGTGTATTTTAGGTTTAAAACAAAACAACAAACAAAATATATCAAATATTCCTCTTTATATCAGGCTGCAAGTCCTGCTTGTACAGAATTGGAGACTGTGATGCTCGACTGGCTGGGAAAGATGTTGAATTTACCAAAAGAATTCTTGGCTGGCACTGAAGGACAAGGTGGTGGTGTGATACAGGTAAGCCCCAGGTTATAATATACTGTAAGTAATTCAGATAGGTAAACTAGGACACTGTTTTGTTCAGTATATGCAGTGACAAAAACTCCAGGCATTTCCACATGGTTGCCAACTGGAAAGATTTAAGGATAATAATTTGAATACAAATTTACATATCAATATGCGTACTTAATCAGCACATCGACAGCAAAATAAGAAAACAACAAGTAATTACACCCATTGGAACAGCACAAGAGACAACTGCTGATAAACACTCTACGTGTGTGTCAAAAAATTGACCTGCACAGCAGCATCATTCTAACAAACCTTGACAAAGATATTGCTCTAAAAAGTGAAAATGGGTTCATTCCAAATTCATTTCAAACAGTAATACTATACACATTCAAAATAATTATATTTTGAATTGTTCAGGCTCAGGACTAAACCAAAATGCCCTAAAATTGGTATGGTTTGGGTGTCAGCTTCTTACACACCCGTAGAGTTACAATATTATTGCAAACGAGCAAAACAATTATAATAATCATGAGCTTCTCTATACAATTAGTGTACAAAACAGCATTTTTAAAACACATTTTTGCCATTATGTTACCAATATAATTTTGTACTAATGGCCGCAAGTATACCAGCTATGTTGTAAAAAAAACATTACTCTTTTAAATCTCTGCCAAGGTCCGACTGGAAATTACATTAGTAGATTCATACGACAAATGCGTAAGGGAGGCAGCGCCTGTGTTGAAAACTGGAAGAAAGTGGGCGGCAAAGAAAGCCGTGGAAGATGCAAAGGCTGCCCTTCGAATCAGTGATATTATGGGGCAAGTTCAGCATGGAGGGGGGTCTTGTTCTCAGTTCAGCTCCTCCTAAATGGCACAAGGCAAAAGGCAACCCAAGCTCAATGGAGGAAGTTGGTAGTTAACGAGGTGCAAAAGCAGGAGGAGAGGATGAGGTGTGTAAAGGCAGTTTTCCAGGCCAAACAGGGAGAATGGATGAGATGGGAGAGTGTGAAACACAACGCAAGATCGGCTGACGAGACCTATGGACAATGGAACAGAGCAGGATCAGTTTCCTCATCAGATCAACATATGATGTTCTCCCATCACCACAGAACCTAAACCTCTGGGTGGGTGAGGATCCCTCATGTCCTTTGTGTTCATCACCTGCAACATTAAGGCACATTTTGACAGGCTGTAAGATGGGTCTTAGCCAAGGACGGTTTACTTGACGCCATGACCAGGCACTGCAATGTTTGGCCTTAGCATTGGAAGACAAGTGTAACATGACCAATAAGTTGCCATCAGTTCCATCTAAGCATTATACACAAAAGACAATATTCCTCTGTCCAGGAGAGCAACCACCAAGAAAAAGTGTTAAAACCAAGCCTCACCCAGGACCACAGGAAGCTGCTAGAGACTGGAAAATGCTGGCAGATGTTGGTCAATGGCTTATTTTTCCACCTGAGAGTGCCACCACTAGCCTTTGACCAGACATTGTCTTGTGGTCTGGATCAGCACGTCTTGTTCACTTGGTAGAGTTAACAGTGCCATGGGAGGATGCTGTGGATGAGGCGTATGAGAAGAAGAAACTTCGGTATGCTCAACTATCCGCTGAAGCGGAACAGCGAGGATGGAGGTCCAGGTTTACCCTGTGGAGGTGGGTTGTCGAGGTTTTGTGGCACACTCTACAACCCGGTTTCTCAGATGTCTGGTTCAGTGGCCAACAGTTGCGTTGCACAGTGAATAACTTATCTGAAGCAGCAGAAAGGAGCAGACTGGCTGTGGTTGAGAGGGAAAGATTCTCACTGGGGAGCTCAAGCACAATAGAAAGAAAGCAACGCTGATGTACGGGTAAGTAAGCTGGGCTGAGTTGAGTGAGGCACGGAAGGGGGTGATGCTGGGACGCCAGAATCACTGTCGAGCCCTCTTGAGGTGTCGTGGGCTAGTCAACGAAACACAGAGGATGGAAGCTGCCCACAGAGATGTACCCTACTTCGCTCAATCCAGACGGTTGTCATGCTGATGCGCTGGGGAGACTGCACTGTGGTTGATCCCTGGAGCCAGCATTGCAGCCGTTGTGTGTGTTGATGCGCTGGGGAGGCAAAATAAGCTGATCCCCGGAGCCAGCATTAGACTTCAGCCATTAACACCAGGCAGAAGGATAGCTACATCATGAGATGGAAAGAAATGCAAATGGATGGAAGCTACACCTTAGTTGATGCTTATATTGGTAATCATATATATATATATATATATATATATATATATATATATATATATATATATATATATATATATATATATTCAAAACTAATGAGAAGCAACTCGGGTGTACTGAAGTACATTATTTAGTATTTTCATTGTTTTCCCCTGTTTAGCACTGGAACAAAAGTCCCAGCCTGTGTGTGTATTTTTTATTGACTATACCGTAGCGAACCGGCAGATCACTCGCGCTACCACCACCTGTCGGACTGTCTCCCCACAAACATAGCAGCAGGACAACCTGCTGTGACAGAGCAGCCAGGACCCGACCTATACAGACGAGGCTCATTTGCATGAGTGGTGCATGCTGGGGAACACTTACGATTGTTTGGCACCGCTCTGCAGAACTGGGACACTTTTTCTTATTGTACAAAGTTGTTTTAATGCCTGTTTATGACTTGCCCTGTCCCCCTGTACCTGCCCCGCGTGTGTCTAGATTTGTTCCTGTCTCTGCCAATCACAAGACGTTTACTGTCCTTTTAAGGATTGTTTGGAATTACCAATAAAGAGCTTCTAAGTTTCGATTTGTTTCCTGTCTCTTCAGCCTGAACCACGTCGATTAGGAATGTTACAATACAAAAGCAAGGAGAGAAATGAATAACATAACATAGATTGTCATGTCAGAGTCGTGACGCATACTGATGATTTTCCTGTGCAGTAAATGTCAGACTGCTTTGACTGGCACGTTGATTGCCTATCATGTTCCTGGATGCTGTGTTATTGTTGATAGAAACAATAATATGCTGTTTTGCCTTCACTTTAGAGCAATTTGGGTGACATTGATTTCTTTATAAACACTGGAACTGCAGGAAATTGCCATTTACTGAGGCTATGTACTGGCTAGGCTAGTTTCCGCACTGGAGGTCTGCGTGTCTGGGAAAGTTACTTGGTAATTATTTTTTTGGATGTATTGGATGTTACAGAGCAGCCTTTTATTGTATCAAACATGACACTTAAACAGGAGGAGATGAAACTGAATTCTAGTTCAGTGTGTAAGAGCCTGTCTGAATAAAGAAGCAGAATGCAAGCTGACATGTAATTCATATATATATATATATATATATATATATATATATATATATATATATATATATATATATATATATATATAGCGATCTCGGTTAACGTAGGCAGTCGCATCACACAGGGCGAGGCAATCCACACAAAGGAGGGTGGGCGAGAACCCGAGACCTCTTGCACTAAAGCATAGCACCAATACTGCTGTACAAAAGAGCCAGATCTTTTGCAAGGAGCGTATATGGGGCTTATGTCTTCGTGTGTGACTATCACCTACCAGCCTTGCTGCTGCCTTCCCCCGTGCTCGCTACACTCTCCCCTGCCAGCCTCAAGTCCGCCCCGTTGTATGGTGGTGCATTATCCTTCAGCACCTCCACTTGTCTATAAAGTGCAGTTTTTGCATGAGCACTATGGCAACTCGAAATGCATCATAGGATAAGTGGTCCCAAAACAGTACTATAATACAAAACAGAGGAGCTAAGTTAATACATTTCCAAATATCCTTTATACTCAGCTGTTCGAACTAGTGCGATTCCTTTAATTGACATTTTTTCTTCCCTGGGAGGGCTTCAAAATAATTTGCACCAACAAGAAATTTGTGTTAAGTGAATTCATATTATAAGAATTAATTTACAATAAGCGACTGCTAAATTTGGCAAGAACCATGTAGAAAATTCGTAGTATCAGGAAATTCGTCTAATCCAAATTTGTTTTAACAATAATTGTTTATATAACAAAAAACAGAATTGTTTGTTGCATCAAGAGACACTTATTGACATGAAACCATCTAGTTTTCAAAAGGTATGCTTGGAGACATACAGGATATAAATACAGAAGCTTAATAAAACCCATAAGAGGGGTTTGGAGTATCATATCATATTGTTGCTACCATGCCTCAGTGAAAAGAGGGCTATAAGAGCTGTAGTAGTAGCACTGAAAAGACAATTAAAATTCATAAGTAGAGGTTGGTTTCAAGGTAGTAAACACACTTGAAAACCAGGATTAACATACTATACAGAAAAACAAGCCATATCATTTTGTGTGTGTGCGGAGAAGAGTTTTATTAGAAGGTGTATTAGTAATTACAAGAGGTAATTTGATCATCTTATCAGGGTCTTTACATAGTTTTGTGAAAGTCTAATAATACAGTTAATGTAACAAAACCAGAACACAGGAAATTGTAGAGATGTGCAAAGTTTTTATTCTCCGTATCTTGAATTAAAACACAACGAGGTACAGTATGGTAATTGATCATGCACTGAAAGGCATATCTACATATTCCCCTGTTATTTACAGTAGTCTCTCAGCCTAATCAATTATACATTTATGTTTAATTTCATACATGACTTTTCAATATTTTGCTGTTCGCTGCTTGTTTTACCTTTTAATGGTTTGTTAAATGGTAATATTATCCATGTTAATATAGAGTTATGTTTATTTTTATTTGAACCGTAGAGCACTGCGAGTGAGGCTACGTTGGTTGCGCTGCTGGCTGCTAGGACAAAGATCCTGAAGAGATTACAGGCTGAAAACCCTGGGCTTGCGGAACCAGAAATCTTCTCTAAACTGGTAGCCTATTCCTCTGACCAGGTGAGTGTGACTGCTGTCTTTATTTAAATGAAACAGAGCTTATAGGCGAAGTTGTGAAAGGTTGATATCTGCAGTGCAAACCTGCTGCAGAACAATAGTAAAAATGTATTTACTGCTTTGAGTACAATCTAGTGTAGCAGAGACCGGGGACGGTTGTAACACCTTGAATTTCTCCAATCAGAAGCAAGCTAGAGTGCCATCACTTATTCGACACATGCTCAGTTCAGGTCTCTGTCTACCCGTGGAAGAGGAGCTGTCTGTGCCAAAGCCCTGAGATTTTATCTACAAAAAACGATTTTTGACCTAGTAGAGTACATTTTTTCCCCAGTTTTCTTTTTGTGAGTTTATGGATCCAGGCTTTTAGCATTCTCATCCCTGATCTCTTATAATTGACACAGTTGATTACTCTTAGTTTTGTTGTTTCTTGCTGGAACATGAGGTTTAGTAATGGTAACATGTGTAACAATTGACCCCATACACCATTAGATGTAACTATATTTGGGCACATGAATCTTGCACTGAAGGAAACAAAATGTTCATATATAACAATTCAGACTCAGAGTGACATATTCTTGCTGGATAAAGCCTATAATTTTAGGGATGTTAAAGTTTTAAAAGTTGGCCATGGGGTCAGTTGTAACATTGGACACCTTACATTTCAAGCCCTCTTGCCATATGTATATCAGCTCTTAAACCAGGATAACTATGGGGATTGGTAGAGGACAGATGCAAGTTGTTTGTATAAAAGTCTGGTCAAACTAGCTCAAATCATCTGTGCTTAATGGAGAGAAAATGATTAATCGTGAGATTATTATTGTATCTTGGTTTTAATAGCATATTTAATTGCTACAATTACTGCATAAGTTTGCATTATTATTATTATTATTATTATTATTATTATTATTATTATTATTATTATTATTATTATTAACCCATCTCCTATTTGTTGGTCCCTCTTTAACGTTTTTTTATATTTATTTATAATTCTGCATTTGTTGTTTAAATTGTTTGAACCAACTGCTAAATCACAATGGAGTCAGTTTATTATTCACCTTGTTGCATTTCAATGCAAATGATGAGTTCTAACAGATAGTCTGCTAGCTAGTGTTGACAATCAAAAAGCAATCAGGCTTGCCTATATAATATATGATCTTATGTAAGATGTAGGATTTCACTTTAAAATGCCAAGTTCAATTTTTAAATTTAGTTGCAGACATTCCTAAAAAAAATGTTATTTTAGGGGGCTTCCGAGTGGCGCATCCAGTAAAGGCGCTCCAAGTGGAGTGCAGGATGCACTCTATAGTCTGGACGTCGCGAGTTCGAGTCCAGGCTATTCCACAACCGACCGAGGACGGGAGCTCCCAGGAGGCGGCGCACAATTGGCCGAGCGTCGCCCGGGGGAGGGTTAGGTCGGCCAGGGTGTCCTCGGCTCACCGCACACCGGCGACCCCTGTAGTCTGGCCGGGCGCCTGCGGGCTTGCCTGTAAGGTGCCCGAGAGCTGCGTTGTCCTCCGACGCTGTAGCTCTTGGGTGGCTGCATGGTGAGTCCGCAGTGTGAAAAAAGCGGTCGGCTGACGGCACACGCTTCGGAGTACAGTGTGTGTTTGTCTTCACCCTCCTGAGTCAGCGCAGGGGTGGTAGCGGTGAACTGAGCTTAAAAAATAATTGCCCATTCTAAATTGGGAGAAAATGATAAAAATAATTGGCAACGACTAAATTTATTTAAAATAAAAAGTTTTCAAAATGAATTTAAATGTATAATATTAAACATACTAAAGTATCATATATTGTCTAACATATTAATAAAAATAAATAGTATGTGTAAAAATGATTTCTCGTCTAAAAAAAAAAGACGCCCTAAGCAGGATATGTTAACTTATTATAAATCAGAATAATGGGCATTGTACTCAGGAACTACTATTAAACTACAAAACATGTTGTTTTTCATACTTACAAGTGTACCGTATGTTCTGTGTACAGGGGGAGACACCTGTACACAGGACAAGACGTATATTGATTTCTCATACATGATTTATATAGGTGCCATGTTTTATATTTGTGTGTGTGTGTTTGTGGAACATCTAAAAGTTACATTTCATTAACACTAGAACCAACTTTCACAATACATGTTTTTATTTTGAATATAACCTATATATATATGACACACACGCAGGATAAATCATACTTTCGTTTTAGATTAAAAACTACTTTTGTTTTTGCAGTTTTGTACGTGCATATACCTGTTTACACACTCGTTTCTTTTGAAATGTTTATTTTATTATAGTTTTTCATTTTTTAAGTAGTGCTTTATATGTGTACTACAGATATCAAGGCTTGCCATGATGTTTTGTTGTTTGTCTAATTTATCCCCCCCACTGGAAATTTGACAAATCACACCCTGTGTACAACTGCCACCTGACTTTTTTGTAAATACTCTTTGTGACTGGTTACTTTAGACTTCTAAGTATTAAGAGCGAGTGCAATATAAAATACTACTATTTATTATGTTTTAAATGCTTAGAATATGCAACACCAATACTGATTTATATTAACTTCATAAAAAATACTGTATCCAACATACAACATTTAAATAGTATGTACAGTTCAATCAAAATCAGCCACAAATTCATACTCGAAAGAAAAACACAACACAACCTGTTTTCTACACTACTGTCACTATTAATGACAAAGATGCTCTTCAGTTGATTTGCACAACTTTTCAATTATTGGGGCGATTTTGGAGAGACAGAGTCTGAGATCATTTTCAACATGTTTGTTGCGTTGCTTCATCTTAATTGCTGTCAGCACGGAAAAGCTGGTGTTTGCTATTTGTTTCTCCTGGAACCTTTTACTCAGAGCATGTATATCTCTTTTAAGAAAACAGTCCATTTTAAAACGCACTAATCACTAATGATTCTTTACTTTAAGAGAAACCCTTTAAATAAGATATGTTGCTTGCTAGGAGCTGTCATATAGCCCTGAGGCACGCAGGACCAGGCACAGTATCTACACATACTGAGATATGGTTATGAGCAAGTGCAGTAGATCCTAAAAGGCACAGTAGATCCTAAAAGGCACAGTAGTCCCAGACTTTGGTATTCCCTTTTGTTATAAAACAAAATGTGTTATTAAAATACAATACTATCTGTTGGAGTTAAATGATACACTAATCCATCTATCCTCTATATGAGGTGGCTCACATCCGTGGTCCTCGGGTAATGGGGTTTAACCATAGTCCACTTGAGCAGCTGGGTTCACCTGAAGACCACTTCAAATGTCGTCAATATTGCAACCTGTAGAAATGTATCCTTTTGCATGCCATTTAGATTTCAGTGATGCCTTCACCCTTATAAATGTTGACTGTTTAACCGCTGTAAAAGCATTCCAATAAACAGTGAAACAAGAAATATTGTAAAGATTATTAACCCCTTATATTGAAACTTGCATGCCAATTGACTAATAAAGGATCACATGTCCAAAAATTATATATATTATAGTCAAATGGTCAACAGTGCCCTCTCACTCCACCCCACAATAAACAAAATGGCTGACCAGCATTCTATTATTTCGCTGGATGAATAATTTGTATAAGAGTTTAATGAAACAACAGATTTTGACTGCAGTTTTCACCTTAATTGCTTTATGCCCACTCTGTCACTTTTTCCATCCTTGATGCAACAGTTCCACTACGAATTGAAACTATTTGTATACTGTTAGGATTATTGCCCACCAATGTTGTCAATTCTCGGTAATTTAAACAATAGTATTTTATTATAATTTGCCATTTAAGTAGACTCTGATATTTCAGATAATACACTTAATTCCATCACCACTTCCCTCACAATTATGTATATCTGATCTATAACAATTACATTAACCATTCTACAGTACATGGATCAAAGTGTAACCCTTATAACAAGTGAAATATGTCATCTGTTTAGTTCAGCCCAGTTCTGTTGTGTACATGGGCCTTCTTAAAGCAGTTCTCTGATGTTGTGTGGCATGTAAGGAATAAAGATGCTTTGAGCTGTTCAATCCGTGGTGTACTAATTCAGTTTCTCAGAGCCATGACATCATCAGCGTGGCTGCTGAAGGGCTGATAAGAAATGGAAAGCGACAGCCCTCAAGAAGTGGCACAGGTTAGAGGGATTTGCTGTCTGGGGGAGGATTCGCCTTAAGACACTGCTGACCTTTCTAAACACAGCAACAAAGATGGCCTTTTCCTTGCATGCAAGCAGCAGGCCCTTGTCTCTCCAGTTTACATAGCATAGACTGGGTGCTGTTTTTGCTGAATGTTTTTGCTGCTGTTTTTGCTGTTTTTGCTGAAAATGTTAAAGTTCACTTCAGTATACAATACACAGCATTCCTAAAAACATTGGTTTTAAGTTGCATTTATTTTTTTCATTTTATTAAGGTATATATATATACTGTGTGTATATATATATACTGTGTGTGTATATATATATATATATATATATATATATATATATATATATATATATATATATATATAACATTTGTTTTTATCAGACAGACTTTTATGACAAAAGTATTTTATGTCATTGTAACAAAGACTTATCTAAGTCCAAATCTATAGCAGGTTCACATTTTTACATATATCATGAAACTGCTTTTCAAGTTGCGATGAAACTTGTTAGGGCCTTCTTTAGTTGTTAAATTCTGACAAAACTTGCCAAGGACAAATTATTAGCACAAATTATATAAACATGTGAGGATATATGGAGTCTGTCTGTCTTGAACAAGTGTCATGATTGGAGGAGAACATTGTGCAGACAGCCATCTTTATTGGAGTTTGTTGCTGGGTCTAGCTACACGCTAGCAATTGGCAACATGTTTAGTCATTAAACATGTTATTGTATTTTAATAGCACCATATTTTATGTAATTACTACAGTGTAAGTACAGTGTAGCTAGAGACACTTATTATAAAGTGTTACCAAAGGTTAAGTGTACTAGCCATTCTCAAGTGAGCAAATCCCAATGTTTTTGTCTGATACAGGCTCACTGCTCTGTGGAAAGAGCAGGACTGATAGGCGGGGTGAAAATGAAGAAGATTCCCTCAGACACTAAATTCTCTGTTGGAGGGGAAGCTCTGAGCAAATTGATTGAAGAAGACAAGGCAGCTGGTCTCATTCCATTCTATGTAAGTTTTTAAAATTATTATTATTTAAATACAAGTGCAGTAAAGTGCCACTGTACTACAATATATGCATTTGTGACCACACACTGACTGCAAGCCTTCACATTCTGTTCATTTGAGACCACACACTGACTGCAAGCCTTCACATTCTGTTCATTTGTGACCACACACTGACTGCAAGCCTTCACATTCTGTTCATTTGTGACCACACACTGACTGCAAGCCTTCACATTCTGTTCATTTGAGACCACACACTGACTGCAAGCCTTCACATTCCGTTCATTTGTTCATTTGCACACTCACTATTATTATTATTTATTTCTTAGCAGATGCCCTTATCCAGGGCGACTTACAATTATTACAAGATATCACATTATTTTTACATACAATTACCCATTTATACAGTTGGGTTTTTACTGGAGCAATCTAGGTAAAGTACCTTGCTCAAGGGTACAGCAGCAGTGTCCCCACCTGGGATTGAACCCACAACCCTCCAGTCAAGAGTCCAGAGCTCTAACCACTAATCCACACTGCTAATTAAAGACAGTTCTTGGATTGTGATCATCACATCTGCCCTCCTTAAGAACATAAGAATGTTTACAAACGAGAGGAGGCCATTCGGCCCATCTTGCTCGTTTGGTTGAAATATTTTGTAATATTTGCCTTGACATCAACAGCTGCTCAGGTAGCATGTATCCAAATAATGCTATGCAATTCAAAAGGGATTGTACCTTGGTAGGAAGAGAGCAACATCAGCTGTACTGCACTAAGATCTATTAACTAATTGTGTGGGGATGTTAATGTCTCTATTACTTCCATTAGCTACATAAGTCTGAAATGTGCAGTTTTAAAATAAATCCCATATTAGAGCAAACTTGTGTTTTCATTTTAAAATGTGATATCTGGTACTACTTTAGGGTAAAGGAAGCTCTCAGTTTCTGTGCCTTATTCTCTGGTTATCTGTTTGCACTTCCTGGGTAATTTCACCTCAGCTTTGTCTTGTGGGTCAAAGAATGTTACTAGCTTGAACCATGTCAGCCAATAGGGGTAGCAGCTGATTGGTTGTTAACAGGAAAGAAGCCAGTGAAGGGGTGGGGACAATTTTACTCTCCAGGTGAAATGACCCAGGAGGACAGCATGGCTTATAGAAAGATTTTTCTTTAACCTAGTGTAGTGCCAGATGTCATTTATTTTCAAAGAAAAATTGTTATAGTAAATCTCCAGAATGCTAATCTTGGGATTCCATCTGGATATAGAATCCTTTAACCCTTAAAGTACTGTGATTGGCTGACAAGGATTCCAACCCATGCTATTATCTCAGTACAGTTACACAGGTCTGGATCACATTAGCTTCATGTGGACAATATATTATTTTATATATCATTATTTATTGTATAGGCTAATTCTGAGCACAATAACACACATGCAGTGGATCTACTTTACACAAAAGCAGCTATTCCTTAAGAGAGTTCAAGGTTATTGCTAATGAGGGTCTGTGAAAGCTGGAAATGTTTAAGCAAAACTCTGCGATATCAGCTCCAAAATGCATTCAGCATGTTGTTCATTTACTTTTTTTTAACCTGATCTGTTTTTGAATAGTTCTTTTTGAATTTGTACTAACTGAGAGCTCTGTTCAGTTTACACTATCTAAATAATGCATGACCATCAAAAAAAAACAAAAAAAAACATAATTGTGAATGACAAACATGTGGTTTCAGTGAGTGTTGGTCATGCATTATTTAGGTAGTGTTGGTAGGGTAGAGGCTAAATGTTGTGTAGGTTGTATAGCTTATACCTATCAGAAAAAGGCAAAACTGTGCTACACTTTAATCACAATGGTGTCTGCGCCAGAGGCTGTGCTGCTGTACAATACAATATTCTGTTAAGCATACAGGCAACCAAAAGATGCAACCAATTGTAATCCACACATCTCATGAATATTCACAACCTTTCAGTACTTCACTCTTAATAAGCTACAAGCTTTCATCAGATGGACATCTGAATTGCATTAACCAGTTTTCTATTACGTTTCCCTTTGGTCTACAGGGACTGTTAATTTTGTTTGTAAAGGCTGTGTATGTCGTCCTAGATTAATCTAAATCTCATTATCCACTTGCCTGGTCATATGGAGAGCGCAATAAATTTGAGTAAATGTCTTGGTCAAAACGATGTTTCTGTAATACTTTCGCAATGGACAAAGGCGTTAATGTGATTAGAGTTTAGTGTGACTGGGGGGGTGATTCTCTATATTAAAAATGTAAAAGATGGGATGACATTCACTTTTTTGTACGGGAAATTGTGCACTATTTTGAAGCCACCACTATTGAACTTATTTGAGACTGAACAGACTTTGTACTTTTAGTAATTTTGGATAGTTTCTTCAAACCATGCCTTATACTGTATGATTTATTTGCAATTCAGATGTTTCATATACACAAATGAGAGGTGTCCTCATTTTTCTTTTTACCTTTTCTGGAAATTTTAAAAAGATCTGGTGAAAAAACCTGATAACCCAAACATTTCAGTTTTCAGGAAAATTCTACTTGGTTGGTAATAGGAAGCAGTGTGGGCTATCAAGTTTTTCCAGGACACTACTTAAATCTAATTTAATCTTTTTGCCTTTAATTAATCAGAAAATAAAACAAATATTACATGACAGATAATACATTTTCATTGTCTGTGAAAAGCAAAATATAGTGTTCAACATTTGCACAGTGTCTGTTATACCAAGGCCCTGGTTTATCATTCTACAACTTCTGAAGTTTCTTTAACATGTAATAATGAGTACAGTACATGACAGGAAAAGATAAAACACACAATGTAAAAAGTAATAACTGTAAATAGCTATCAATGAATTTATCAGTAAAACCCTTTTATTAGGCTTAAATATGAATTATCGAGGGAATCAAGTATTAATTATTATATTTTCATTTCTGTAACTTATTATAATTTTTAACAAATAAGAGGGTGAAACAATACCATCATATTCCAAGAATATATAGTGACAATTTTTTCCTTTTGCCTAATAACCAAATCATTACAGGAGGACTTTATCAATATTACATCAAATCATTACATCCAAACAGGTTTTGCTGTAATATGGTAACAGTGATAACAGATGTGTAGAGTTGATACTGTTTATTAGATGGCATACAAACAAACAAAAGCTTTCAAAAGCTCAAATGTCTCTTTCTCAATTTTTTAATTTCCACACCGGAAGAAGAGACTTTTGAGGTCTTGAAAGCTTGTGTTGATATATCATAGTTGATCTACTGAACAGTATTAAGTCAAATCTATTATCTGTATATAATCTGTATTTTGTTTTTAATTTTGGATAAATTACTGCTAACCTTTAATTCCTTTGTTATTATTATTACGATTAATAAATTAGAAATTAGCCACATTGTAAATAGCTACAATTGTACTAACCTCTATTTAATGCCTTGTTACTACTATGTGAACGATATGGATAATAGTTAGTTGTATGTGATGGACCAACACTAACTGGAAAGGCAATACCCTATACCCACTTATATTTTATTAATGCTGTGTGTTTAAAGTCAGATGTTTGGGAGATGTGTTGTACTCAGTTACTGTTTTTGTTAGGAAACATTGTTCCTGTAATTGAATTATAGTTGTGTAATATTGCCTCAAATTGGGTTACAGAATTTCTACCAATTTCAAATCCTTGGCTGGAGGGGGTTTGGGGGGGAGGGTGGGGGTAGCAGCTGTGTGTTTAAAGCTGTGAGTAAATCTGTTGCTCATACAGTTACAAGTACCTTTACCCCAATACCAGCCACAGAATCCATTCACAATGGACAAAAGGCTTGGGAAAGTTTGCAATAGAATTGTGCTTCATAAGAGAGTGGCCATTTCCATCCAGGAAACCACAACACTGTGAACTGCAGGCTACTAAAGAGCAGCTCACTCAGTTCTGATTTACTTTCACACAGCAGACCACCCACTCACAAAATACCACTGTTACATCAAAATAATGATGACTAACCTATTTCCTCTGTAAAATACAAACCGTGTTTCAAGTTAACTAGATACAGACGTGGTGTTTTTTATAGTCAAAACACTATACTATACTGCACTCTAATCAAGATTATTAGTACTTCATAAATTTACTAATTGAAAACCTTAATGATACAATGCCAATTGTAATATAATCCAGTACAATGCATGCCAAGTTTTGTCCAATTGTAACAAATGTAATGTTTGTGTTTTTTGCCTACGATCCACAGTGCTGTGCAACACTTGGAACAACACCATCCTGTGCATTTGATAACATAATGGAAATAGGCCCTATCTGTAAGTACATATATCTACACTTTATGCAATATAAACAGACAAAAAAAAATGTAGTCTACCTTTTTAATTGTGTATTGTTACACATATTATATGGAGTCTGACTGAACATGCCATGCACACTAATAGATAAAGTCAAATCAAATGCTTATTATTTGATTGCTGAACCACATATATTGTATATATATACTGTGTGTATATATATATATATATATAAACAGACTGACAATGAACAGGATAAAGTGCAACATAAACACAGTGTAAAAGCCGCTGATGCATCTTTCTTCAGTGGTCAGGTCTTTTATAAATTTAATTGAATTGATTCATTATTACTTTGGCAAATTTGGTGTGTTCTTAACCTCTTTGTCGCAGGAATTGCATATTTCCATGAAGAACACTTGAGTTGCAAAACCAGTGACAATCAAGTTGGGCACACTTTTTCACTTATTTTTTATTACATTTTCCTCACAAATTCCAGAACTTCAGTTTTATATGCCTTTCACGAACAAGGTGCAAATGAAAGTAATCTATGTGGTTTAGTATGGCAACTACTTGGATCTCATCATGACCACTCCAGCCCTTACGCATTTACAGAGCAACTTCACTTCCTATTAAAGACTTTTGATGTATCCAGCATTCAGGTCTGTAACCTTCTCATGCTGGTGAATTGTGTTTTTAGGCAATTCCGAGAACATGTGGATGCACATTGATGCTGCCTATGCGGGAAGCGCTTTTATCTGCCCAGAGTTTAGACATCTTCTTAATGGAGTAGAGGTAAGAAACTGAAAACTACATTTCAGCTCCAGAAATCTGTAATATATACAAATGTATTCCATGACGACTATAGGTACCGAATATAACACAATAGCAGGCAAATATTTTACAATACTGTTATAAATCATAGTGCCGGAGAGTCTTTTCCAACCATTGTCTTCCTTTCTGCCTTGTGTTGTGGAACAAAGTAAAAGTACTCTTGTAGAAATAACCTTGCAGACTTGGGAATTTCAACCTCCGTTTATTTAAAAAATAAATGAAACATGACATTTCACTTCTGCAAAGCTCTTTTTCTCTATTTATCAGCTGTTGTTTCCTATCAAATTGTTATGAAAAATCTAATAAACACTGTTTAAAATAAATAAAATGGACCTCTACAGCATGTACTGCATAAATATACTCCACCAGGCTTACATTTAACACATTCAAGACATAACAAAAGCTGTATGATATGGATGTTATGAAACTATATCATTGTTACTCATGAGAGGTGTTTCCATATCCTGCATTTCATAAACAGGCCCCTTAAAGGTACAAACCAATATTTGCCAAGCATTAAAAATGCTCAGAGCTATCACTGTGGAAATTAGCAGGCATTAAATTTCCTTTGAATTGCTCAGGCTTTTCAGCAAAGCACAGTCTTATGCACAGAGGTAAGGACAAAGTAATTTCCTGAGGCACCAGCAAACCTTTGGATGAGTCCCATACCTAAATGACACTGTTTATTAAGAACAGATGTTCAAACAATAGGGAGATAGTTAGGTAATAATAAAAGAAGTGGTTTTATCAGTCGGTAAATTACATCACTTTGGAGTTTCCTGCAATTTTATTGGTTGCTGAGGAAATGAATCAGCACCACAGCTCCACATCTGTCAACATAGCAACTATCAACAGTGCTCAATAGATTTCAGACCTCAAACATTTTCCTTTCCTTTCATGGGCTTTCATTACATTTCAAAAGGCAGACTGGGAGGATATTAGAAAAAGTAATACCAAGTAAATATATTAGATCTGAGATATTTTTGCCATCCCGAAACAGGAACTAAGATCATGAATCTTTCTTATATTATTTATTTAGTTAGTTAGTTATTTTGTTATGAAGGTGGTTCTATGATGCCTGGTTTAACAGGTCTTGCTTGGTCAAATTGAATTGCTTTAAACAAAATGTTTATCAGGCTTAATTATTTCACAAACGTATTTAGGAAGAGTTACCAAGCTTTGAAAATAAGCTCTCATTTGAAATGTTTCATGGGAAACGTTTGCCTTCGTTCAATTTTACAAACAAAAGGTGTTTTGGTGTTTTGATTCTCTACAATCTTCCATAGCTTTGAATTATCTGAAAACAAGCCCTTGTTAACAGTTCAGTTTGTTTACATCGCCACCTGTACATTTAGCCACACAGACACAAGATACCTTCTCGTTTGACGGTTTACCAGCATATCAGTTTGTAAGTCAGACAGACATGCCCCGGCTACTCCTTGCAGCAGCATGAGATTTTAAAGGACTTCTAAGGTTGAGAATAAAAAGGGGATTTAAAAAAAACAAATAGCTTAATTGGGCGTTTTGTCATACTGATAAAAGTTTACCATTAAAGCCGATATTTGTTTCATTACAACTATAGATTATAAATACAAAGCGATGTAGAATAAAGTGCAAAAACAAGTGCATCATCTCAGTGACAGTACTTTGTACCTCAATACTGTTTATCCCGTTACCCACAAGGGTCAATGTTATCTGTAACAGAACCTGTTACACTGTTTGGCAGCAAAGAGGCTCACCTATGTCCTGTATGTGTCTTCTGACCGGCAGCATTAATGGGAGCAAATGGTGAACCCTGTAACTATCAAATAGTAGTAACACTTACCTATGCAGGAGTACTCAGCAATTACTTTGTTAATGTATTTTGCTGCTAGAATGTATTTGTGTGCCCTTAATGTGGCAGCAAACTGCATTACCAATTTGGACAAGGGACAATTGACTCTACTTAAATTTAGTTTAAGTCAGTCGCATAACCCCTTTTGTGTTTCCTTAACATTTGCAATTCCCAGATATACAGAGAGTTCCTCTGAATAAATGTATACTTTAAAAAAAAAAAGGGGCTCCCGAGTGGCGCATCCAGTAAAGGCACTCCATGTGGAGTGCAGGATGTGCCCTATAGTCTGGACGTCGCGAGTTCGAGTCCAGGCTATTCCTTTGCCGACCGAGGACGGGAGCTTCCAGGGGGCGGCACTCAATTGGCCGAGCGCCACCCGGGGGGAGGGAGGGTTAGGTCGGCCAGGGTGTCCTCAGCTCATCGCGCACCAGCAACCCCTGTAGTCTGGCCGGGCGCCTGCGGGCTTGCCTGTAAGCTGCTCGAGAGCTGCGTTGTCCTCCGACGCTATAGCTCTTGGATGGCTGCATGAGGAGTCCGCAGTGTGAAAAAAAGCAGTCAGCTGACGGCACACACTTCGGAGTACAGCGTGTGTTCGTCTTCGCCCTCCCAAGTCAGCGCAGGGATGGTAGCGGTGAGCTGAGCCTAAAAATAATTGGCCATTTCCAAATTGGGGTGAAAATAATAAAAATAATTGGCAACAACTAAATTTATATAAAAAAAAGGATTTTCCATGGAAAAGTTAAGTACCTCTGAATGAATGGTCCTTTTATCTCTTATCAGTTTGCAGATTCATTCAACTTTAATCCTCACAAGTGGCTTTTGATTAACTTTGACTGTTCAGCAATGTGGTGAGTGTTTTGTATATACAATAGCAAGATAAAGCATAGATAAATGTGTTTACTGTTTATAACCTCCTGCTTCTTTATAGGTTGGATTTTCCAATATAAAACAAACTATGGGATTATATAGCAAAAAATAAATAATAATAAAAATATACAGTTCAGTTATATAAGTTATATATGAAATACTGTATAATATAAATACTGTATAACAGTATTTCATATAATATACCATAGTAACTACAGTGTTGTGGCCACCTCAGCTGAATTTCACTATAGCTTACTGGTCTTGTCAAATTACTGGGGAGTTTTCCTTTCACAAAAATGGTGCCAATTGAACCATGGAGCACACAGCTTTGATAAAGAGAGTGACGCTGTCTTAGCTACAGCATGTTTGCTCATCTTAGGGAGAAAAACACACAGTTATATATATATATATATATATTGTCCGTAATTGTTTACACAACGTAATGTTACTGTTCTTAGATAGTTCAACTGGAATTTAATGACACAAAAGCAACCGGCTTCATTGAAGAGTGCAGACAGGGAGAACACCTGCCCTTCAGTCATAAATGTGCTAACGTGGTCGCTTTCAATAAAGAGAGCTTATCCTCAGTAAACACAGGAAGATCAATCAACAGCGCCTTGGCAGTCAGCCCTCTTTCATTAGAATCAAGTGTATATTTGCCTTTATCAACAGGACAGACAGCAGGGTTAACAAATTGCTAATGAAACAAATCATTTAAATAAGATTCGCTTTTGACACAGATTGTCACTGATGGAGTTAGAAACACAGGTCCCTTCTAAAATCTATGCACATGCTTGTGGGTATCATTCTATTTCAAATGATTAGTCTTTTTCTAAATGTTATTCTTGCAACTTCCACCTGTAAGTTGTCTCAAATTGTTTTAAGAGATTCAAATGGCAAAATCTTAGATGAAGAAAAAAAAAATAGCAAATATATTAAATTATTTACTTTTCACATGTTTTTACAAAGGAGGATACGGACAACATGCCCCACATGTCCTATCCAGTTTTAAATAACTAGCATAACAGAGGCAGAAGTGTTAAAGGTACTAGGAGCTCTTAAAACAAAAAAATCAGCTGGGTCGGATGAGATCCTCCTAATAGTACTCAATGACCCAATCTTCCTGATTTCCTGCCCATTGAATGTGGAATATTTCAAAGGGAGGGAATATATGCCCCACCAAACAATATGCTGATGAGGAGTGTTTCTGTAAAACATTGAAGCTTCAGGTTAATCAATATTATTTTTTTTTAATTGTGAATGATCCGTTGCTACATAATGAACCCCTTTTGTTTTTTTCCTGCCAGTATGAGTGTCTGGCTCCCCAGAGCTAAATGTTATTTTTTGTGTACAGGGTGAAGAAACGATCAGAGATAATTGGTGCTTTTAAAATGGATCCTCTCTATCTACAGCACGATAACCAAGATTCAGGTACATATTTTCATGTTTACTAATGCCTGTTAACTATGGTGTATTACTGCTGACAAATGATCTAACAGCTGTTTATAAAATACAAGATCGTAGTGGGATGTTCACTGTTTTCAGTAAACAACACAGAGTTACAGTACATATGGCACCACCTTTATTTGACCTCCCCTTTAGACGTCATTTATTTCCCCATAGGTTCTACTGCATGTGCCTCATACAGTATATTATTGTGAATAATTATGAATTTGAACAATATTACAATAAATGTACTATATAGACCTAATAAAACTAAAAACACTCTGTCCAGTAGAAAAGTGTTTATTTAACATCCAGCCTTCTTCAGTGCAGTACACATAATGTAATATATTGCAGTTTTCGTATAAAATGGGTCTGTACTGTATACAGAAATAATCCTCGTGACCCTAGCCTAGATGTAATAAAAATAAGCTTTTATGGTAAACTGCTGGAGATGTAATGTATGAAGTCCAGCCCACCACCTTTAAAATGATAGCTAGACATATGACAAGTAAAGTCATCCTATCTCCATTGCCATATATTTGAATTACCACTAAAACATTTGGTAATCAATAACATGCTCTCCTTATCATTGTGCATTTGCACTTGGAAAAGACTTCAAAGGCTCAATACTAAATAGAGCAATAATCTGCACCTACAGTATTACAGTCCACCTGCAGACCAACATGGAGGAAGAGAGCAGTGTTGCAGCTTCCCAAAGTTATAAATAAAAAAGTTGAACTAATCAATGAGGGAAAGTGATGAGGGGACTGAATGAAATGAAGTGAAGAAAGTGAAGGTTATGAAAATGGATTTAAAAGTTGGGCTCCAGTTATTTTAAATTGTCAGCCATTCTAAATGCAAACCACTCCACTGCAGTCCTGCTTGCTGCTACATACAGCTGTGCCTGTTGCAGTGCTATAATTAGAGTGACAAGAAAACAAAAGCCATTTTCATTATCAGTTGAAGAGGTCTTGCTTTGTTCCATCTGCATCATCTGATGGAGCTAGACTGAGGATGTGAAATGCAGTAATAGTGAAATAAAATTACAGATACTTAATTACCAGCTGGTTTACCAATGAAACAGAAACAAATATGTACATATAAGCAGCACTCAAGTGAAATATATTTGCGTTAAATAGACATTGGCATGTTAATTAAAACTTTTCTGCGTATTGAAGTATAATTATACACAGGTAATTAATGCAGATAGTGATTAAGTTATTGGAAACAAAGTAAGGTACGTTCTTAAAGCACTACAGTACGCAATGAAAAAATCAAATATTTACAAAAAAGGGGGTAGGGGACATTAAAGTACGTTATTAAAACATTTTTTTCTGTCTGTTTTCAGGGCTTGTCACAGACTACAGGGTAAGTAAATGTGATTTTTTTTTTTTAAATATATATATATATATATATATATATATATATATATATATATATATATATATATATATATATATATATAAAAATCCAGCAGATACGTACAGCCGCTGTTTAGATGATGATGATGATGATGATAATAATAAACAAGTGTAAGGTTGATCTACAACACAGGTGTAATGCATTTGTTGTTTTGTACATGGCAAGGGAAATGTCAGATCCTCTCTTGTCGACAACCCCAGGCTAATACATTTAATGTTGGTCAAACTTCAGGTGACAAAAATAAAGCTGAATTCTAATGCAGTGATACACATGTCTGAAATAAAAACAACACACTTGGTGGTCTATTACAATGGAGTTTTGATATGGGTGTATCCATAAATAAGACGCCATCTAAAAAAAAAAAAAAATCCTTTTAAAGGCTCTGGACGTATTGTTCCACATTCTGGCCTAGGCTCAGGTTTGTTCGTGTAAGGAAACTCATTTAATGCGATGCTTGCAAATGAGTGCACACAATACCAATGACTATGTTAGTAAGTTTCCATTTATTGATTCCAATATTCAGAAGTTGCACATCTATAGCGTAAACATTTATCGTTAGACACAACAAATATGGCACCTGGTTTTAAACAGAAATCGGATAATGATCAGTTACCTAATTCTCTGTGAGATAGCTCGGGTACTGAGATGGTCTGTCATCAGGAGGGGATTCGGCTAAGCTTGTCTCAGTCACACTAATGAGTGCCTGTCTTATATATCTTACCTAAATGCATGTGTATGTAGTTGAACTTTGTGAACTCTGGTACCTAACAATATCTAAACGCTATCAATTTCTTGGCGTGATCTATAATATTGTTCCAGCTGCAGAATATATGCAAGGTCAGGATGTACCCCAGTTTAACACTTCCTTGTTCCCACATCATCCGAACTGAGTCGATAATCACATTACCACAACTGCAGCTGGGCTCCAGTGTGCTTTGTTTAGCCTTTGTTGATCTGTACATTAGTATAAGCATAACTTTTTTTTTCCCACAGCATTGGCAGATACCACTGGGGCGGAGGTTTCGCTCTTTGAAGATGTGGTTTGTTTTTCGGACATACGGGCTGAAGGGGCTACAGGAATACATTAGAAAGGTATACTCAAAATGTATTCTTTACACTCCGCACTTGCATTTTGTACCGTACCTCAGATAATACAGTATAAAACAAGCCAGTTAATTGTCAAACTATATTATCAAAAAATAAAACAGAGGGAGGTCTTTAAGGCCCAAGAGGCGATTAGTATTTATATATGAACTGTGCTGCCATCTTGTGGCCATTATAAATATATTTTTTAAGACATAACACACTGTAAAGCCTGGATTATTTATGTGTATTTCCAGAATATGTAATCCGCACACACAATTAAAATAGATAAATCAAGAACAAGTTTTATGAATACCAACTTTAATTTATCTGTACAGTCTTTTAATAACTTGTGAGTTTGTGAATTGTTACTGTATGTGTTTGCACAGCCAAGAATGGGGGCTTTATTGACCACCCAGCGAATTATCTGTTGTACATTTATATAAGGGCAGCAGTGTGGAGTAGTGGTTAGGGCTCTGGACTCTTAACCAGAGGGTTGTGGGTTCAATCCCCGGTGGAGGACACTGCTGCTGTACCCTTGAGCAAGGTAGTTTATCTAGATTGCTCCAGTAAAAAAAAAAACAACTGTATAAATGGGTAATTGTACGTAAAAATAATGTTATATCTTGTAACAATTGTAAGTCGCCCTGGATAAGGGCGTCTGCTAAGAAATAAATAATAATAATATAAGTTGTCTTCAGTTTTTTTTTTTCCATAACAAGTGCTTGCAACAGTAGTAAATGGCTTTAAATTAAACTAACGTTTAAAAATACTTGATTTAATCAAATATCTTTTTCTTTTAGCATGTGAGCCTTGCCCATGAGTTTGAAAGCTTGGTTCGTCAAGACAAGCGCTTTGAGATCTGCGGTGATGTGGTCCTGGGACTCGTGTGCTTCAGACTGAAGGTAAACTTGACATTGCTATTAAGGTTTTTGGAACTATGAAGAGTTATTGAGCCTTGGGAGACACCCATCGAAAAAGTGCAAGATGCAGAGGGTGAGCCACGCCAGGACACCCGGTACGTACGATCGGAGAGGTAGGAGGAGAACCAGACAAGAGCAGTGCTGGAGAGTCCCAGGTCAGCGAGAGAGGACAGGAGAATAGAGTGGTCGACTGTCGGCACGGGCAGAGAGTAGAGGGTTTGTGACAGAGAGAAGAGCAGTTTCAGTCGAGTGTGCCAGGTGGAAACCAGATTGGAGGGGGTTGAGCAGGCAATATATAGACAGGAAAGCAGAGAGCTGGTGATGTACCGTTTCATACAGGATATATGAAGTGCACATGTACCTTTTCTTTTGTTGCAATGTACTATACATGGTGTACATGTACAATTAAACAAATGATGTATGGAAGGAATGTAAATGTATGATTAAAAAATATGTATGATTTTTGAAATGTAAGTGATAAAAATGACTAAGCAAGTGTAACAGGTAGTGCTGTTTGATGCACTGCCATTGGAGTTTCTCACCTCGGTCAGTGAGATGAGGTTAAAAGCTTTTGAACTGACTTTTAGGCATGCTTTAAGCATAGAAGGTGCTGATTCTTGGCATTCAGTTCTATATTATTCTGCCTTGATCAATTATACAATGTAAAAATCTATTATTTTATTACGAATAAACAAATGAAACAAAGTCACTTTTACATCCTCAAAAAACTGCAGTGGACTAAAGAAACTAAACTGACATTTCTTAATGTATCTTGTAAAACATATACAACACACATGGAGTCTGTGCATTTAAGGGGTGTGTCAGTTAAAGACACAGAACAGAAAGTACTGCCCTTCAGTGTAATTATTACAATACCTAAACATGTATTGCAAACAATTTTTCAAATTCCTGAAAGGTACCAGGAAGTACAGTGTTACTACAGACCAAATGATCATTATGAGACATTTTACCAATGTGTCTCTTCATGTGTATGTAACTTTGTATGACAAAATAGTTGTTTATCTCTTTTCTTTCCAATTAGGGCTCCAATGGATTGAATGAAAAACTCCTTAAAACAATAAACAATGGCAGAAAGATCCACATGGTTCCATGTTACCTGGCGGACAGATTTGTGCTGCGGTTTGCTGTGTGTGGCCGCACAACAGAGTCTAAGCATATCCAACTCGCCTGGGAGAACATCACTGAGATCGCCACAGAGATCCTGCAAGAGCTGCAACAGTGAGCACTCCTGCGATGCTATCACGTCATGGATTTTTCTGCGTAATATAATATCTACGTGTGATTTTCTTCAAATCCTTAATATATCTTGAAAAATGAGATTTTTTATTTTATTGTACTGCTATGTGGAGGTTATTTAAAGTGCATATTTTCAACATGTGTGAGTCTTTTGTATGTATGTGTATGGAGTTTGTTGGAGGGAAAGATAATTGTAAATTGTTACAGCCAGGTATTTCTATACAATAAGTAATTTAAAAAAGACACTTATAAAAGCAAAACCTGGTTGTTTTACTTCCTCACTCTGTTACTGCTACAGGGGCTGCCATTATTATTAGACTTCCAAGCCGCTACCATCTGTGAGGGAAGTGCAACAACCAGTGCAGGTAACCAGTGTCTGAGGCAGATAGTTGTTATATTAGTCAGGCAGGCTATTTGGGCGCCAGCACGAAGCGCCAGCAAACCAAAGAGCCTCACAACAAAAGAGCCGGGAGTCTAGCTGTGGGAGTCCAGCGAGGGGAGGCCTGCGCCATGACGCTGTTGGAATAGATCTGAACCTAGCAGCGCTCTGGAAGACGCCATCTACTAGTCAGATCTGTACCCACCCCCCCCACTGTTCCCACTCCCACTGTGCCTACTTGTCTCGCCTGTCCTGCTATGACTGTCTCTCTGTGGCAAAGTGCCCCGCCCCTGTGTGCATTTGTGTGTTCTGTGTTGTATGTTGCGTGCGTGTGTTAATGTTGGTGTATAGTCATTGGTACACGGGATATAAACGGGTCTGTGTTTCACGTGTATTTAAAAAAATGTAGATTTGTATGTAGGCACGAGGAGAGCACAAATCACTTCACGTGCTGGTTAAATGTAATATGTGAGCAGGGGGTTGCACAGAATGAATTCACGTGCTGGGATTCAAGTGAGTAATTAATTAGTAATTGAATCCCAGCACAACAGTATATATAGAGACACGTAGCATGCAGTCGGGGTTGGGTGTTCGGAAGAGGAGAACGGGTGAGAGAGAAAGGAGTAATTAGAAGTAAAGATGGTAAATATAAGTGTTTGTTCTCACCGTGTTTGTTTGTCTGTCCGTGCACCGTTTGTTTAGTGTTAGTCTGTTTTGTATGTCTGTTTATTTTGGCGCAAGTGCCGTGTCCTGTTTTGTATTCCGTTGTTTAAACCTTTTATTTTGTTATTAAACGCTGAGTGCAGCCATTGCACTCAGCTCATCATCACCACCGTCTCTGTCTGTGTTTGAATTCCTTTCTGGTCTGACGCAACCCACTCTGGCCGTCTTTGTGACACTCTCACATCCCTGTTCTGTCCTCTCGCTCTCGTCCTCTGCCCTCACTCCGCCCTCTCACCCTCTCCCCCTCTCCCCCCTCGCACTCTCTCTGCTGCACTCTGGAACTGTCACTTTTCTGCTAACAAAGCCTCCCACCTCTCTCTTGATTTCCTTGCTCTTCCTGAATCCTGGCTGTCCCCTGATAACACTGTAACTCCTGTCTATGTCCTGTCCCATACCCCGCGTCTCACTGGACGGGGAGGTGGGACTGGTCTTCTCCTCTCTCCCTCCTTACTCTTTTCTGTCCCCTCCGACCTCTCCTCACTCTCTGTTAACACCTTTGAATTTCATGCTGTCCAACTAACCTCTCCCTGTCAACTCTTGATAATTGTACTGTACCGTCCCCCTAGACCTCTCGCTCACTTTCTCGATGAACTGGACTATCTACGCTCCTCCTTCCCCACTCTGTCTACCCCAACTGTCCTGTTAGGTGATTTCAATATCCATCTCTCCAGCCCCAGCCACTCTGCTGGATTCCTCCCTCTCCTTCACTCCTTCGACTTCTGTCTCTCTCCACCCCCCCCCCCCCCACAAAGTTGGCCGTCAACTGGACCTCACCTTGTCCAGGGCCTGCTGCCCCTCCACCCTCTCTGTCACCCCCCTGGACCTCTCTGATAACTATTTAATCTCTTTTTCTCTCTCTCCCCTCTCTTCCTGCTCCTCCTACCCCCACTGTCACTTCTCGCCGTAACCTCCGCTCGCTCTCCCCCTCTGTCCTTGCCTCCACCGCTCTCTCTCACCTCCCTTCTATCGACTCCTTCTCCCAACTCTCTGTAGACTCTGCTACCTCCACCCTCTTCTCCTCCCTCACCTCCTCCCTCGACTCCCTCTGTCCCCTCACCTCCCGACCTGCTCGCTTTTCCTCTCCCCAACCCTGGCTCTCCTCTGCGCTCCGCTCAGCAAGAACCACACTGCGATCTGCTGAAAAGTATCTTTTAGTATCTTCTCTTGCTGACCTGGGAATCTCTGGCACTGCTCTGGCCTGGTTCTCCTCCTACTTCTCCAACCGCACTTACCAGGTAACCTGGTGTTAGAACAACCTCCACACCTCGCCCTCTCTCAACAGGAGTCTCCCAAGGGTCAGTCTTGGGTCCTCTCCTGTTCTCTCTCTACACCCGCTCCCTGGGCCCCCTCATTGCATCCTATGGTTTCTCATACCATTTCTATGCTGATGATGCTCAGATTTTCCTCTCCTTCCCCACCTCTGACTCCACCATCCCCTCCCATATCTCTACCTGTCTGTCTGCTATCTCCTCCTGGATACACTCGCATCACCTCAAACTCAACCTCTCTAAATCTGACCTCCTTTTCTTTCCCTCCTCCTCCTCCTCCTCCCCCTCCTCTGATCTCTCAATCTCCATTCCTCTGGAATCTACCACACTCTCTCCCTTCTCCTCAGCTAAGAACCTCGGAGTCACCCTGGACCCCTGCCTCTCTTATTCCCAGCACATCTCCACTCTGGCACGCACTTGCCGATTCTTTCTGAGCAACATACGAAGAATCTGACCCTTCCTCAGCAACCACGCCACCCAGCTCCTGGTCCAGGCCCTGGTACTCTCCCGCATAGACTACTGCAACTCCTTCCTGGCTGGCCTCCTTGCGTCCGCCACCCGTCCGCTCCAGCTCATCCAGAACTCCGCTGCTTGCCTAGTGTTCTCTCTGCCTCGCTTCTCCCACGCAACTCCACTGCTCCACTCACTCCACTGGCTCCCGACCACCGCTCGCATCCAGTTCAAGACTCTTGTACTTGCCTACAGATGCCTTGACCAGACTGCACCCAGCTACCTCCAGAACCTCATCTCTCCCTACACCCCCACTCAACCTCTCCGTTCCTCCTGCACTAGAAGACTGGCTGTACCTCCTCTATGCTCCCCTGCCTCCAGAGCCCACTCCTTCTTCACCCTTGCCCCGCAGTGGTGGAATGACCTTCCTACAGATGTCAGGACTGTCCAGTCCCTGACCACCCTCCGGCGCCTCCTCAAGACTCACCTGTAGAACTCCTCTTTTCCCTCTGGACACTTTATCACTCTTCCTTAATGCGCTTTACTTGCTCTTATCTGCTCCCTATTTTACTGCATTTGATCCTGTACTTTAGAGTACTGTAATCTGTCACAAGTGTTATTTTAATCTGTAGTATTTTGTATTTAATTATGTCCTGATGTAACTCTCACTGACACTGTTATCTGCTCCGTTATTGAATCGTATTTTGTCATATACTTGTACTTGCTAGAACCAAATTTTATCTTGCTCTTAATTGTATTAATACTTGTACTGTGATTCTTGAAATGTAATTTTGTTTACGGCAGTAGGTTGCCCTGGATAAGGGTGTCTGCTAAGAAATAAATAATAATAATAACCATGCCACCCTCAAGCCGTTACATATGCTGCTAAGGGTAGCACAGCGGAAGCCTGCTCATCTGGAGGGTCCAGAGCCTGCAAGTCCAGAGGGTCCAGAGCCCGCACATCCAGAGGGTCCAGAGCCCGCACATCCGGAGAGCCCCATCCTGTGACCTGCGCGGCCTTGGTCGGAGTGCCTCATCTTGCGACCTGCGCTGCCTCAGCCAGAGTACACAGCATTGCCGTGGTCACCACCGGAGTGCCCAGCATCACATCTTGTAGAGGAGCCCAGGCAGGGGGAAAGTCACTCGGGCTTAGGGTGTAGAAAGGTAGTTAAACGGGCACCCCCTCACAGAAACCAAGGGGTAGCTACGGGGGTTAAACAGGCACCCCCTTACAAAAGCCCAGGGGTCACAAGATGGGTTAAACGGGCGCCCCTGACAGAAGGCCCAGGACCACCATGGCCAAAGGAGGAAGCAAGTGGACCACCTCCACAACAACCCCAACCAACCATTCTGCCAACACCCACAAGAATCCGGAGGGAGAAAACTGGACAAGGGGGAGGGGGCCAACTGAGGCCATGTGTGCGTTGTACAAGGGGGAGGTATGTGGCAGGGCAGAAGCCCTGCTGCTGTAAACTGTGTGGGTGTGGAAATGCAAGGTTGGCAGAGATGGGGTTAAATCTGCCCCTGCCAACAATCATAGGCGTGGCCATTCCCCAGTTAGGTGGACATTCCCCAGTTAGGTAATTGATGCTAATTGGGGAGTGGCCACATGTATAAAAGCAAGGTGTAATCCTTTGCTTGGGAGTTGGTGTTTAGGTGAGTGTTTGAGTAGGTAACTGTTGGGTTTGAGGTAGTGAAGGCAAATGCCCAGCCTACATCTTATTGTTTTGTTTGAACCTTTTATTTTGGCCCCTGTGCCTTGTTTGTTGGTTTAAATAACGTGCGCAACAGCGCTTTAACTGCAGCTTCTGAGTCTCTTCTGCCAACACCATTAACAGCACTATCCTGCCACAGATGTATTAACTCAATCACCTTTGAGCAAAGGTAAAGTTGTAGGTAGACAGCTATTGGGTACATTATTATATATCTAATGAAACACAACCACTGCACTTAAATAAAGAAAATTATTATTTTACGATCTAAAGTAAAAAACAATTAAGCATGCTACTTGAGTTGACATGAGTCAAGAAATTGAATTAGGCAGTCATTAAGTTGGGTTAATATGAGTAAGTGTAATGGTTATTTTAAAACATTCATCCCCTCTCTGGTTCCTTCTTTAAACATGTGGATTATTAATGTATAACTCCTGTAGGTCTAGAAATGTTGCTGTGTGACAAAATACCATTTATAGATCACTGTCGAAATCAAGAAACTATCATTGAAGAAACCATTATAAACAAGTTCGACTGGTGCTGTTGGTCTGGCACATATTGAGGTATGATGCCAAAAGAATAATATTTCATATTTATATTAAGTGTACATTTAAAGAACATCATTGATTTACACCTTTAGACAAACGATCTGTTTAACATGTGATGCTTTAAAGACTGTATGAAAGTTATACACACCATACAAATCCAGGCACATTATGTCAGTATCTATATCTACTGAATGGTGGTAAACACACCAGTAAAAAATAACCAGTGTAAAAATAGTCATGGTTTCAAAATAAATCACAAGAGGTCACTGTTTCTCTAAGAATAAACTACTGCACATTCTGAATCATTTCCTATGCTTTATGATATAATACATACCATACAGCAGATATTTAATTACAGTGTTTTATCCCTTGAAGGTTAATATTATACAGTAGTGTGCAAATGTATTAGAACACCTCAAGATTTGTCATTTATATCCTTTATATACCGACCTGTATGAAAACCTCTAGGTGTGAGAATTTCAATTTCTGGTCAGCAAACAGTGATATAGAAATAATAGGCGCTTGTGTGAAAATGTTAGACCCTTTGTGCTAAAATTAGGAATCTTAAACAACTTCTAAAGAAGTGTCATGCATTTTACCATTTGTGGCTATATGTGTTCATTTTCTCTTACTATTTTAAATAAATAAATTGTGTGGCCTTTTGAAGTCATTAATTAAATGAGACAATTACTAGTTTGCCTATAGTATTTTGACAATTTTCCATTACATAGGTTTGATTTCACATCCACAAACAAATCGAAAGAGAAGCAATGGGGTGTTCAAATAAATGTGTACACTACTGTATGAAAACATGTACTTTGTGAGTATCTATATATTATTCTATGGTGTTTTCAAAGGTGCACATTACACACAGGGTGGTTGAAACAGAGAAGAGTAGGGCTAGGCTGTAAAATTTAAAATTAGGCAATGAGACAATATTGAGGGTGACTCAAATCAAAACACATCAACCAAAATAACAGGGTCACTGTAGGTTAGGCAGGATAACTAAGTTAGTAATAACTATAATGTAATCAAAAAAAATGAGAAGACACAAATAGTATTTATAACCTGTTTGCTTTTGTGTGAAAAAATATCTTATGTTACCTGCTTCTGTGTGAAATTGCTTTGGAATGACAATCAACCAGTGCCTGATAATGTGTTCAGTTATCTCTGCTGTCTCAGCTCTCAGCAATTAACAGCTTTCTATATCTCCCCAACGCCCAGACATGAACCCACATGACCCCTCGAGTAGTCAAGCTAGTCCCCAGACTCTATTATGCCATACAGTGGGGGATGAAATGCTACAGTATAGAAGCGTAGCAAAGCACAGAAAAGCATTCGTGAAAAACACGAAGAGAGTAAAAAATGTAACCCGAACCCCTGATTCAGAAAAACTGGCACTAGCGAAGGAAGACAAGAAAAGGTTTCCGAATTAGAATGGATGGTACATACAAGTGGTTCAGATTATCTGGCAGCAATCTCTCCCCCAGCAGGGATTTAAGGAGAAGGAGGATTAGAAAAGATGGGAGATTGAATCAGTGTGCAACTGTGTCTTTCGAAGCACATTCAATAGTGTAAATACACTGCCTACACTCAGCTGTAAAAATAAGTAGTACAATGACTTGAGAGGTTTCCATCTTATTTGGACAATCATTTTAAACTCTTAAAATTGCATTTTAGGCCTGCTTCAAACTTATTTATTTATTCTGTCAATGGCCTCCATAATGAGATGTGAATGTCCAAAGAAAGGGTTGTATAGAATAGATATAACTGAACGTACTGCTAAATGCCTAAGCTCAGTTGAGTGTTGTTTGCACCAGTAATTTAATTATTGTTTAAGTTTGGGTGTGTACAGCATTTACATTATATTATAATTCTTTACAACAGTAGACATACTATTACATTAAAATACCTGCATGGAACCGTATTGCTATGGTACCACTAAGATCTCATCTCACCGACAGGGTACAGAATCCGTAACAGCAGTGCAACTCAGAACACTGCCCGTTACTTCGGGTTTAAATGAAATGGCTGAAGTTTTCGATTTTTGGAAATATCATTTGTTACGCGAATTTGTCAAATCCAGATGCAGTCTGACAAGAGGATAAACACTTTTTAAAAAATGACCTTTTAAATTATAATTCAAAATATTATAGGAATAACATGTAAGTAGTGTATACATTGTAGTAATACAAATCTGGCAATAGTGCTTGTTCATTATTAACTGGTATAAGAGTCTCATGATGAATAATGTGTGGCATATATCTGACATATTGTTTACTTCCTCCGAATTCAATATACATCAACAGAATAACAGAGTAAATGCACTCGTATTACCAGCTCTTTTTTGTAAAGTGTCACCCTGATAACTTAAATAGCTAAAAATTTTCAGGACTTGATCAAACCAAATTAAGATTGAAAAACTTACAAATTTATGGTCCAGTTATGAATGAACTCTAAAACAATAATCAACTAAATACACAATGTATACAAAAACAACGTGGTTCACATTAGCATGCATACCTTCTGTGGCTCAATTTACTCGCAATATCATTTGACTTACAACTTGCCTTTCAACTCAGCATACTTAACTGACGCAGTGGTCAATTATCTACCGTGTAATGTCCACTGTGTTAGATGTTGATCCTTGAGTGAATTCCAAGGGAAAATCAATTGTTTAGTTACTACTATGTACTGCTGAAATCCAATTGCAATCATTTTTTGTAAATGTTAACATATAATAATAATAATAATATTTTAGCACTAGTTATCTCAAATCATAGTGGATTTAATTCAAGCCAGGCTGGAACAATGACTGTGCAACGGTCTATCCTGATAGGAGTGGCCTCGAGATAAATGGAGATCTATATACCCCTTGTGCATCCAGTAAATCTCTGACAAATACAACATTTTTCTCAAACCATTATTTTTCAAACACCGACTTGTTTATTTTGATCTCTCTATTATTCCATAACATTGAGTTGTGAGGAGTGAAGTTGTGAGAAAAGATCAATTTCCAATATAGCAATGCTTGGTTATTTTAGGTTGTGGTATGTCTATTTAAAAAAATGTCCTGTTAGGCCAGGTTTTTTTAACCCTTTTTTGTGTTAAAAAAGAGCACTGTTTTCTTCATCTAGATGTTGTTATTATTATTATTATTATTATTATTATTATTATTATTATTATTATTATTATTATTATTATTATTATTATTATTATTATTAATAATAATAATAATAATAATAATAATAATCAATCCATTGTTGTATTTAATAGTACAGTAGATTATAAATGTATTTGATAATATAGAAGTGAATTCAATTAAATTATATATTAAAAAAAAAAAAAATGACGGAAGCTTCAAATTATAAAATACAAAATATGCGTGAAAGCAGGAGTATAAGTCAACAAGATGCTCGAACGAAATCACAGAAGGCGGTGACTTGGTGATAGACAGAGCCGTGTTACACCTGTGTTAAACTGACAAACAACAAGAGTCACGGAGAAACAGTCTGTTCCACATTTCAAGGTAAGGATCAGTAAATTTAATTGATAAATATAACCTTAACTTGGAATCTGCAAATGTTAAAATTGTTTAAGTTTACAGTGTTAAATGAGGACAATTAATTGCTGTTCAATTCAGGGTAAATTGGACAGTACCATGGTACATTATACCATGGTACTAGCATGGTATAATGTACCACAGACAAGGAGGCAGGAGGCGGGTCTCCAGCCACTGTGTCTGCCAATCATTTTATCTTAACCTTTAGCCTAAACTCTAACGTGTACGGAAGGTGGCAGTAGAGAGAGAACGAGAAGCGACGAATGACAATACCGGTAACTCTTATTTTCATTTTTTTGTAATAAGTTAAAAAAACAAAAACCATAATCAAATAATGTAATTACATTATATCTCACTAAATGTAATTATTTTGGTTCTTTTGGGGTAATCAAACATACATATGCGTAAAGTACTTTATTTCAAATGTGCAACACTTGGTTTTCAGTCATCATTTTTATTATTATTATTATTGTATGATGTTGGTATTGTCTGGTTTCATGATTGCATATTCAGTTATTAGCACTTTGCTTTGTTGGTGTATCGTATAGTAAACAAACCGAAGTGTTTAGGTAAATTGCAGCATTTGTATTGAATAGCATTGTTTCAAATGTAAAAACAGTAGCGAAAAAGTCTGACCCGCTGCCAATGTGTTATGCTTCCTCAATTTTTGGGGCCACCAGCCGCTACTGGGTGCAATCAGAAACCATTTTTTCTGATTGAATATTAGACAGATAATCGACAATAACTGATACATTGAGAACACTTTACTATTTAAAAGCAAGAAGAAAAATAAATTATTATAGATATAATAATATATATGCATTGACCTGCAGATATATTATGACATTTCTTATCATTAAATAAATAATAAAGGAAGAGTTTGTCTAGCAATTCACAAGTAAAGCATATGTTACTGGGTAGCTAGCATTGTGAGTGTCCGAATAGGACACCAGGGTGATCACGTCATGTTTAATTGAGACTCACAAAATAAAAGCCATGGTGATCAATAATCAATTAATTAGTTGCATCTCTCCATTACTTTCACTGCATGTGGGTCAGGTGTTTCATGTTTCAGATTAAACTGCCTCCAACTTGGGTCAAAGAGAAAACAAAATAATTCACAGCTAACAAGAGCTTTTTTAAACAAAGCAACAGGTTCCACTTTGTGTGGTTTAACTTTTGAATCAGCAGATCACATTTTCAAAGGGGTCTCTTGACAAATGCAAGATGCTGTTCTGTTGAAAGAGAACCTTCTTACAAGTATTGCTGAATCCATGAATGAGGAAATACCCAGTTAATGTTAGTGTGTGTTTCATGTAAAAGCTTTTTAAGTGCTAGGTAAGGGATGCAATTCTGTTTCTGTATCTATTCCAGCAATGTAATGTACTGAAATTGTGTAAACACTGATTCATATCAATATAGCATTAAAGACAATAAAAACTGATAGAATTATGAAGTGCTAATTGTTCACAAATAAAAAAAAGCCTCCATGTAAAATATTCATATCAAGTTTTTCAGTATATTTTTAAACAGACCAAATTGCACACATAAATAACAATATGCTTCCTTGGGCGAACCCTTGATACATTTTGAATTAAAATTTCATCCCAACTAAATGGTGTATTTATCATCAACAAGTATGCCTTAACTAAGTAAACAGTATTGATGTTTGTAGTGCATTAATTAATAACCCAAATGTTTTTTTTTTAAATTTAGTGGTCGACCAATTATTTTTATCATTTTCTCCCAATTTGGAATAGTCAATTATTTTAGGCTCAGCTCACTAACAACCCCTGCGCTTACTCGGGAGCGGCAAAGACGTACACTTGCTGTCCTCTGAAACATGTGCCATCAGCTGACTGCTTCTTTTTCACACTGCAGACCCACCATGCAGCCACCTCACAGCTACAGCGTTGAATGACAACACAGCTCTGGGCAGCTTACAGGCAAGCCTGCAGGCGCCCGGCCAAACCACAGGGATCGCTGGTGCGTGGCGAGCCGAGGCGGCGCTCGGCCAATTGTGCGCCGTCCCCTGGGAGCTCCTGACCCCAGTAGGCAGTGGAATAGCCTGGACTCGAACCGGTGACGTCCAGGCTATAGGGCGCATCCTGCACTCCACGTGGAGCGCCTTTACCGGATGCACCACTCAGAGCCCCAAGACTGTTTTCTTTATAGAAGGTTATAAGCTTATTCTCTTTTTACAAAGTCTAATCTAAGAGAAGGTTTAACACTTCAAAAAACAGTCCTTAAAAACAGTCCTTAAAAGTCCTTAACAGTCATCGTTGAGGTGCAAGTTTGCCCTTGATCTGATGCATTGCATTTCTTTTTGACTGCAGTTTGAATATTAAAACAATAATGTATCTCCCTGCTATTTCAATGCAATTTTTTTATTATTATTATTTTACATATTATATTACTTAAGTAAGTTAGCATTGTACAATATTCCATATTCACCTATGCTGCAGAGACAACACTAATAACAGGTATGCACAGACAGCAGAGTGCAGTTATATGGTCTACCGAGATGATTGGACTATAATAAACATGTCCTGTCCTAGACTTGTCCATACCGAGAATACCCCATTCACATAGACACAGTGTAATAATGTATTACAGTACAGTATGTACATTGTATGGTGTGTGTGTGGTTGTGTATTACGGGTCAGGGTTGGGTTACATTGGGATCCTTTGAACAGCGGTCCGTTGGTATCATGTTGTCAGGGCCCTGGGGCCACTGTTAATAAAACTTACCTCGTCTTTACAATTGGTGTAGTCAGCAGGATCCCAGGTACACCCGGTCCGACCCAAGATGCATAGCCCAAGTATGCCATCCCTGGCGTCTTCCCCTGCTCAAGTGGGATTGGGGTGGCCGTTCCCAGTATGGTAATGCCTATGATGTATGGAGTCCCTTGGATTTCTAAATTCAATGGAAAAAGGGGGGAGACGTGACCTTCAAGGAATGGCGGGGTCAGGTGATGGCAATGCTGCGGTTGCAGCAGTTTACTCCTTGTCAAGCGGTGGATTTCATAATAAACAAGCGGCTGATCAGCTCATCGGTATGGTCTGAGTCTGGATCCGCTTGGATATCCGACCAGGGGAAGCAAACCAGAAAGCAGTATCGAGACCAATACGACAACTGCTGCGGGATTGGGACCAGCTGAAAGTAGTAGGAGAGGTCCTGGCGCGCCAGTTGGAAGAACCGATCGGAGGTCAGAATTATGTGAAAATCATCGTATCTCTTTCGCATGCATGGAAAGTATGGGAACAATACCATGTTGCTATGGTTCACCTAGGTACCAAAAAGGCCCTTTCGCCATCCAGCAAGGGTTCTCTTGGGCTCAAATGAGAGAAGATGTCCAGGAATGGAACTGTACCATACCAAAGACGGTCCAGTGCATCGGTTCCCAGTATAAAGCTCCTACGCTTTGGCAAAAGTAGCCATAGACTACTTCTCTTTGGGCTGGTCAGGGGATACCTACCCTTATATCCTAGTGGTAATAGATTTGTTCTCCCATTTTGCTTGGGCCATCCCCACTAGAGATCAAACTACACTGACCACGGTACGAGCATTATGGGAATATGTACTTCAACCATTTCGTTGTCCGGAGCAGAGCCACTCGGACTGGGGCCCAAATTTTGAGTCTAACCTGATGGCAGAGCTGTGTAAAATGTAGGGTGTCTAAAGAGCTGGATGACCCCATATTATCCTCAAGGTAATGGCACTTGTGAAAGATTTAATCACACTTTATTGTCTTTTCTAGGGTCTCTGACAGAGGAGGATCAGGCCCGCTAGGTGGAGAAGCTGCCTGAGGTGACCCATGCATATAACAATACGACGTATGGCGGTATGGGACTAACTCCATTCTTTATTATGTTTGGTAGGCATGCTCGATTACCGGTGGATTCGGTCTTAGGAGCTATCCCCTCAGAACATCCTGACACCATAAGTTTGTGGGTCCAATACCATCAATGTACCTTGTGAGCAGCATACAAGTATGCCAACCGGGTCACCAAAGAGCAGCAACAGCAGCGGAAGGACTGTCATGACCAGAGAGCCAAAATGCACAAGTTCATGGTAGGCGAGAGGGTGCTGATTAGAAACTTTCACCGAAGGGCTGCGGGAAAAATAGCATCTAGATGGGGGCCAGGCTTGTTTATTGTGAAACAAGGCACCCCATCTATCGTGTTTGACTGGAGGACAAAGAAGTGCCTGACCAAACCATTCACCACTGGCACTTGCAAGTGTGTACTTTTCAGCTGGCTCCAGACTCAGTTCTAGCCCCAGTAAGGGTGCCCGAGTGGACGGGGTGGGAGTGGGCCATGCAGCCATGTTGGGTAATTAGGCCGTCCGTGCCGGTAGAGGAGGAGTCCTCGCCTGGCCCTGTCATTCATTTCATCCCCCGTACCCCAGAATCCCCTCTGGTATTGCATCGCTGTCAGCAATGTTAATGTTGTTGAAGCTGACACCCTGGGATCCTTCAAGAAGCTGCTTGATGAGATTCTGGGATCAATAAGCTACTAACAACCAAACGAGCAAGATGGGCTGAATGGCCTCCTCTCGTTTGTAAACTTTCTTATGTTCTTATGTTCTTATGTTCTTATGTTCTTATGCTGGTAGGGGTCAGCGACCCCCCGCACTATATAGTTCTATAAGAAGGATGATCAGGGACGACCATCAATTTAGCAGGGGGGAAATGTAACAAATGAGTTAAATGTCACTAGCGTGATTGCTCCGAGATTCTTTAGAGGTCAATTACAGGCACCTGTCTGTGCAAATTGAGACTCTGGCACTGGTAATAGGTGCCCCTATAAAACAGGGTTGGAGGCGGTATCCAGGAGATTGCCAAGCCTAAGGATGCAGTTTTCCAAAGAAAACCCACACCAGCAAAGAAGACAACAAAGAGAACGGGAGAAAAAGAAAAGAAGTGAGGAGCAACCACGAAAGCAAAGCAAGCAGCTTGTTTAGGAACCCAGGTGTAGGAGCGAGACCCGCTAGGTAGCTAGGACGCCAGACCGTCAATGGGAGAAGTAAACACAATGGGAAGTATTATTTGTTCGATATGTAACACATTTAATGAAAGGAAGCAAGTAGTATTGTGACTATTAATGTTTTATCAGATCAACAAGTGATTTAAAGAGCCAGGGCTACTGGCATGTGGGTTGTACCATGTACAGCAAAGTCATTTTTATTTATTTTTTGCCATTGCCTGCTGAAGGAGAAAACCATCAGCAGCCACTGCTAATTACAATCTGTATGCCTTGTGTTTGGATTTCAGCTCCTCCTCGTTTGCGCTGCTGAGAAGAGGGAGAGGTGATACAGCACTGGAAGAGAAACCAGACAACTGCAGAGAACCAGGACAGTGTTTCATTTCACTTAAAACATTGAGCTAGTAGCATCCAAAAGGAACGGCACAACGGGGGAGAAGCCGACCTGGCCTGGGAGACGAGGCTGGAAATGAGGGCGCAAGAGCAAGCGGGACGAAGAGGAATGAGACCAGCTTGTAACCAGCTGGCGACGGGGAGATCAATCAGGACTGTACTGAAGGCATAGAAGTTCTGCCTTCTGGCTATGAGTATTGCAAAGACTGATTTTAGTAAATGCCATCGGTGATACAGGACTGAAATTACATTGTCGAAATTACTGGTCCTGGTTTAAATAAATATATTGTGGGACCAGTGATTTGGTAGTTGGAGGTCTCAGGACAATTACGTATTTTTGGGGTCACTATTGGGTTAATAATTGTATTAAAAATCGCCTGGATATAGCCCAGCATTGTGGATTTTTATGAGTCTTTTATTATATTTATTGTTTTAATTAAAATAAATTATAGTATCACTGGGCTGGATAGATAAGGTGGAGCATGCCAGTAGGATTGTGGTAATACAAAAGGGGCACAGTGATTCATTGCAATATTTATCAAAGGAGTATGAGCACTATTTAGAGATAGGCTTTAGCATATCTTCCTTGCTGGGGAGCTACAATATTGGTTGACGATAAATCCTCATTATTGCTTGTGTATTGTTTTATTATTTTACTTGTGTGTTAATAAAATATATTCTTGTGGAACTCATTGTACAGGTATTGCACATGCCCATATGACCGACAGAGCTATTGCGCATGCCCATATGACCAAGAGATGCATTTTTCTAAGAGGTGCATCTTCTGATGTTACACCGGCAGCTTTTTAAAACACTTTAAACACTGTTCAGAATCACACATTAATGTTGCTATAACTTGGCCCCTTTCGTAGAAATCACATCTTTATATGACGACCCTTTATGGTAACTTGGCTTATATATTTTTGGACAGATGCACCTAATACTGGTCTCTCACATTTACACAAACACAATATGTTAGATAAAAAAGTGTACAGCAGATTGCTAAGATTTTCATTTGAAATACAGTAGTTTTAAAGTTTTAAAAGCATTTATACATACTAAGGTGTCTGCAACTAGACGTTGCCAATACTTTGAATCCACCTTTGAAAGCCTCCTCAACTTCCCAAGCTGGTGAGTATTACTGCTTAATGGTGGAACCATTGCGAACACCTCCTTCTCTTAAGCACTTTCAAGCTCTAAAGTGGAGATAGAACAGTGCATGTCTAGTGAGTGCAGTTTCCTGGGCTTCACAGCATTGTATATTTTCTTCTGGGGTTGCGATGTTTTCTTGCACTGGCACGTGATATTTCACATCACAACCACATTTGCCATGTTTGTAAAGGGAGGGGTTAAGGGTTTGAATTCAATATGAACTTGAGAGGATTTTAAATCATTAAAAAAACCTCCAGGAAAACCTCTTAAAATCCATATTTACCTTTAAAAAAAATCTAAATCTGGAGAGAAAACCTCTCTGGCAACACTGATTCTAACATAACGCTGACATGGTCGATTCACACGGGAGTAAAAAGACACAGGATGCTTGAGTTTGACATTTTACAAGTCCCAATGTCCTGTAAAAAAAAAATAATAGGACATATGACAAAATTATCTGGCATAGAAAGCAATGGACAGTTCACACGATGTCAGTGAAAATTCCAAAACCACCTGTTTATGTGTGTTTCTGTGTGAATCGCTGTATATTTCCCAGTTGCAAATCAGGTTCAGTAATGACTGCCAACACTGCAGATTTAGTTACATATTCTTCTACAATTTAATCACTTTGCACACTCACAACATTGAAAAAATGTAGCCACCCTGGCTATGCATAGTAGACCTACATACTATTGACAGGGTTTCTTATAATTACACTATAGCTCTTTATCCCAAGTAAAGCTGGGAGGGAAGAGCTGTTTATTCTCTTCTTTTGTTTTATGTTCAGGTGTCTTCTAGTGCAAAGTGCAGCATTAATTAAAGGAAAGGTGTCTTCTGTATCACGGGCTGTTCATAGCTGCTTCCTTAGTTGTACAATTTCATGGAAGACGCATCTGTTATTGTTTACCACTAATAATGTCAATGATGTAAATTACTACTGAATACCATAGTAGTCATCCTATGGAAAAACAATGTGGATTACCACAGAAAACAGGGAAAGCTCAGTGAATAAGGGACTAGCCCTTTCATTTTTCATGTTCCAATCTGTTGTAATGTTGTATTTTAGACTTGCAGTATGTTTTGTATCCCAGCTGGGTGTAGTTTAGCTGTATAGTAATTAGTTTGTAAACTTAAGCACATATGAACCTCTTATCTTTTGGCATATCTGACTTACAATGCACAAAATGTAAATACTGTACTTATTTCATGACACAGAAGGCTTCTAAAAAACAAAGTAAATTCATTTTAGAATGCATAGTTCTGTTTAAAAATCGTATTTAATTAAAGTTTATAGTATATATGCTCCGTTTATAAAACTTACATGTGTTAGCTTTTCCTGTCATTTTTATTGAAGCTATGTAAGGTTTAATAGAATACTCGACAGGTTTATACATATATTTAATATTTTACTTTGAGGTAATTCTATTTGTATTTAACTAAATATAAATAAAAAATGCTAAAGTGATATATGTATCTGGATGCATTTCTTCTTACGTGACTCAGAGCACAGTACCTTTTATGCTGTGTACATACTATATACAATGGAAGAAAAGGAGGCAATTCACATAATGCAAGCTGAATTCCTGAAATTCAACAGTGAAAATATAAAAATAGAGAGTTGTATGGGAACCAGATACAGACAACTGTGAAATTGCATTTGTGATGTTTAAAATCATATAAGGCAGCTTCTGGAGGCAGGTGTTCTAAAGCCTTAGACAGCCTCCATTTCCCAAACTAACACCAAATCAAATTATAAGGGGCTCTTTCCGGCTCTTTCAGGCTAATGGCTATCGAATCACACATCCACCTACTAAAAATACCTGTTTTGTTCCTGCATTTGATGTATCAGGAGTGTAATTCAGTTTGATTTTAGGTTTTCCAAATCTATATGAAGTCATTTGGCATGCACTCTTGTTATTTTTGTACCATATCCCATTCCCCATCCTCAGGAGTAAAACTGGGTAAACTGGAGCAAGCGCTTTAAAAATCAGTTTTACAGTGTGCCCTTGTAATGTAGAAATGAAGGATCATCTTGACAATAATAATGTTTCTGAAAAAAGCCACAGACAATAATCAGTTGGAATATCTGAAGTAGACCCATCCCAGTAGATAATGGTTAAGTTTCTATACTACTACCAAAATTACTGTAGTTCCCCTAATTACAAAGCTACACTATGTGTGCTGTAAGGTTTCTGGCAACACTGTGGCCCCTTACAGTGATTTTTGTTTCATGTGGGATGTGGAAACACATTTTTTGGATATGGCAAAGTCTCCAGAAACTTAAGAAGCTGGAGGAGAGCCAGCAAGTGGAACTAGATGAATAGGGTTAAGGAGTGACTGGTTGTGAAGGGGTACACCCTGCCCCTATGTGTGTGTGTATTATTTTGTATTTGTATCATTATTTAAAACATTGTCACAGATGGTTCTGGTACATCCCTTTTGTGCTACAAGTCATTAGATCCTTTTGCAAGGCCTTGGTTGCAAGGATGTGCGGTTCTTTGATGGATCCAGATTCAGTTAAAATGTGTTTGCCCACTGACGATGGGAATGGGAATGTAGAGATGGGAGCCCAGCTAACAAGATTTAAGTTTTTGCAGGTATCAAGTAAAGACCCTGGTCGCCCACACTTGTAATGTAAAACGCTGGATGCACAGGCCTATTGCAGTGTTCACAGAGCAACTTCACGCTGAGCCAGGAGGAGAATTCGAATCTTGCTGGGAACAAGCTGACTTATTAGATATGGATTGAATGCTGTAGAATGAAATGCATTGCTAATAGTAATGTTGTAGGATCCTGTATTTTGTATCCTTTTGAATAAGTCTGTGTAAGGACTGAAAAAGAGAGCTCCTGGTATCAAAAGGTCAGGCTGACCTGCTGAAAGTTCCAAACCTCCCTTATCAGGCAAAAGCATATTTTTTAATTAGATTCAGAGCCTTAAAACATTCTGATCCAGCGAGAGCAGAATGGCAAACTATATGGAACAGTTAATATGCTAGAAGCAATCGAACTAGGTTTGATTATAGTAATAGAAAACAAAATAAATAAACAAAACACTGTACAGGGCTCCTCGCCCTGTTACATACACCTTGGCCACTTGTCAGTTAGGTACCAACGAGTTCTACAAATCAGGTTGTAGAAAAAATAACAGGGGTTATTTATTTCTTCGAGCCCCTTTTCCTCCCGTACAAGTGTAAGAAAATAATTAGTCAAAGTCTTTCATTACAAAATTCAAAATAATATATCTCTTTATTAAGACATAGTGTATAGTTAGTAGGTAAACTTCTTGCTAGCAGTTGAAGGATACAAAGAACATGGGGTAGCTCTTCAACTTAAATACAGTTTCTTGAGATAACATCTGAAAAATACTAGTTTTACAACCTTTACATCAAAGAGACACTCTCCTCTACCTGGGTCAAGAACCTCACCATAAACCCTTTCCCAAAGCTCTTTGTATTTGGGGTAAAAATACCTTTTGTCATTCTAATTGACCCATTAGAAGGATCTGGCTCTATCCAGATCTTCCCTGAAGGAGTTAACTCTATTACCCTATCATAAACAAATCATTAGTAAAAACTTGTTTTACTATTTTTGGAAGATGTTTATGATTCTATCAGTGGACAGCTAGTCTGCCCCGAAAGGTAAACATGTTAGGACTATAGATCAAAGAAGACCTAATGCATGTTTTTTTACAACACTGCCCTCAAGTCTCATCCTTTTGTTTCTAGCAAGGGCAGGGGGCCTAGATTTTAATCAGCTCTTTGAGTTCTTAACCAGAATCGGAGAGACAGAAAGATTTTGTATCTAATACCTAGTTTTAACCCAAAATGTACCTTTATGCTAAGTTCATTCAATGAGATATATTCTAAAATCTAATAGCTAACAAAAACCTAAATAAATGTATCCCTACATTGCGGTGGTCCGCACTCATGAACAAATTCTTTATCTGTTTATCACAATTTATCACAATTTCTTTTTATTTTGTATTATTTATTCATTTAAATATACCCTCTCTTAGAAAAAAATAATAATATACACTTAAAACACACTTGTTTTCCATGGCTTTTAGTAATTAACTGTTTTTTTAGTATCTTATAATGGATGGTTCTAATGTATTTATGTATTGTAATGACTTTGGTATTGATATATTGAATTTTAAAAACAACTGCTGATGTATGTTATGCTCTGTACAGTGCTTTGACATGTTCTACAGGACAGGCACTATATAAAAATACAACGGATTGATTGATTGATTATTGTAATATTAATTAGGTCATTTGAATTTGGAAGTACAATTTCCCTCCCTAAAATAAAACTACATGGAGACCCAAATTACTAAAAAAGTACTACCAAAATAGCATGAGGACCAAATTTCATGCAGGATTAGGGAATTAACCAAAAAATGCCTCAGGGAACATCCTGTCTCAGTCACTATGTAGATTCATAACACTTTCATAAAGGCTGTGGAACACTGTGGAACTATGTGCACAGTCCCTCAAAAATCTGAGATTAAAGTGCATTTCTCCAACTCACAGAGGATATGCTTTACAGTACAGTACGTCATACAGAAGGTCCATTTTAATTGTGCAGTATACATGATCTAACAGTTATAATTTCAGATTGTACATGCTGATTTAAAGTGAACTGGAATAAAGGTTACAGGGTTATTCTGAGAGCAGTTGAGGTCAGAGTTAAAAATATATATGAAAGAAGCCTACCATCAATGAAAACAGGATAATAGCAAGCAAAATGTTACCAGTAAGTTAACAATGTAAATAATAATAATGTAAAACATGCATATTCAGCATGAGTAGCATCTGTTTCATAATCTGGTTATGGGGTAAGAGCTTCAGTTAGGTCAATAGTTATTTTTAGTCGCTCAGTTCTGAATGGAGCACAAATTACGGGCTACACTTATATAGTTCACCTAGAAGAAAATAAATAATTTTCTGTAGGTGGAATGCCTACACAGAAATGTCATGTAGAGTAAATAGACTTAACTTAGTTATTTTTTTTAAAAAATCATAACTTCTGTCTTTTACTGCAGTTTACTACAGTAAATTGTGGTACAAGTATACTAAAGTGTAGTTAAACCTTTCACATATGGCAACCTCATATGGGGACGGATAATGGAGATTAGATAAAGGGGCATTCGGAACAGAAAATAGGAGGTACTTTTTTACACAGAGAAGAAGTAATGTTGTTGAAGCTGATACGCTGGGATCCTTCAAGCTGTTTGATGAGATTCTGGGATCAATAAGCTATTAACGACCAAACGAGCAAGATGGGCCGAATGTTCTTATGTTCTTAATAAAAAAAATGTTCCTAGTATTTATATGGGGACCTAAAGAAGATGCAAATGCATGATGACCTCATAATAGGAGGCATTTTTTTCCCCATATAAAGCAATGGTACAGTATGTACTGTTAACACTGACTTTCACAAACACAGGTGTACATAAAGCACTTTATTTAATATACATTGAAAACAAAATGCTGTACTTTCTGATTATGTGCCAATAAGGGAATTTGTATTTTACAATCGGAAAGAAGTCTTTAAAAAGAGGCTACCCTACCGCCTGCTTTTGGAGACATGTAGCTTAACTTTTGGATTTTTTATAAGGAAAACGTTAAATGCAAAATAAATTATTATTATAATTGAAGGAAATTTAACTGTTAGTATACTGTAACGTGCTATCACCCCCATTGGGGTAAAAGGGAAAACGGGATTAGGGACAAGCCTGTTCCCAGGGTGGTTCTACATTGACACACACCAATGTGTGTGTCTGGGATACTAATTGTGTTGGGACTGCCTATAGCACGTTATGAGGGTCTTGATTGACAAGTGGGGTCCGGGAAATATGTCGTTTTATTGTATTTTTGGGTTAATGTTGTAAATGAATTGATTTAATTGTTTTACTGCTGTGGCGCTCCGCTGGGGATGATCACCTGTCTACATGGAGCAGCAGCTGAAAGCAATCAGCTGTTCCAGCAGGCAGGTGGGCGTGTCTCAGTGGAGCATCAGTATAAAAACATAGAGATCACTGTGATCGGGGCTGCTGCAAGGCCTGCCGTTTTCACGGCACCTTTGATTTATAGTTTGTTGTATTGTGTTTTATTTTGAGTGTTTGTACAATCGTGTATCGTCCTCTGTGCGCTACCATTGCTGGTAGCGTCACATGACATTATTGTTTACTTTTTGTTTATGTCTATTGATTAAATTCTGTGCGCCTGTGTCGGCGTATCAACGTCAATCTCTCTACCTCAGTCTCTTCTGTGTTCTCCTTGGCCGCCTGAGGCAAGTATACCAGGACTCAACCACAGGTCCCATGGGTGTTTTTCGCGGGTTTAATTTGGGGTTATGCTTGGAGGTTGACTCTCGTGTGGGCGGGTTAAGAGAATGATTATATAGGGGTGCTTGGGGTTCGCCCGAGCAGAGCTGAGCGAGTTGTAAGCTTTAGCAGGTAGTGGTCTGGAGAGAGAAGGCGACAGTTATCCTGGTGGCCCCCAGATGGCCCAGGAGAATCTGGTTTTCAACTTTCTGCCAGCTACTACAAGACCAGCCCTGGGAGATTCCGCTATGCCTGGATCTACTCAGTCAGACGAGAGGCACTCTCTGGCACCCAGAACTGGGCAGACTCCAATTATGGGTCTGGCCCCTGAATGTCTGGGCACTCGGCGGTTACATCCACCTAGAAAGGACGTCCTCCACCAGTGGAGTCAAGACCATGTATTGGAAGCTCTCACTATGGCCCCGTTTAAGCCCATTCATTCCATAGAGTTGAAACACCTCTCTATGAAGACAGCCTTTCTGTTAACCATCACCTCCATTCTCTTTGGCAGAGGATCAAAGACTAAACTCCCTCTGCCCGGTTCGGGCATTGAGATGTTATGTGGATAGGACGAGAGCTCTGTGTCAGTCTGACCAGCTCTTCGTCTGCTATGGTGCAAGGACCCTGGGACGTGTACCTTTCTAGATAATTATACATTTTTATTTTAGCTTTTTTCTGCTTTGGTTTCTATAAAACAATAACGCTTTGCACACACTGACAAAATTCTCTCATAGATTTCAGTAAAAGCTTAGAAATCAGAGTACCGGTATTAAGAAAGCTAATGGAGTGTTATTGCTGAGCTGGCAGCAGGATTTAATGGTTTAAAATCCAGAGTATTGACATGCTTAATTGCAATGCAATCATTATAAAACATTATAAAAATCTACTTCAATCAATAATTTAAAATAATAAATAAATAATTATTTTTGCTGTCTTCAGGAGAAACATCGACATCACTCATCTCTGTTTAATTCCACAGGTACAGTAGTTGAGTCAATATGGGTTTGGTTGTTGAAAGAAAATGGCCCCTTTCCAGATTATAAACTGGAAAAAGACAATTTCCAGTGATCAGTAAAATAATTGCAATGATTTTAAACTAGCAACACATAATTTCAGGAATGAGCAGTTAAATTCTTGTTCTGAGTGTCTTACCGTTAATAGTACTTATAAGCATTCCCTTTAAAATAGGGCCCAGGTTAAATTTTTTATCAATAAAGTCTGAGTTTCATGAAAGAACAAAAAAAAAGAAAAGTTCCACAGTGCAAGACTAGAGGAAGCAGTAATGAACATAAGCTCCCATAAGAACAACAGTTCTTGTGTGGCCTTTTGATGTTCCTCAACGATGCAGTCACATTGAACCACTAGAGCTGCATTTCACAAAAGGTCAGTTTGGAGATGTGTCCACAAAACAGTTTAGTAAATCACTGAATAACTGATAGCAAAAGACAGCATGAGTAAACCAGCATGATGAACTTTCCAACTTCCAGTAGTATGTATCTGAAGGGACCTGAAACATTCTTTACTGTAAATTCAATAACAATTGAGAGAAATCCTGCTCTCTGATTGGCTGACAGGATATATTAAATGGCAATCACGTACATTGAGCATACCCCCAGAATTACTGTCAGCAACCTGCTCACCTGCTGCAGTAGAACCATATCACTCCACCTAACAAACCTAACAAACACTTAATGGCTTCAAGTATTGACCTGCAGTCTCGTCCCACAATCCTTCTCGCAATCCTCAAATCGCACATAACGTACACTCCAGTTCTATATTGCTTAAGTAATGTACACAACATATTTGTCCACACATTACCTAATTATTATTTGATTGAAAATATAATTGTTTCTCCTATAAAAAAAAACATTCCCTCTAAATTGAACCTAATGACCTGCTAAAAGCTGTTGCCTATGCCTTCAATTCCCTGATCTCTCAGAGCCCATCACTGTGTTATAACAGCCACAATTCTTACATACACCCCCTCTTGAAAATAAAAACAACTATTTGTTAAATCGTCCTCAAGAGGTGTCTAGTCCACAAAGCTGATATAGAAGAATAATAGCATTAAATACATTATTCAAAAAATACATAGACACTAACACTACCATTTCCTGGGTTGGCCCCACATGCTGATGAAAGAAACATACACACTTTATCCTGCCAAACATAGATTACGAGCACATTTTCTGAAAGGAATAAACAATTTTAACAGTATAAAACTAGCAAGGAAGCTGCTACTTGGTTGTTTCAAGCTTGTTTTATATTAATTAGATTAAAATGCCTTTACTCCTATCAGAGAATGTGCCTTAATTCTCACTGGATTCTCAGACATCATGTTTATTAACTATTGAGTTGCTGAGGATGACATGATTACAAGCTGGTGGTGATTGAGGCCCTTTGTCTGTAGAGGAAGCCAACTCCAGTCATGAAGATCCATTCCACTGGTGTTTTAATAGGGATAATTTAACAATTAAGGACCTGGTTAAGAACATAAGAACATAAGAACATAAGAAAGTTTACAAACGAGAGGAGGCCATTCGGCCCATCTTTCTTGTTTGGTTGTTAGTAGCTTATTGATCCCAGAATCTCATCAAGCAGCTTCTTGAAGGATCCCAGGGTGTCAGCTTCAACAATATTACTGGGGAGTTGGTTCCATACCTTCACAATTCTCTGTGTAAAAAAGTGCCTCCTATTTTCTGTTCTGAATGCCCCTTTATCTAATCTCCATTTGTGACCCCTGGTCCTTGTTTCTTTTTTCAGGTCAAAAATGTCCCCTGGGTCGACATTGTCAATACCTTTTAGGATCACCGCGTAGTCTTCTTTGTTCAAGACTGAATATATTCCATTCTTTTAGCCTGTCTGCATACGACATGCCTTTTAAACCCGGGATAATTCTGGTTGCTCTTCTTTGCACTCTTTATAGAGCAGCAATATCCTTTTTGTAACGAGGTGACCAGAACTGAACACTATATTCTAGATGAGGTTTTACTAATGCATTGTAAAGTTTTAACATTACTTCCCTTGATTTAAATTCAACACTTTTCACTATATATCCGAGCATCTTGTTAGCCTTTTTTATAGCTTCCCCACATTGTGTGGATGAAGACATTTCCGAGGTTAGAGGTTAAGGACATGTTGAGTACAAAGACCCGGTCAGAATAGGACAAGTTACCTTACCTCAGCATTAGATGTACTGTATCCTGTTGGAACCAGTGTCACACAGTTGACTTCACGGAGAATGAACTGTAGAAAATGTTCCCCAATAGGATTCAACCAGGTCCTTATGCTTTCAAGTGGTTGCTGCTAAGAAAATAATTACATAAATCTCACCTATCACCAGTATATATGTCTCAAATGTGCAGTTTTTACAGCACATATTTTCATTTTAAAGTGGAATATCTGGTACTGCAGGAAAAAAAAAATCTGTCTGCAAGTCTTGTTTTTGGATTGCACTTCCTGGGTCATTTCACCTGTTGAGTGAAATTGTCCCAACCCCTTCAAAACCTTCTTTCCAGCCATTAACCAACCAACTGCTCCACCTGTTGACTGACATGTTTTGCAACCAGGAACATGCTTGATCCCTGGCTGAAGACACTGCAGAGGAGATAGATTAAGAAGGGAAAAAGTAACAGAAATCCAGCAAAGCAAGGCAAGCAAGCAAAAAACTTTCTTAACCTCCTGTAGAAGAACCAAGTATGAGAATTACATGGGAACACTCTTTACATTCTGAAACGAATAGATACAATATTTTCATTATTTGGATAAACTCATATTGTAGATAGGCTTGGTCTCTGGAGAGGAACACAAGATAACCCTATTAGAGCCAATGCATTCTGAAGCGAGAAGTTGAAATAGGTAATTATGGATTAGAGCATGCATCATCATCACTCTTTATTCACCAATCATAACCCTGGCGTGATTCCTTTGGGTAGCACTAGGGTTATGGGAGGAGCTCCAATACATATAGAGTTCTTAACTCGAGGAAGGGATCATCGCTACATACCAGCATCATCTGAGCAGGAGAGATCCGCACCGGGAAATCTCTTAATACCTCACCTTTACTCTGAACAGGGAACTGTATTGCTTTACTCTTTGTAAACTCAAAAGCAAAAACAAGAAACTCAAGAGCTTACAATACATAGAAGGTAAGTGGACCCTTTGAAGACTTAAGGTTATTGATTTAATTCAAGAACAGCTTAAATTAAATCACTCATAGTCATTGCTGTTGCTAAGAAATATACTCTGTAAAGGGTAAATATAGTCTAGAACAATTAAAGGACACCAATCATTTTAATACAGGAAAATATCTGGAAAATTCACCAGATTAACTAAAACAGTAAATGTGACATAATGTGAGAATATCACAATATGGTGTACTTATTATATAAAATAAAAAGGGGTTGTTTACTAGAATTAAAGTAATATTTGCATTGTACAATTTTTATTGAATTGTTAGCTGAGTAAAACAAGGATATATTGTTTCTTAGACAGCATTATCTAAAAGTATTTTGCATATTTTATTACAATACCACCTATATTTTATTGAAAATATAACGTTTTACTGAATAAGAAATGTAATGTCACCACTAATTATTAAAAAATGCTTTATATTCATATGCTATAAGACAGACTTGTAAATTACTGTGGAAATAAGAATCTTAACCGGCTGATTTCAAATAGAAGCTATGTATTTAGGAAGCTCTTTCATTTTTTATAAGTATAGGATCTGTATTCATAATTAATAAAGCTCAGACATTATTGGGATCATTTGGCCCAGCCTAACTAGTGTTAGCTAATATTTATGAATGGATTTGGTTAGATACATTCATTAAGCCTATACCTGAACCTACACAATTTCTGAATGGATATCCAGCAGAGTGTACCAGCCACTAGATATATGACTTGCTTGCAGCTGCAAGGTGTGGACTGGATTTACTCAGATGTGAAATAATACAAATTAGACAGTGTAGCTGGATGTAAAGTAAATGATTGATGTACTTCAAAATACAGGTACACGCAATTTTACTTCAGTTATCATTTACTCATATTGCCTACATGTACTTAACGCACAATTCTGTCATTGTGAGGGTGGAACTCCACACATGAAGTGATTTTTCCTGATGATGTATTGTAAAGTTTTGTTAAAAGTACATGTTTTACATAATATAATGAAGGTGTAGCTACAGTTTAATGTACCTGTATTTTGAACTGTATCTGTAAGTCTGATGGGTGTATCTTCAGTCCTACAGCAACTGGTGGCACGCAAGTTATAATTACAGGTTCAAATTAGATTTTTACAGTTGACTTTGTTTTTACAATACTATTCCCTTTTCTACTAACAAAAGGAACATCCCAGAATGCAGAAAATTGTAGATTTGTAAACTGTATTACCCCAGAGGTTTGGTTCCTACATTGTATAATTCAGTTTGCTACTTATTGCTGAGCAGATTTTGTGAAAGGAAAATTATTTGAGACTGGCAATTAGTTGGGATTTTTTTTCATGTTAACACCATCCTCTAAGGCTGCATTGTGAGTGTGTTGCTATGGTAGCTGTGTCATGTTAAGCCAATCAAAGTCGAATTTGAAATTGATGGGTATTAAGGTATTAATGTTTTGTTTTGTTTTTTTTAAACAAAATGTTCTGATGACATCAGCATACATCTTTCTCTTACGGTTGTTATTGGATTCAGTTAGAAATTTTATATTTCTTCTTTTTGTCACTGTGTTTATACAGGGGCCAACCATTAAAGTTATAAATGTCCAAATGCATACTGTTATAATTGAGAAGATCAAGACCATACAATATACAATCTGTTTTTAGATTTCAAAGAGCTGATATGTGATAATTTGGTCAAAACAGCCACCGCCAAATTCTGTATATAATTAAAGGGATTCATTTTCTGCAACCAGATATAGCTGCTTTTTTTGTTGCAAGATAAACACATAGCTTGGAATGCATCCTAAGATCTGCATGGTATATAAAAAATAGTTTTATTTAAGGTTTCAAATATATATGTTTTTCTTTTTTTTTTTAACCTAAATCTAAGGCAAAACTTGTAAGAAATGAAGTCAAGTAGATAAACGTTTCAGCTAGTAGTATTGATTTGACATGACAACCTTGCATTTCTTCAGTTTAGTGACATAGGGCATTTAGCTTTTATAGAAGTACTAAAAAGAAACTTAGTAATACATATTTTAGAGAAATCTTAATTAAAATCTGTTCTTCATTGTTAGCATTTAGACCTCGAGCATGTAAGTCACATGCATGCATTATAGTCCCTACTGGTCTGTTTCCACACATTCTATGCCACTATATTTTGCACTCAGGTAAGATGTAATGCAGAAGTCTTTGACCTGAAACGCAACACAGGCTTTATCTCTATGTACCAGTGTCGAAAATGTATTTATATTCCATTAAAGCTCTTTTAAACTAACTAATTAATTAATGCTTTCCAAACAGATAAGAGAAGCTCATGAGCACCTCAATGTTCATCAGACCAGGGCAGTTATAATAATCATCAGACCAGGGCAGTTATAATAATCATCAGACCAGGGCCGTTAATGACAACCAATTCTCAAAACTACTGTCACAAGGCTCAGAATTTTATATCAGGACATGTCATTTTCAAACAAAGTGAAATGTTTATATTTACATAATAGTAATGGCATAAAAATGGATGTATTGGATGTAATGATTTATCTCTTGGCTTTTTGACAGTTCTAATATTGAACACCCAGAATGTCAAAGCCAGACACTACCCTCATTCACAGCTGTTTGCATAAATATATGTTTTTCTTCTGTGAGAATATCTGTGCTAAACCCCATACCAATCCAGACCTTAGGCCTTGGTGTTCATCGTCTTGACTTTTCCTTCTAAGATATGAGAAGGTCATCAGCTTAAACTAATCTTATCATTTTTTAGTTAATTAGAAAACAATTATAATGTTTTAAACCTTTGAAGTATTGGGGTTGGATTTCCCAGGTAGTTTGAGACGGCCATACCCCTTTGGTAAAATTGAACAACCTCATTCTTAATCTCCTTCTGGCATATTCCATTTGTCATTCTATATTAAGGTGTACATTTACTGCTGACATAATATATGCATTATATTTGTATTATAAACAAGGTAATCAACTTGAGGGTAACATCACCATGTTTTCAACGGGATGATCACCTCATTGAAATGCAGGGGCTAAACCAGGATAACACTACAGAAGACAAAATAGATGGTCAAAATCCAATGAGAGGCTGGCGAAGTATCATAAAAAAACACCTAGCCTTTATCACTCTGCAAATGTGAAAGCACCTGCAACAACAGGGATAGTAGAATAGTCTGTACTCTGCAGTGAGCACAGTCTTATATTATGGCTGCTTTTGCTGTACAGGCATTTTAAAGGAAAATGTATTGAACGTTTTGCTGGGAAACACATTTTAGAAAATTAAAGCAATTATGGAATTCATGGAGTTTAGAAAGGGGGTACAATGATTCAATCTTAGAAAACATACAATTCAAATTTTCAGTTTCTAGATGTCGTCATTTCTTGTATTTAATTTAGATAAAAAATTTTGTACTGGTGAAGAAACTTCTTGCCTAATCACTCAATACCATTTTGTTATTCAAATATAAACTAGACTTTAACAAATACTAAAGGCCCGGGTAGGTTTACATTAGAACCTTGTAAACATCTGCTGCATCTGTTTTTCATTTCCTGCCTGCCTATAAACACAATGCTGTTCTGTTTTATTGACACAGGGGGAGAAAAATGGCATCAAAACTAGCAGCTGCCATCGCCGCCTTCTTTCTGTTGGCCAGCCTGGCTGTCATCGTTACAGTGGCTGTTATTCAGATCCATAAAAAAAGCTATGTGTCACCAGGCTTAAAGGTAAGGCATCAAATGTTCAACTGTCAGAGAGCTGGGGCTTTTTCACATCTAAAATCATTTATCACTTATTAATCCCCCCGTCCCTATCTGTCTGTTTCTGCATCTCTGTGCTTTTAACTGACAGACCTCTACAGTATGCCCCTATAACCTCTTTTTTTATCTGTTTTTTAATTAAACATCAACACTTGCTTGCATGAAAGGTGCTCTGTAGATTTTAATTATTATTATTATTACTACTCTAAACCTTCTATAATGGTCTGTTGTCACAGACATATTTAAAGGGCTCCCCGGCCTATGTTGAACAAACATCGATATCAACTAGGCTACTAGGTGTCCGAACTACTAAGATATTACTAAATACTGTGTGCATATAAAAGGAAATGTGCCACACTTGATTCTGACTACAATATGTCCCTATAACATCTATTTGATCTATTTTGGTTTATTAAATGTCAGTGCTTGCTTGCATACTGCATGTAAATGCGTGTAAATATGAATTATTATTATTATTATTACTATGAACTTCCTATAAAGGCTTCCTGGCCTATGTTGTAACTGTTTTTTGAACTACATAGATATTACTAAATACTAAATACTGTGTACTCTTGCTACAGTATTTAAGTGTAAAATGTGTACACTGCAACTTTAACATGGAATCAATGGATTTGCTGTTTTCTAGTATGGGATCGTCCTTGATGCTGGCTCCTCACGGACTACAGTGTATGTTTACCAATGGCCAGCGGAAAAGGAAAACAACACAGGAGTGGTGAATCAGACCCTGAGGTGTGATGTTCAAGGTAAGATATGTATGTGGTAATAATTATTATTAAGCAGCTCTTAGTGTTTCGTGAATATTTAACAAGGGGGATGTAAGAGTAAGGTTCATAATAACATTCACTTTAACAAGTAAAGTGAACAATACAATAAGTACCTTACCTAGTTTCACTTGTATACTGAAAGAGATTATTTTTATATCACTGTAAACTGTTCACTGTAATAGTAAATCTCTTCTATGGTTCTGTTGAGCAAACCATGAGTGGTCTATTTGGAAGGAGTTTGCTTGTATATACCAAACCTTAAGCTCCTAAGGTCATATTCATAATGTATTAGATATTAATAAATCCATAGGACTATAATGCACTTACTAATGTAGTAATACTTTATTTATTTATTTCTTAGCAGACGCCCTTATCCAGGGCGACTTACAATTGTTACAAGATATCAAATTATTTTTACATACAATTACCCATTTATACAGCTGGGTAAAGTACCTTGCTCAAGGGTACAGCAGCAGTGTCTCCAACCTGGGACTGAACCCACAACCCTCCGGTCCAGAGCCCTGAGCCCTAACCACTACTCCACACTGCTGCCCATGAACTGGTGCATCAATAATAGTGTAAAACAGACCCAAACACATTTACCAATGCTGTGTTTGGTAAATGTCCATAGTATTTTGTTTTTATCTGTGTTATTATGCAGGGTACAGTAGCTAGAATGGCCACATAATATAACACAACTTCCACTCACTGGGGCCATAAAGAGTGTTATTTTACATCATTCAGAAGTTTCAATCCATATGTTCAATTCGATTTCCATTTGCATTAAATAGTGCTCTGTGTAATGCATTTATTCTACCATCTCTGCTGAGTGCCCAAGTGATTTTACTTCCATCCAAATCCTACAAATATACTTTGAAATATAAACATGTACACTTACCACACTCTAGGTCCTGGAATCTCAAGCTTTGGCCTTGATAATAAACAGGATGAGAAGACATGGAATTCATTTAATGACTGCATGAACAAAACTAAGAGCATTATCCCAACTGTCCAGTATAACGTAACACCCATCTATCTAGGAGCAACAGCTGGGATGAGATTGCTAAGGTGAAGTAAATTTATTTATTTAAGTATTAAGGCCTAAACACTGGACGTTTATTATGTGACTAGTGTTTTAACTGGCAACACATTTAAAACAAACGTCATTCCAGCACTGAGTCTTAGTTGAGTTCAGATAAAACAATGGTAGTTATGGATTTTAATTCAGTCTCATGTGCCTTAAAGAGTAAGTAGCGGGGTTCCGGAAAATATAGTGCTTTACATCCTCACCTGTTGCTACAACTGTTAAATAATGTACCTGTAATTTGTCTTTTTACTGGTAACATTTGGACAACTTTTTACACTTATACCTTTAAAGTCTGTTTCAAAGCTTTTTTTCAAAATCGCTGTTCTAGTGCACTGGGGTTTGAGATCTGTCTTCTAAATCACTGCAGGAAGTGTGATTTAAAAGAAAAAAAAGAACATAGCAACAAGTGCTCTGGCTTTTCAGTTTCGTAACACATCATGGATCGTTATTGCTGTGTTTGACAATGTGGTCAATAATCCTTATACTATCAGTGCACTTGAGCGGCCATTTTGAAAAAAAGCTTTGAAAGAAACTTATAAGTTTATGTTATAAGTGTATGTTATTTAAACAGTTGTAGCAACACGTGGGGACATGTAACGCTATATTTTTAGAAACCCCTATACTTATTCTTTAAATGTTATTCTTCTGTAAACTCAGGACTGTACCCTATAATTTCCTATCGTATATGATACATGAAGTTACCTATTTTGTTTACATTAACAGTAATAACAGTGTTGTAGTAAAGACGTTTTGCTAAACGTTTCTATTTTTTGTCCTGAGCGCCAGCATCAGCCAACATTTGTCCTAATTGAGCCATAATGTGCTGAATTGTGCTATGGGTTTAACATATGGACAACCATTAACTGAGAGCTAAACTTGAGTCCCTCAGACTCGTGTCACTTGTGACATAAGCCGTTTTGGTCATCTGGCCTCTGAACACAAAGTAATTTTGCTGATAGATTCTAGATTGCCCTAGTGTCCAATATTTTGCTAAGTTTTTCTTCTTTTCCAAATGATCAGGTCTGAATATGAAACTGCAGCCTCTTCGATCCTCTCGACTATGCAGAAATACCTCCAGTCCTGGCCCTTTGATTTTAAAGGGGTTTCAATAATTACTGGCCAGGAAGAGGGAATTTATGGATGGATTACTGCAAACTACCTAATGGGCAATTTTGTGGAGGTACGTTGAAAATGTACAGCCTGTTACTGTGGCTTTGTTAAGACAGAATCTCACCCCTGCTACCCTTTTCTAAACACAAGCTTCTATATGTAGAAATAGAGTTGGTGCAGTACCAAGGAAGCAGTACAAGGTAGATCCATGAATGTACCTCTTGTAAGTAATTAATATTCCTGTTCTACAGAAAAATCTCTGGAATTCTTGGGTTCGACCTCATGGGGCAGAGACCACGGGCTCTCTGGACCTGGGCGGAGCCTCCACACAGATAGCCTTCACTCCTGAAGAGGATGGCAAGCCAAACAGTACCATAGCAGTGGTGATGTACGGATACGAGTATCAAGTGTACACTCACAGCTTTCAGTGCTATGGCAGAGATGAAGCAGAGAAGCGACTACTTGCAGCACTCGTCCAGGTGTGTTCTGCAGAAACTAATTGAGAAACTGTATGACTTAATTCTCACCTTTAAGGCGATCTTCTTAACAAATGTACTGTAAAGTTGATGGGGTTTTAACCCACATGAACCTAGTTGTCAAATGCTGCAGTTTCTGTTTCTTAAATAAGAGGTAAACCATGTTTTAAAATTCATTTTCCCATTTCAATATTATTACTGGCTACTTTTTATTGTGCTGTGAATATTTGGTTTGTTCTTTCAAGTACAATGCTATAAATAAACTGCTGCATCCTGGAACCTTTGTGGTAAGTCACAAGGTGTGATTGAAGTTAAAACACTGGAGGAGTGGGTTTGAACAACAACACATGAAGTTATTAAGCAGCAGCAACATTTCATCTACAGCATGGCGTTTTCTTTTAGATATGTGCATATTCCAAATGGAACCATAAATGATTATCAGTGGATTACTGCTGGCACTAATAAGCGGTAAGAAAATAGATTAAAAAACTTAGCAAGCACTCCGTTAAAGATGGGATAAGCAGTGCTGGTCCACTTCTATTAGGCATGTTATAATAGACATGGAGCCTACTGATTTACTCGAATGATTTCTTGAGAAGGTCCAGCAGTTAATCAACTCTCATTGTGCTCATGGATTGCCCAGTCAAAACAAGAAATTCTAGATAAAAAATACTACCAGCTGCTTGCATGTAATAACATGAAAACACATTGGTAAGAGTTAAAGGAATTCTTCCTGAATGCCACATGACATTCCAGCAGAAGCACCTTTATTTATAAAAGTTATAAATAACTGTTTCTGTATAGATTACTATATTTTCTTTCCTGCAGAGGTCTTCTGGCAAACCCTATGCAGAAAACCCATGTTACCCTCAGTATTTCAATACCACAGTGAATGCCAAGTATATATTTGGAAGCCAGTGCACTGCGGCGCAGAGGCCTGCTGATTATAACCCCGATCAGCAGCTCACCATCCTGGGAACCGGAGATCCAGCTCTCTGCAGGAAAGAAGTGCTCTCCATATTCAACTTCACCGCCTGTCCAGGGGAACAAAACTGCTCCTTTGATGGGGTCTATCAACCAGGCATCACTGGAAAGTTTATGGTAAGGCTGCCAGGCAAACAGTACAGTTAAGCCTATCAATCAACAATACATATTCCCATTATTATTATTTATTTCTTAGCAGACGCCCTTATCCAGGGTGACTTACAATTGTTACAAGATATCACATTATTTTTACATACAATTAGCCAGTTGGGTTTTTACTGGAGGTAATCTATTATTATTTGTTTATTTATTATTTGTTTATTTAGCAGACGCCTTTATCCAAGGCGACTTACAGAGACTAGGGTGTGTGAACTATGCATCAGCTGCAGAGTCACTTACAATTACGTCTCACCCGAAAGACGGAGCACAAGGAGGTTAAGTGACTTGCTCAGGGTCACACAATGAGTCAGTGGCTGAGGTGGGATTTGAACCGGGGGACCTCCTGGTTACAAGCCCTTTTTTTAACCACTGGACCACAATCCCTCGTAATCTAGGTAAAGTACCTTGCTCAAGGGTACAGCAGCAGTGTCCGCCACCTGGGATTGAACCCACGACCCTCAGGTCAAGAGTCCAGAGCCCTAACCACTACTCCACACTGCTGCCCTTTACACTGTGTTTGTCAAGGAGGATATGCTTACAGACATGTATATTTCTATAAAATACATTTGACATGTCTGTAGTGTATTTGAAATATAATCAACGAATATGGCGTTTTGAGAGAAAATAACGTAATATAACTCCCAGTTTCTTTGAAAACGTACATGCACATTAAAGACATTTTCTAAAAGGTGTTTTTATTGATTACATTTGGTATTCATGATACCATCCACATATGTTTCTAAAACAGATTATCAAACGGTCCTTACAGGAAGCCTGTGTTAAAATGTGTAAAGATATTGTATAGATATTAACGATATCTTCTGTACTATTTTAAAAGTAATGCATTGTTTATATAGTCACTGTCACAAAGGACCAGATTTTCATGCCATTAGTACACACTATTTTGACAAAAAGAAAAAAAACACACCCAATGTGTATACATTTAAATAGTCTCTGGATGTTCCTTATTAGTTTTAGATTTGTAATTTGTGTTTTTATCTTTTCAGCAAAAAAAATAATAACAAAATGACGATTTAGAGTAAAAAGCTGTCTGAATTTAATTTAATAATCCCCCCCATCTGCAGGCCTATTCTGGGTTCTATTATACCGCTGTGGCTTTAGATTTAAGGGGATCATTCCAGCTTGACACCTTCAACTCAAGCTCATGGTCCTTCTGTTCACAGGACTGGCCTAAAGTGAGTACTTGTTATATCTTTTGAAGACCTTACATGTTATTTAATGGTTACTATGGGGAATGTTCAGTCAAAAAATACTGTGCCACTTGGTGACCTGCATTATGTTCCTGCATCAAAACGCTATTTAATCAAACTTCCAGTCATAAGAGGATGCAACACTGCATTAAGAAATGAGTTAAAAACTGAGGTGCTGTGTTTCTTTATTCAGAATAGTACTGTTATATATATATATATATATATATATATATATATATATATATATATATATATATATATATATATATGTGCACAACATTACTGAAGTGAATAATCTTACAAGCACCTATTATTTAGAACTGTATAATTACTTTATTTTGGAGTCAATGGATAGTTTACCATATTTAGTCTGCAGTTGTCTGCATAGATAAGCATAGTTAATATTGCCATTATTATGTTGGTTGAGAATCAGTGAAGCTGCAATCTTGAGATTGCATTTTGAAAAATATAAATAAATAAAACATATGAAGAGTGCTTAATCATCTGCTGGGCAGCCAGAACAATTAGGCAGGGTGCAGTGCTTGCATTTCATAAAAACATTTGTTTTATATAGTTTATGAAGTGGGTTGGAGAATAGTTCTCAGAAAGCATTTGCCATTTGAAGCTCCACATGAGTGTTTAATAGGTAAGGTGTATAATCATGAAATGGAAGCTAAAGTGCTGCTCTGGGTAGAAAATTTTCATAAGAACATGAAACAGAAGGTTTCCAAAAATAAAACTACCAAGTGTACCTTGTTTTTATTTTAGGTTTAGCTGTCTTGAAGTTATAATATGCAGTGATTTAAGTTCAAATAAATAAATACATAAAATGGCTTGTGGGGACTTCAATGTCTTTATATTGCAAACCCACCCATGCACATAATATACCTTCAGACAAAAAAAATATTTGAATTACACTGTTTATAACCAAGATGTTCTTAAAATAAAGCAATGGTATGCATCTTGAAAATGTGCTGTCACTTGCAAAACTAACTTTTATAATATACTGTATAACAGCAGTTGTAGATTAGCACAATGCCCACAGTGGTTTTTAATCAAGTGTTTTTTTTTAAAAAAATAATATTAATCCATCCAGGGTTAAAAAAAAAAAAAAAAAAAGCTGCAGTCAATAACCATTTTTTAAAATTATTTTTCTCAGCTTCAAGAAATGCATTCGAGTGTAAAAAAATCCTACCTGAAATCTTACTGTTTCTCAGCAAACTACATCTACAGCCTGCTTGTGAATGGTTACAAATTTGATGCGCAGTCCTGGCCGCAGATTAGTTTCCAGATAGAGGTGAGCTCCTCCTGCTTTATTCATTTCAATTATATATTTTTCTGGTTGGCAGTTGGAATGTGTTTGCTGCTCGGAGGAAGCAGAGTAATAAGTTGTGGCATCACAGTGAGAAGCCTTGCTGAATTATTGTGAGGCCTTCAGTCAGTGAGATAGTGGAGGAGTGCATGTAGTGGGAGACATGGGGAAATGTTAGAAAGTCATTTTGAAGAAACCCAGGACAGTCTTGTTCTTCGCTATTTGGTGTCTTTTGTATTATTTTCAAGCGGGTCATTCCAGAGGTCAGGTAAGCCATGTAGAGGGAAAAAGATTTGAGACTGACAACCGTAATGCACCCTTAAAATCTGCTTCCTCTGGTGTGCACTGCATGTGTCAAGTTCTCTGAAAATGGTTTGTTTTGTATTTCCTTGCAGGTTGACAACAGCAGCATAGCTTGGTCCCTTGGCTACATGCTGAACCTCACTAACATGATCCCGTCTGAGGCCTACCTTGTCAAACTGCCCATGACCAGCTCCGTCTTTGCGGGCCTGCTCTTCATGTTCTCGGCGCTGGCCATTCTCAGCCTCATGTTTCTGATCATATCAGTTGTGCGGTCATGTTAATCGTCAGACTTCACTACCTAACACAGGGTTTTTCGAACAGACATTTGAAGGAGGAGGCTACCGCACTGGAAAGAAAGATGTAAAGCCTCTTAAAATTGAAGGTGGTGCCATCTCAAGACTTTGGATACAAACTCTGCTTCCCAGTCCAAGGGAGGCGCTGGATATTGGCTGCTTTATGCCCACCATTCAGTAGCTTAACCAAAGAAACTGTTGCATTTGAAGAAGTGTAATATTAAAAGACATTTTATTAATGTAATTATTATTTGTTAAGTGGGCTGATGTTTTATTGTTTTCCTGGGAGTAGATTCATTTTATTAGAAGTTAATGGCTTACTTGATGACGACTTCTAGGTATGACTGATGACACCAAAGCATGAAGATTGGTTTCTTTCAGTATTATTATTCTCTGTTGGGATTAGAATAAAATAGATTTTTCTTTCTTACAAAGCAATTATTTATTTATTTATTTATTTATCTAGAATTGTATACAGATAAAACCAGACAACTATAAGTGGTGTTTTTAGCAGGAGCCAAACAATACCTAAATGTCTTGTGAACCCCGCTGAAACTCGGGGGTACCACTTTTCTGCCCATTAGGAACAGTGAGTGTTAATCACTGAGTGTTGAGTGTTGTTAAGGCAATTACAAAACAGAATTAGGGCACTGGCAAACAGACTTTGCCCACCTGTGTGATTTAGCAACCGTGTTTTAGTGCCCACCCGGCAAGTCAGTGTTAGCGCTGGACATGGGCTGAACTTTAGGGGAGTGTCCTCATTTATATACAAATGTAGCGATTTAGCAAACCATCAACAGTGTTAGCGTTTGCATTTCAGTTGACATGTGAAAAACAATTCTCAATGCCGGCGCTAGGATTTACTGGGCTCTGGTGCAAGCCAAATCAGGTTGTTCATTGTTCAGTTCTGTTCAGTCTCACGAAATTGCGCCTTTAGGATCACATCTCCCAACAGAGCAATCACATGACTTTAACACTGACCTATTGCCAGAGCTCTTGCCGCGCCCTGCCTCCAGATAAACAATTTGTCATCTGTGATTTGCGAATTTGAGTTTTGATTGACAGTTCACCAGTACTACCTTGCTACGGTTTCATTTTCTAATCGCAGTAGATTAGACGGCACCTCTATATGTTTTATGTCTAGTCATTAAAGTGGGCTCAGAAAAATAAAAATAAATAATTGACTATGTGCTGTGCCCGGGTGCAGTTGCAACCCTTGCACCGCCCCTGACGCCTGCCCTGCCAGGTCTAAACTGTGTGCAAATTACATGTGAACTACCGGTGAATCAGGCCAAGAAAAGATAGAGAGAAAAAAGAGAAATAAAAGAAATATGGAGTGCACACTGGATTAATGCGATACTTTGTAATGTGATACTTTGTACTGTGATTTTGTAACAATTGTAAGTCACCCTGGATAAGGGTGTCTGCTAAGAAAGAAAGAAATGATAATAATAAAAATTTCTACTTGACCAGACAAAGAGAGGAAGAGGAGACCCAAATATTCAGAAGTCATCTGTCTTTTCTGAGCCTGTCTGACACACAATGTATGCAGCAATTTCGCCTCAACAGAACAATCACTGACATCTGCCAACTGCTTTAGGCTGACCTGGAAGGAGACATGCGGAGAGCACACTGTTTGCTTGTAGCACTAAGGTACATGCACCAACACAGAACAGGCACCTCTACATAAATCGTAAGGGGACCTATTCTGTCAACGTGCAAGTAGTGTGTGATCTGTGATGCCAACAACTACATCACAAATGTTTATCCTCATTAATTCCCAAGTGGCAGCTGCATTTCAGCGGGATGACAGTCTGAGAGGCTGGTTGATAGGGGACAACTGAAGTGGTGGCTACTGACACTGCTGCTCAACCCCACGACCCCTGTCGAACAGACAAGTAACTGTACCTTTAAATGTGCTCATGCTAATTGAGCGAACATTTGGAATCCTCAAAATGTGATTCCGATGTTTGGATGCCTCTGGGTGTTTTACACAACATAGCTCTCTGTAATGGATGTTGAACTTCCAGAGGAAAGATTACAGGGTTTGAGGGAAGCAGATGCTGAACTTGAAGACCCAGTGGTGGAGGTTGCAGATGCTGCAAGTGCCAGGCAGCTCAGACAAAGCCTTAGAGACAGGGATTCACATAACTGGTACACAGCTACGCATGCGGACCAGTAAAAAAAAATGCAGACTTAGTAATTGTTATTAAAGACGCAAATGTGTACCGTCAGTATATTTGTTTTAACAGGAAAGCATGTATAATAAAGGCAGCAACGGTGCTCACGGTTCGAAGGTGTGCTATACATGCCTAACTTAAGGAAAACTCCTGATTCTAAATTTTTTGGCCCCCCGTCACTCGCTCGCTCAGCAAGTGAAACAGAAAAAAAATATATGTAACTTAATTTTGCTTCTAGATCACTTTTTTTAAATTTTGTATTTACTCTCCCTGTCCAGGCTTGGTCATCCTCTTCACTTGGGCTGCTGGACATTTTAAAACATTTTGCGCTTTTGTCGTCCTTCTTTTTTTTGGTTTCAAACCCTCTGTTCACTATCGCAGACGCACAGGTGCTTTCAAAGGGAATGTTGAATCCTTACTGGTTGTTACCTTACTCCCCCCCACTTTGCTTTGATTGGCTGGGCGCATGATTCGCTATTTGATGTGCGTTAGCCCACACATGAGACCCGACTTCTAAATCACGTTTTCGTGCGCTACCGCAGCGGTTCGCTAACGCTGTCATTTTTGCCCTAGCGATAGCGGCTGTGCACCTATTTGCTAAATAGAGCCCATACTTCTGGGCACGGGTATCATGCTTGATATTTGCAGCTCTCTTTTGCTGTGCAGCATGATTCCTCCTCCCTTGCAAGGCCTATCAGAGGTCTTCTACAGCAGGTTCAACTGAATTTTCTAAATCTGTTATGAAGGCAACCAGTTATTTTAAGAAAGGTGTGTAGTTTAAGGTACAAAAACTATATTGAATTATTATATATATATATATATATATATATATATATATATATATATATATATATATATATATATATATATATAATTATGTAATGAGTTCTTTAAATTAAAAGAAAACAATGATTAGTACATATCCTACTGTGGTCTAGAAATGCACATACTGATATTCCAATTATGTAATATAATACTGCAATATAATATTTTTGTTTTACATATGCTTGCCTTATGTTATATACATTTTACAATAAAAAAAAGAAAACCAATGAAGTTGTAACTAAATTTAAATTCACCATTCTTTTTCCATGCTTGTACTAGCATTTTCTTTGCATGGTCAAGCATGTATTATTTTTGTCATTTAACATACTTGCCTGTCCTTTACTGTCATTATGTTTTTATTACACTTTATGCTTTTACACTGCACACCACAGTAAATTGTTATAAGGGGAAATCAATACCAGTTTTTCATGAAGTATTGTTCTTTTGTCACTAAAACAAGTTCTGTGTTCAAGGTAAAATGTGCTAAATTAATGTATTCACTTTGTGTTACAAAACAATATCGTTCTTTATTATAAACAATATGGAAATGTTTACACACTGTGCCTCTCTTAGCAGATGAGGGAGCATCACTGCTTTTTCCGATTGTGCAGGTGCAGGCAGATTTTTTCCCTTTTCATCAGAGCTACATACATTTATACAGTTACATTAATTACAACCAAATCTAAAGTCTCAGAGAGGTTGGGAGCACTGTCTTTTAAGAAACACATACCTGAACTGTCCCCCAAAAATACTACAGTAAAATACGTATTCAATTACCACTCAGCACAGCTCCTATACCTGTATACATCTGGCTTCCGAATGGATTCCCTCAATGATGGATAAGGAACACTGACGGCTGCTAGACCAAAGCAACGTAACAATACAACAACAGACCTCTTTAAAGAAAGGTATCTTGTTTTCAATTAAGTAGAGAAAAACAACAGATAATACACATGACAGCAATTTTAAGGTGGTCAATATTAAGGTGGAAAAAATATATATTATTATTATAAAAAAAAGTAAAGACAATGAGCTCTATTCACAAAACTTTAAAGCGCCATTGATGCCATGGTCAGATCATCCAAATGAGCAAGATTTGAAAAAAAGAAAACAGGAGTGAGACTGCTACAATTCTTAAATTGAGCGAATCTCACTCCAAATTAATGAGACTGCATACCTGCAGCACTGTTGGAAAAAAATGGCAATACACATCCAACCCTTTCTAACACATTTGACAATATTTTCATGAAGTGCAAACTTGATTAAATAAATCAAAATGGTCTTTAAAAAAACAGTCTGAGTACATTTTAGAATAACTGAAGTAACATAATTGTATTGGTGAAGGTTCAAATTTGACAGAAAATGTAGAAGGGATCATTCTGTTGTTTTGAGAGGGTCTAAAATAAAATAGTATTACATGTATTTGATCTTCTCTGGTATAACACGCTCTGACGGAAAAATCACCACATTCAGTACAGTTCTAATTGGGTTTCATCAGGATCAAAGAATATTGGAAGGGGGAGGCACCGGATAATAGGCAAAATGTATGAAGGTTGGTCATATTGAGATGTGTGTACAACAGCACTTACTGGTAGATGTGTTAGTTATAGCAGCCCATGTGACCCATGCTGGTACTTCTAGAATCATGTTGCCTTTTGTCTGGTGTTCCTCCTGCTGGTTTCATTACTCAAAGTAGCACTAAATGACTTACTCCCAATAACATCCTCTTTTCTGCCATTTATTTTATTGCACAGATTACTAATGAATTAGTGTGGTCGTCATTGACTTGTGTGTTTAGTAAATCAAGGAGTGCACAGTGGAGCCTTATTTTCTTTGGAAACAAGATGAAGATGTGAAAAAAGCACAGTAAGGATTGTAAACATCTTCAGCCATGGGGATTCTTACCCAGGTGAATGGGCTTATACATGAAACTCCATCTCCATTTTAACAGAAAAAAAACTGTTATATAAGTTATATAAGCTTAACCAAGACCTAGGTTAGTTATATGTGTGTGAATTACAATGCTAAACTTTAAAAGTATTATTATTATTATTATTATTTATTTCTTAGCAGACGCCCTTATCCAGGGCGACTTACAATCGTAAGCAAAAACATTTCAAGCGTTACAATACAAGTAATACAATAAGAGCAAGCACTTCTTGATCTGTTATTCCTGTGGTCAGTTACATAGAATCACTACAGCTTACCTGCTAGGCATGTAAGTTGCTTTAGAGGAAGAGGAAGGTCAGAGGTTGGTACTAAAGAGGAGTTATACTTTGATGGTGGTAGTGAGGCATGCATTTTCCATATTAATCTTCAGATAATGCATGAGGCTTTTGTAACAGGGACAATAATGCCCATTATCTTTCACTTATTTATTTGTCACGTGTATGTTTTATTTTTTATAATTTTACACTTTGATTTGATTAGTGCATGTTTTATATATTATTGTCTAGCACTTTGTACTTGATTTGTCTCACTTTCTAGTAGCTTCTCCACTCAGTCCCTTGAGATGCCTGATTGGGTACCGACTAATTGAATTATTAATAGTTTTACGCACCTGAATGTAAATAGCTCACATATCCTGCAAATGGGATGGCCATCCTGTGGGTTTCTACCTGTCTGTCCTTTGTGGCTTTGTTTGTGCAGGAGTGGGAAGACGGTTTTATAACAGAGAATAACAGAAGGAAGTGAAACGAGTCTGTAAATGGACTTTCCTGACGATAGTAGGAACCTATAATACGCCTGGTTAACACGACCGTACCCTTACTAGATGCACTAAACACTTTCTAAAGTGACATATTGTCTTAATTATGATGACCTGCTAATGGAAAACATAATTCATCACTTGTTAGTGAATTGAATAGTTGTGGTCCTCTATAAGGAGGAACAATGTGTTTCTGCTCCATTATTGGACACTTTGTCTTGTTTATTTGTTTGGTCATTTGTCGTTAAGTGTTACATGTATTGTATGAGTAAGGGGCATGCCATTAGAGTGAGGGAAGGGGAAGAACGTGTGAATGGGGGGGGGGGGGTTGTCGCCTGCTGCTGAGGGATACACCAGTCGGACTCATTCTTCGCCACTCTCCAGAAACTGTGGGAGCCGGAGGGTCGCGGGGAATATATCTGACTGGTTAATCTGGGCGGTGAGCGGGGCCTCCCGAGGCGATATATAGGGGGAGCAAGCCACCACGGCAGGAGAACGGGCTGCAGATTTACAGGCACTAAAACAATGAAATGCAGTACTGGGAAACGAGGGATTTGAAAGCTGCTCCCACAGAAAAAACAAAGGGAGATATTTATGTCATTACTGCAACTCTATCTAATGGCCATTGGCCATTTTATTTAGTCTCGATTAAAAAAAAAACAACAACAAAAAAAACAACATATTGGTTTATTAGTGTGTCACTAATGTCATTAGTTAATGCAGTACTGCCCAGCCTTATCATTTATAGATAGCCCTTGCAATACCATCGTAATGTATTATCATGCATAAGGATGCAGAAAAGAAGGTTAAAGGAACGTTTTGAACACAACAAATAGTATTTTATTTAATCACATTGATGCAATTTTGATCAATCAATACCGCTATACAAATACAAAAGTAAGTTTGGATTTCCTATTAGTATTTTGGATGTTTTGGAGAAAGGAACATCTACATAGGTCTTAGAATTAAATGCTTATGGGAATAAACTAATCTAAAATGTTGAAAGCCACTAGGTGGCAGTAAACACTAAGGAATTACACTGTGCCACAGTCAAGATCAGTTTTATATAAAGTATAATTGATCTGGGGAGTCAATCTAAAGTGCTGTGTTAGGATAATGGGCTTTCCCAATTAAAAGTGAAAATAAAGTTTGATAAAAGTAAACAAACCACAGAAATAAAATGAGAAAAGTCTTGTAATTTGGGGGATTTTCAATGCACCTCTGTTGTGAGGGGCGCTGTTTCTTGGCTGCAAATAGGCGTCACTATGCCCCGCATCATGGTGTGAAGAACGTTGCGTTGCCCCTCAGTTGCGTCCTTGCGAAACATCCATTGTGCACTTGCGCAGTAGGCAGTTCTTTCCAAGCGGAAGAGGTATCTTCGAGAAACGGTAGCGTTGCAGTCCTTTCTGCTCGCGGACAGCCATCATGGTGAGCGCATGAAGGGAGCTAGCGGGGTTGAAATACAAAATCAACTTAATATTGGCAGTGTTTGTGATTAAAAAACGTTATCGGGTAAAATGTAACATGTGGGTAAAAACGTATAAAAAAACTAGGTAGGAAAAAACAGTTCACAATTAGTATTTTAACCTTACGTTGTAGGCGGCCTTTCAAAACGTGGTGTGTGGATCTGTGGGCAAGTTAGGCCGGACATCCACTCGAAACAAATTTATACCATGGGGACTTAAATAGTTTTGAATCGCGTTGTTTACTTGAATTATATGAATAAACAGCGTCCTAAAATGTATAAAACACGAACCTATGTCGTGTCATCCGTTTCCAACCCGTAAAACTACTTTGAATAGATTAATAACACAATTAAATACATACGCTGGTCTTATGTGCACTTTTGTTTAAAAATGCATTGGGATGTAAACTAACGTCAACCTGTTGGTACTGTTGTATATGTGTAGGCGTTTACAGCATTTTTAAAGTTTGGTTGAAAAAGCGTGTCTTCCACACATGTTTGGTACTGCAAGTTGCTTCCAGTAGGTGTTTAATGTTCAGTCCAAGTACGGGTACTGGTAGTCACGATAAATAAGCACAAGTTTATTCCTAGTACATACGTATAATAAATACCGGTAGTGTATCATCATAATACCACTTTGATTGTATCAATAGGCAATGCTTACATAGGTACCACGAAATGTTCCTGTCAGGACAGCTGAGGAAATCGGCAGCTCAAGTCACTTTTTTTTTTTTTTTTTTTTAAGTAACAAAAACGTTTATTCACTGCCAAACGTGAACTACTTTAGATATGTAATGACTGCAGTATAGGATGCCGACCTTTTAGGTTATGGTTTTGGTGTAGGGAGAGGTTTATTCATTGGCTATCATATTAATAAAACAATCAGTGTCCTGACAGGAGAATTTCGTGTTACCTTTGTAAGGACAGCCTTAGATAGATGTGCTACAAATTGTCTGTATACTAATTATATATTCTAAAATGTTTACCTACCGCTGCGTTTCCTAAATTGTAATTCCTGCCCAATTACATTTTAAATAACAACCCGTTCATACGTTGATATTTGGTGTTGAGAGATTAAGCAAAGCCTGTGGAAAATACATTTAAAATGGTACCCAATGTATCGTTGAATAGATGTATTTATTTATTGTTAGTGGTGTCAGAGATTCAAACAGTAAAGTTTATTTTAAAATAAGCATTTAAAAATGTTTTAATTGTTAATTGCAGGTGTTCAAACGTTATGTCGAGATTGGCCGCGTTGCCTACGTTTCTTTTGGCCCACACGGTGGCAAACTGGTAGCCATCATTGACGTTATTGACCAAAACAGGGTAAGTGGTGGCAAACCTTACTAGTTTTAATGTTTATACACACATTATGAAGTATGGATTTGAGATTTATGTATTAAATACCCGTGTTGTGTGCTGCTTTGCAGTTTGCCTAGTTTTGTAATTGGTGTAATCAAGAACACCACATTTTAATATAATATATAGTAATGAAAACTGTTGCCAAGAAAATCTCTAGTTATGCTGTTGGTACTTTGAAAACAACACTGAATATTTAATCACATAATTTGTTTGCATTGCAGGCTCTGATAGATGGCCCCTGCTCTGGTGTAAAGAGACAGGCCATGCCCTTCAAGTGCATGCAGCTTACTGACTTCGTTATTAAGGTCCCACACAGGTAAGCATCTTGAGACACTTAAGATTTGGCTTTTCAAATGTCCATTGTTTTGATACAGAATCTTTCTCATCCTACAATTACATAGTTGTAAGATTATGCAGTAAATGGGTTATAACATATTTGGAGTTTTTTTAAATTTTTACATATTTTTTTTTAACATATAAGTATAAATTGGCTACAGTTAGTTATCGTTAATACTGATTTCAAGGGACCAGCAAAAAAAAATTCAGGTGCATGCTGTCAGTTTTTATTGACGTTAACACTGAAATTAAATTTGAATTACATTTAAAAGTACAGTGAAAATACAGCTATTGAACAAATCAGAAACAAACAACTTGCGTCAACAGTTTGTTGATCATAAGCCTGTATTTTTAGGATGATTGACAGTGTTAGTGGGAATGTTGAAATTTGTAGCAACATCCTTTTTCCTGTACAGTGGTGCATTATACACTGCTTTCAACACCTCCATATAGTTTACATTTTTGTGTGAGAACTATGGCAACTTGAAATGTATCATCGAATCTGTAGTCCCCAAACAGTACAGATGCGCAATTTTTCTTCTGATCTGTAGTCCCCAGACAGTACAGATGTGTAATTTTCCTTCCCTGGGAGGACTGTAAAATAGTGTTATTATTATTATTATTATTATTATTATTATTTATTTCTTAGCAGACGCCCTTATCCAGGGCGACTTACAATCGTAAGCAAAAACATTTCAAGCGTTACAATACAAGTAATACAATAAGAGCAAGAAATACAATAACTTTTGTTCAAGTAAAGTACAAGTTTGACAAACCACAATTCAATAATACAGCAGGTAATAGTGATAGTTACATCAGGATATGATTAAATAGTGATAGTTACATCAGGATGTGATTAAATACAAGGTACTACAGGTTAAAAACTTGGCAGATTACAGTATTCTGAAGTACAGGATTAAATGCAGTAAAATAGGGGCTGATAAGAGCAAAATAAAGCACATTTACATGAAGGGTGATAGTGTCCCAGGATACAAACAGAGGAGTTCTACAGGTGCTCTTTGAAGAGGTGAGTCTTAAGGAGGCGCCGGAATGTGGTCAGGGACTGGGCAGTCCTGACATCTGTAGGAAGGTCATTCCACCACTGCGGAGCGAGGGTGGAGAAGGAGCGGGATTTGGAGGCAGGGGAGCGTAGCGGTGGTAGAGCTAGTCTTCTAGTGCAGGCGGAGCGGAGAGGTCGAGTGGGGGTGTAGGGAGAGATGAGGGTCTGGAGGTAGCTGGGTGCAGACTGGTCAAGGCATCTGTAGGCTAGTACAAGAGTCTTGAACTGGATGCGAGCGGTGATCGGGAGCCAGTGGAGCGAGCGGAGTAGTGGAGTAGCGTGGGCGAAGCGAGGCAGAGAGAACACTAGGCGGGCAGCAGAGTTCTGGATGAGCTGGAGCGGACGGGTGGCGGACGCAGGGAGGCCAGCCAGGAGGGAGTTGCAGTAGTCTAGGCGGGAGAGTACCAGGGCCTGGACCAGGAGCTGGGTAGCATAGTTGGTGAGGAAGGGTCGGATTCTTCGGATGTTGCTCAGGAAGAATCGGCAAGTGCGTGCCAGAGTGGAGATGTGCTGGGAATAAGAGAGGCAGGGGTCCAGGGTGACTCCAAGGTTCTTAGCTGAGGAAGAGGGAGAGAGTGTGGTAGATTCCAGAGGAACAGAGATGGAGAGATCAGAGGAGGGGGAGGAGGAGGGAAAGAAAAGGAGGTCAGATTTAGAGAGGTTGAGTTTGAGGTGATGCGAGTGCATCCAGGAGGAAATAGCAGAGAGACAGGTAGAGATAAGTGTTATGTGAATTCGTAATATAAGAAATAATTTACAATAAGCGACTACTAAATTGACGGGACCTAGTAGAAAATCTGTCTGTCTTTATACGAGAATTTGCTATTTTATTAAAGGCACTTTAAATTTCATTCACCTACTGCCCAGTAAAATTGATTCACGTTGTACTGTTGCATTTAATAGTGCAGTTGATTCTGGTAAAAATGTAATCAGAGTATTAGTCAAATACACATTTAAGTGTATAGTAATTGGGGCTGTGATCGAAGGTTCGTTCACTAGCCAAGAATTCAAAGGTAATTTTAAACCTTCAAAGGTTCATCAGGCGACTTTCACACACTGGTGGTGTGGTATTTATTTTTTTCTTCCTCGCAACAGAAACTGTTTGACAATGTGTGGATACTATAAATTGCACCTAAAATGTCACTCGCGTGCAAAATTCGATCTTTTAATTTGTATAATGCATATTACATAAACAAAAGTTGTTGTTAAAATCCACTACCAAATGTAGCAACTCTATATGGCGCCGCTGTCGTGGATGGAGTAGGGTATAGTATGCCAAAGCACTGGGGCGGTACCTATAGCGGTTGTAGTGCTTCAGTAAAATATGTACTGAATACCTAGTGTACAAGAGTGTAAGAGAAGTGCTATGGTAGAATATGTTTGAAACATACAAAATATACGCTAACACTAATTTTTAATTTTGAAAACTTTGTACTGTCCGCACCTCCCTCCAGCGTGTGTTTTCCAGAGGCAGAACTTTAATTTCTTCATTCACTATCTCAGCAGCAAAGTGTTGTATAGCGTAAGCTGTATGAAAAGAAATGTCTTGAAACCCCACTGCTGTTTGGGATTTTTTTTGTTAAATGCCCAGACAAGCAAAAAAAAATAGTTGAATGCAAACTTTGCGGGCGACTCCTATCATGGAAGCACAACCAATCTCCGGGGTCACTTGACAAGCGTAAGTTCATATTATGAATAGTTTTAGTAATAGTAAAATGTGACTGACTGATAACCTGCTTGGAACGGTGACTGTTAGTTTGCTGCAGTTGTGCTGCTGCAATGCAAGCTTACTGTATATATCGCAAGCAGCGTCAATTGTGTAAAATAAATGTGTATTTATTTAAATTATAAAAACATGATTACTGTTCTATATAATGGAAAATTACTTTTAAATGTTTTATTCTGTTTCTATGGAGTACCTGTAATAGGAATTTCAATCAAATGTAAACAAGTAGCTATGGCGACATCACCAGTAAATTATGCAAATTAGTACCATTGATGGTTTGAACTTTCCTTCGGTAACCTGTTCGTAGCCTTTTGAAGGTAAAAATGTACCATTTGTTACAACCCTAATAGTAATTGAAGAAGACATACCATGTGTGTTTTTTTGTTTTTTGTTTTTTGCAAGTTGAGTGACTTAATTTGCATGTCTGCTGAAACTCAACTGGCAGCTGTTTCATAAAGACATTCTGTCTGGAGACGCACCTACTTAAATCTTGCAAATAAGGCAGAATTAGCAAAGAAACATTTGGGAGGATTAATTGTGTGTTTACTTTAAAAGGGACGCTATTTAAATTACAATCAGGTAATACATAGCAGTGAACCTGTTTTATAGCAACAAGTTAGTCAACACGCCTTTATCCTTTATCAGGGTTTTCATATTTATTCTGGTTATTATAATGCCAGTAAAACGCTAAACTTAATTTGTGGAGTACTGTACATACGATTACTCTCACATGACATTGCTGGACTGTTACTAAACGCTTTCTTATTTGTTATTATTGTAATGCCAGTAATAAGCTAAACTGGTCTTTTCAAAACACCTTTATTTGTAGACTACAGTGTTAGTGGAAGACTGCAATGATTCTTACAACTGTGCTGGACATTTGTTTTCTCATCTGTTGTAATGTGATCCTTAGGCTTTCCTGCATATTTTAATGGCAGCACTGAGCCAAGTGAAGTCTTTAAACATAACGGGTTTGAAGTGTCATCGGGTGCTTTTACTTACTATTACAGCAACTGGTTTGAAAGAAAACAAAAATTAACTAGCAACATTATATTTATGTTCAGATGCCATATTTAAAGTTGAAAAAATGGAATTGGCCATTTTTGAAAAACAGAATTTTGTTTTCCCAAGAATGGGGGGGGGGGGGGGGGGATGAGTAGCGCTAAAGATGTTTACAACTGAACGCAGTGCAGTGTTTTTTATACAGTAGTATAAAGCAATTTTATGCATTCCTAGCAAATTGCGATTCTGTACTAAAATTCTGTCTTGCATGTAAAAATTTACCCTTTAGTATATTTTTAATCAGCTGACGTGGCTGTTGACTTTTTGCAAGGAGAAATGGATTACGGTCTGTTGATTTTGTAAATACTATTGTTTGTAAAGTATTGGTTTCATCTTTGTAGATTTCTAAATCCAAAAAATGTATTGACAGATCAGATTCACATTTAAATTGTAATTTAACATTAACTGAATTAATATAATTAAGAAATTGATCAAGTTGTAATTTTGATCACGACCAAATCAATAGTATGTCATCAATGGAGCGTTGCCATAAGTGAATAAACGGTGAAAAAGTATTCATCTCACTGTAAATATATTTATCTTCCCAAAATCCCATATACAGGTTTGCATTGTGGGAGCAAATGACGCCTCCATTGCTGTACCTTTTCGTTTGTAAAAAATCAATAAATAAATCAATAAAAATATTGACCCTTAAAAGTAAAATAATTTGAATTGACACAATCTTAAGTCTATGATTAATTCAGACGGTGGATTAGCGTCAAATGATCTGGAATTTAAATAAAATGTGACCGCATCAATGCTACCTGTATGTGGGATATTGGTGTACAGACTAGTAACATCAAGAGGCAAGAATACCAAGATCAACTTTTAAGTCAATTTTAATACTGTTCAAAACATCACGTGTGTCAGACAAATAGGATGGAAGTGCACCAATGAAGGGTTGGAGAAAGGAGTCTATGTATTGACAAAGGGATTCGATCACTGAGCCGATCCCTGACACAATTGGTCCTGAAGGATTTAATGAGTCCTTATGGATTTTGGGAAGGCAATAGAAAGCTGGACGAATCAGATAATCCACTTTTTTAAAGTCCTATTCAATTTTGCTGATCCATCCATTTTTCAAAGTTTGATCGAAAATTGTTGTTTTGATCCTACATCAATTGTTGTCATTGATGTAGGATCAGTTAGTAATAACATATAAAAAATGGTGTCCCTTATTTGAGAGAATATTTCAGTTTTTTCTTAATACAACTAGCTCTCTATTCACTAAATTAGAAAATGTCAATACTAGGATTCATATTTGGAAGAAAATAGGAGTTATTTTTGAACGGTGTTCTTTTCGTTTTGCTTATCGGAGTCAATGACAGTTTTCAACACATTTTAAAATAATTAAAAAAATGTAATTGACATGTAAACTTAAAATAATCTACCTAAGACCCAAAACATTAACATTACTTGTTGGAATAAACGAGAGACCTCGATTTAAAACAGATACTTGTGGAGGAGTCAAAGGTGTGTCCGATATGTTTGACTGCCAATTTTTCTTTCGCTGGCGCTGGGAACTCCTTAGTTCCATCACTCCTTCTCTTCCCCCTCTGGCTCCTCCTGGTCTCAGGTTGGGTGCTCTGCTTTTCCCGTGATCTAGGGTTGTTCTGCTTTGGTTTCTGGTAGTATCTAAAAAACAGGAAGTGTGGCCACTTTCCACATCACTTTGATTAGTTTGTTCACGATCACTAGCAGATGAAAGCAGCAAATCCTCCGTATCCATATGTTTAGGTTTCCTAAAGTGGATTCTTTTTTTTTTTTTTTGTGATCCATTACATTTGTAAACTGTGCCTTCTTTATAGTCTATCGCATCTTAGGAATTTAAGTTTTATATTTTTCATTTCACTGTAGGCTGCAGGGTCCTTCTCCTTAAGGTTTGTTCCAATGTCATCTCTTGCTTAAGTTTCTCCTTCTCCAGCTGTGTCTGTTCTATTGTTAATAACATGAGGTCCAATGTACACTTGTTCAAAATGTGTTCCCATTTCTGAAGAAATTCAACATTTTGTATTCCAAAAGCAGGTGCTTTTTGTATCTGAAGTCCTCTTGGTATTCTGTTTTCCCTCCAGTATTCTGAAATAGTTATTGTATGCCACAAATGTCTTTGTTTTTTCTTCAAATTCTCCAAATTATTTACTTGATTTTGAATCAGTAACTCCGGTTCAGAGTTTTGCATTAAATTTTCAAACGTTGTGTGGCAAAATTTATGCGGTTTCATTGTTCATCTGAAATAAGAAAAAACATTCACTTGTTTCTGTGAGTTTTGTTATTTCACCAAACAAACTCATTTTCAAAAAGAGGTGTAATGGACTATTATTATTATTATTATTATTATTATTATTATTATTATTATTATTATTATTTATTTCTTAGCAGACGCCCTTATCCAGGGCGACTTACAATCGTAAGCAAATACATTTCAAGTGTTACAATACAAGTAATACAATAAGAGCAAGAAATACAATAACTTTTGTTCAAGTGTGACAAACCACAATTCAATAATACAGCAGATAATAGTGATAGTTACATCAGGATATGATTAAATAGTGATAGTTACATCAGGATGTGATTAAATACGAAGTACTACAGGTTAAACACTTGGCAGATTACAGTATTCTGAAGTACAGGATTAAATGCAGTAAAATAGGGGGCAGATAAGAGCAAAATAAAGCACATTTACATGAAGGGTGATAGTGTCCCAGGATACAAACAGAGGAGTTCTACAGGTGCTGTTTGAAGAGTCTTAAGGAGGCGCCGGAATGTGGTAAGGGACTGGGCAGTCCTGACATCTGTAGGAAGGTCATTCCACCACTGCGGAGCAAGGTTGGAGAAGGAGCGGGTCTGGAGACAGGGGAGCGTAGCGGAGGTAGAGCTAGTCTTCTAGTGCAGGCGGAGCGGAGAGGTCGAGTGGGGGTGTAGGGAGAGATGAGGGTCTGGAGGTAGCTGGGTGCAGTCTGGTCAAGGCATCTGTAGGCTAGTACAAGAGTCTTGAACTGGATGCGAGCGGTGATCGGGAGCCAGTGGAGCGAGCGGAGTAGTGGAGTAGCGTGGGCGAAGCGAGGCAGAGAGAACACCAGGCGGGCAGCAGAGTTCTGGATGAGCTGGAGCGGACGGGTGGCGGACGCAGGGAGGCCAGCCAGGAGGGAGTTGCAGTAGTCTAGACGGGAGAGTACTATTAAATGTAATCTTAGTCTTTTGTGTAGCCCTGGCAACCGCCGTCGGTCATAAAACATTTTCTATGAAAGCGTATATGCCGGCGCTGCGTGGCCGAATATTTCTCACTGATAATTTCTCTCAGTGAAAATGGCAAGTTCCTCGGTATCTAAAAAGCTTAGCGGGAACGCAGTACACAACTGATTTATAGGCCCAAAGATTTATTTGTGTTCTACACTGTAATAATGTGGGATACGAATAAGCATTGTCCCGGATTTGTAGCAGTGTCACATGCTGTACTAGTGTTAATTTAGTGAATTTTATTTACCTGCTGTCAGCCCAGTCTGAATTTCTGTTCAGATGTGCTCCCAAATACCATATCTTTATTAATGTGAACAGTTCCACGAGTTTACTACACATGATGGTGGTAAATGGTTTTCTTCTTCTTTTTTTTTTTTTAATAGTATTTACTTTTTGTCTCCCTTCAGTGCAGGTCAGAAGGCAGTGAGAAAGGCCTGGGAGAAGGCAGAAGTCAATGAGAAGTGGTCTTCATCCAACTGGGCAAAGAAAATTGCGGCCAAAGAAAAGGTGTGTAATTGGTACTCCTGAAAGTTTTGCATTCAGGTGTCATCCAGCAACTGTAATCAGACTTCTGCAATTGCTGTTCCCATTATCTGAACACACCCCCTTAAGCACCAGGGTACAACTCAATAGAAACTTTCACTAATTGGTCTCAAACTGCTATCAGGCAGTGGGAAGCTGCTTTTAATTGAATCCCATTTCTGTTCTTGTTATATATTTTTTACATGGTCTTTTTCTGGTGCACTGTGAAGATTGTAACTTCATATTCCGTACATTTCTCAGAGGAAATATATTGCTTAGCCAAGTGTAGCAAGACATATATACTTTTGCGTCTTTTGTTTTTCAGTAGGAATGAAGATTTATAACACAGCTATCTAAAATGTAACTTTTTATTATTACAGAGGGCCAAAATGACAGACTTCGACCGCTACAAGGTTATGAAGGCCAAGAAAATGGTATGTTTCCTTTTTTCAAAATTGGGGGTGGGGGGTTGTGTATTACCAAGAGGAGCAATTGAGTACTTTTATTGATGCAAAAATGCTGCTTCGTTTTGCAAACCAGAAGTGTGTGGATTGACACATGCTAAATTAAAGCACGAAATCAGAAATACTTTAGTTGCTATAAATTAATACCTTTTTTTTTTTTTTTTTTTTTTTTTTAAACAGAGGAACAAGATCATCAAGCATGAAGTAAAGAAGCTCCAGAAAGAGGCTACCAAAGCATAAAAACTGTTAAATTGATGATAAAGTATTGCTTGTAAAGTGCGTTCCTTTTGTATAATCAACAGTTAAAGAAATAAAATAAAAAATAAGCTGTTAGCTGTGTGGTATGCATCATAAGTCAATGGTGTAAAGGGAATAGTACATTTTGCCTCTGCTGGACAGTTGGTGATTCTGGAGTTCAGTAAACATTTCACAAAAAAATGGTTACAAAAACCTTATAAAAGTAATGGAAACAAATGATATTGCAGGATTTTTGGTGTAAACAGTACAAATTTAGAGATGTGGTAGCAGTCTGGTAGCAGGTGGCTTGGGACTGAATGAGTTACTTAGATAAGAGTTAGGTTCTGAGGGTGAATGTGCCACCTGGTACTGTACTATAATAAAACCATTACAAAATTTGGCAGACTAATTACTATCTATATACTGCTCTACCATTTAACTTATTTCCCAGATGACACGGGAAAACTAAATATGCTGCTAAAGAAATAAATGTACTTGTGCTATTGTCATGAAAATTAGTCGATATTTCGCATACTGTAGTTGGCTATAGATTATACTTCTAAGTGGTCCCAGAAGATGTGATTGATTCCGCGGTCTATTGACCAGTTCTGAATTTTATGTTGTATATAGAGTCGCTGACAAAGTATTGGCACACTACGCTTCTACCATGAAGGCCGAACACACACAGGCAGGGCGGCACCACTTATCCCCAACTGGGCATACATGAGTGGTATGCACTACGTGACTGACTTTCTGCTACAATATTGTAGAAAAATTGAATGGTTTGTTTTATGATTTCTCTTAAGTGGTTTGCAAAGGTCTGAGCATAAAACTTCTGTGTTCAGGTGCCTTTGTACAGTTCTTTCGTGCACTATTCTGCCTAATGCTTCTTTAAGTCATTGGCTGTTAATCTAATTTTTTTAGGTGCTCTGACAATTCTCCTACCTGCTGAACCTGTAATTTTCTTTTATTATTATTATTATTTATTTCTTAGCAGACGCCCTTATCCAGGGCGACTTACAAATGTTACAAGATATCACATTATACATTATTTCACATTATACAGATATCACATTATTTTTACATACAATTACCCATTTATACAGTTGGGTTTTTACTGGAGCAATCTAGGTAAAGTACCTTGCTCAAGGGTACAGCAGCAGTGTCCCCCACTGGGGATTGAACCAACAACCCTCCGGTCAAGAGTCCAGAGCCCTAACCACTACTCCACACTGCTGCCCATTTTCTTTGGACGTCATCTTCTTTCAATGGCTTCTGTTTAATTTGTTCTGCGGTACTTCTTGATTATCACTCTGTATTTTGGTGTTCTATATTTATTTGACACTGTTCTGCAGCTGTTTACTACGAGTGATTTTTCTCAAACGTGAATCCAACTCCTTAGTCTTGACCTGCTGTGTTATTTTATTTCTTGGCAGACGCCCTTAGCCAGGACGACTTACAATTGTTACAAGATATCACATTATTTTTACATACAATTGCCAATTTATACAGTTGGGGTTTTACTGGAGCAATCTAGGTAAAGTACCTTGCTCAAGGGTACAGCAGCAGTGTCCTCCACCTGGGATTGAACCCACAACCCTCCGGTCAAGAGTCCAAACCCCTAACCACTACTCCACACTGCTGCACAAAAAAGATTTTTAGGCAATGGTTTTCAATCGATTTACTATATTGAATTGGTTCTATAAACATTTTACAGACTTTAAAGGTGGCAAAACTTTTGTCATGAACAAATATTTGATATTGCCCAAGTGCTTTTTTTTGTTAACTGCTAGAAGTTGTATATATTAGTATTTTGATTGATGGCTAATGTTCACTAAATGCTTGTATTTCTTGAATTATCTTGTATTAAGTTTAGGGTGCCAATACTTTTGTCTGCGGCTGTGAAATGCAAACACTTAAGGACAGGTGGCGCCAAATAATTACTTTGGTTAAGCTTCACCTTTTAAGCAATGGCTTTTTCATAACATTTTTTTTCCATTGTGAATGCAGTGCTGTTTAAATACAATATATGAATGAAACTGTGGGAATAGTAGTTTCAGACAATATGAAGTGACAGCTGTGCACTTTAAGAAATGATAGTGGTTTTAGAACATTAAACCTAGTGCACCTTAACTACTGAACTGGAAATATGGACTGCTAATGGACATGTTTTCTGAAACACTTTCCTTCTGTATCCTTATATCTGTTCCTCTCTGGAGAATACAGGATGAACAACTTGCAATGCATATCATCAGGTTTTTCATTCCATGCTAGTTAGTGCTCCTGTGTTGAATGATGGTTATAGCCCCTTTTAAAACTGGTGCTCTTACCCAGGCCCCAACCTGGGTTCTGGCTACTCGGGTCACAATCCTGCATTGTGTGAAACTATCTACCCAGCCCTATCTTGACCCCAGTTGGCAGTGACTCACCTCAGGATGTTGATATTGCAACGCAAAATGCATGCTGGCCGCTTGAAAGCGGAGGAAGTAACAAACAGCCACACTTGTTTGACGGTTTTACTGCCGCAAGGAACTTGTGAACCATTTCTGTTCATTCACGGTTTGTTGATTGAGAGATACTGTGGAGCAATTATGAAATATTTGCTGTAATCAACATTTGGGCCTACTATTCAATCCAGAGAAGCTGGAAGAAGCATCCGTAAAAGCACATCTTCGAAACAATTTGCGAGAGGTTGGCTGCAGCTGGATTTCACAGAACGGCAGCGTATTGAAAACATGAAAGTGTGATCGTGTACGTTGCTGCTTTCAGGGCATTTTGTTCTTGCTTCTGTCACCCAAAAAATACGCCAAACTGCATGACACTGGGTCGTGACACGGGTAGAGCAAGCTAGTGTGAACGGGCTTTACATAGTATTCTGCCACTTATAAGGTAGATTCATTAGGCTACGGCTGATAGGTCACACCCTGTAGCAGTATAGCAAAATATTCAGGGGGAACTTTGGCTCGGTTCTGATGTATCCATATTAAGCAAAGTATACTGTTAAACTTGTGAATTCAGCTGTGGTGAGGAGAAAGACTACTTCAACCATATGTTCCACGCTGTGCTCATGGATAGGTTAAAATCCATCCATTAAAAAAAAAAATCAGCAGGTTGAGTCAAAGCAATTACAAAATATTAAAAGAAAAACATACAATGTAATGAAAATGAATATAAAAAGAGAAATCTATCAGATTATAAACATTATGCCACATAGACAGTGGGGTGACACAAGGGCTTGGCCAAACAAGCTGGTTATGATCTTGAAAATGTAAAAAAAAAAAAAAAAAAAAAGCAGAAAAAACCACACGGTTTCATTTTACAGACAAGGTTTCTGATAATTGTATTCTTTGTATCACAACATTAGAACAAGTCCACAGATTTAATTATTAAATATTTCGAGTCAGATGCATCTGTAAGTGCACATGAACTCCTACTAGACTGGGTACCTTGCACCATGTCATTTCTGGTTATCTGTGTTTGACAAGTCATGCGTAATCAGAACAGTGTTAGTTCCCTGAAACAGTAGTTACACAAAATACAAGAATACCTATGAAACCAGGTTTCCTTCCTTTTCTCCCAGACAGATTTGAAAGGTCATAGCCCCCCCCCCCATTACCTTCGAGCCGAATGTAGTTGAAAGCCAGTGTGGGAATAATGAACAAACTCCAACATAAATACTGTAGACTGCAAATGGGGGGGGGTAACCAGGGCCACTGAGAGACCTCGTGGACCCTGGGGAAGGATTGATATGTGCCCCCCTCCCTCCCCCCCCCCCACTCTATTATGGCGTGTGTATATTGCGATTGATCAAATTAAATGGCAGCATCAATGATAGACAATTAGATTAAATCATACAGTTAAATCACAACAGATTGCAATATATATTTTCTTTACAATTGCATATCGTCTTGCAGTGTGTTTGCCATAGCCTACTAGAAATGATACATTTTTGATTGTCATTTAATAATAAAAATACAAAGCAAATATATTATCACTGAAGTGGTATTAAAACTGCATGCTATTAATCTTAATTGTATTCAAAATCTGTTTTTGAAAAATTACTGCACAGCAAGCATGCAAGTTAAGTAATGAAAACACATCAATCAGTAGCAGCACCAGACTTTCCCTGATGATGGGGGGGGGGGGGGGGGGGGGGGCACACAAGAAAATTGAGGGGGCAAAACCCCACTTTGTGCAGGCACGCATACAATACATTCTAACAATTTTCCATGTCAGAAGTGGACCAGGGTGAACAGCAAGCGTTTAAACGTGTGCTGTCTGTATTTTACCCTCAAAAAGGATGAGAAGAAAGTGAAATTGTCATGATATATTTTCTTAAAACCAGCATACACAGGAACATCTTGTATGTAAACGGGGACTGGGATTGTTCAACACAGGCAAGCCGTCACTGCGACTCTTTTGCCTGGTCCGCACACTTGTGGGATGGGGGTGCGGAAGAATATTCATAATACTTGTCCTTTCTGTGTATCTTGTTTTCTGTTGATGCAGTTAACATGAAAATAGCAATATTTCATGATCACCATATTGGTTAAAAAGCAGGTATAACTTTGATTACAAAATACTTCGGAAATGTCTGCCTGCGAAGTCCTCCCTATAACAAACTAGGGTGCACTGCAGCTGGAGCTAGTCGATCTGCAGACTTCTGACGTGCTGAAGACTGAATTCAAAAACACAGAAATCATAACATTCTGGACACATTATGTGGACACAGTGAAGTTTTCGAACCTTAAGAAACTCAGCCTTCTTATGCTCTCAATGTTCGGATCAACGTGCACGTGTGGATCCAGCTTTTCAGTCATGAATGCCATCAAGAATGATGCGCGAAACAGGCTTACAAATTAATCTCTGGAGAGCTGCCTTCATATAGCAGTCAAATCACTGAAGCCAGATTTTAACAAGGTCGTATAGAGTAAGAAGCAGCACTTTTCTCACTACTAACAACAACTGACCAAAATTAGCAAAATAAGTTTTGTGTAGTGTAGACATTATCAATTAGTTTTTCAATTTGATTAGAATGTGCAGTTCTTACTGTTGCCTAACATTTTTTTTTAAGCCCAAATAAAATATCTTTGACAGGCTCGGTTTCCTCGGCTCAGGGACCTTAAAGAAAGATAGAAGTTACAAGAGAGGAGTAATTATTTGGAGAAGTTAAATAATAATAGTAAACTGTAGTTTATTGATTGAGGGTAGCTTACATACAGAGCGAGTTGTAAACAAGGAAGGAGAAGGGTTATTACCAGACAAAGTGCAGTGATCATTTGTTCCTGTATTATGGTGTGTTGCCAATAGATATCGCTTGTTAGGGGACACAAATGCCCTGATAACGGCAATCTTTCAACCGTGCGTATCTGCATTTGTAATGAAGGACAGCTGACACCCAATGGGCCAAAAGGAAGGCTCTCATGGGCCAGAATTGGACCGCGGGCCGCCAATTGAAGAACACTGCTTTAGGCCTTCCGCAAGCAAATTACTTTCCAAACGTTTCTAAATAAAACAAGTTGTATTTTAACCCTAGATAAGTTCCATTCCTACAGTCTATTTGTTTTGATTTATGGTGCCCAATTATTTAACCCCCTCACCTCAACCCACAACCTCTGTCTACTGTTTCACCTGGAGGCAAGGCCCAGCCTGATTGGTGTTGTGCCTGGCACTTGACCAGCAGGGGTTGTGCTGTGCCGCAGTGAGGTGAACCAACTCAAGATAAATTTCCTCCCTAGCCCTTTGGAGAGCAAAAGACAATGAAATGGTCAGTGCGGGTCCCCAGCAAAGATCAACATCTCTGGATTTCACTAGCACCGAGAAAACTGTACAGTGGAAATTGTGTCATCATTAAATACAAAGCTCAATTAACAGTCTTAAGGCCATGATACACTGGCAACTTTTTGGGGCAATCATTGCTGGCAACAATTGCCTCAATTTTTGTATTGAAATGTGTCAGGTTGCTGTTATCTGAGAAAAGTAGATAGCAGCGCCATCTAGTGGGTGATTTAAATGTCAATGTCCAATCGGTGCATCGAACAAGGTCATGTGACTATACCGGTTTCCAGCCGGGGAAAAAGAACAAAAATATGGCGGTTCACTCGGTTGGATCTTCGCGAGTTATGTGGATAGTTAATACTGAAAACCTACTCATCGACTTGTTTTCAGGTAAGCTATATTATTCATTATAATGTGTATTTATCATGTTTAAATTATATTATGTAAAAACAGTGGATACATTTTGATAATGTACTGTATTAAACCACACAGATTATCAAAACATGAATTATTGAAACACGGATTAAAACTATTAATATGTGTGAAAATATGTAAGTCATTCATATAGGCATCTCATTAAAAAAAAGAGAGGTACCTGGTGGGGTGAGGAAAGAAATGAGCCCCAGCTTCCATCTAAAAGCAAGAAAGGGATTCCACTGGACTTAGAGGGGTAGAAATTAGAGCTAATTGAAATATGTTAAAAGAACAATTTAAAAGCTGATCCACATAGTGACATTTTTCTACACTTCAGAAATGTTGAAACAGGGTCCCAGATCCACTGAACACAATGACCATGTCAGAATCAGCCATCTAGGCAGCACTGTTACTAAGGGTAGATAATAGGGCTCATAAAATAAAAAGAAGCATGGGCCAGTTTGCATCTGTTACAGGCTCAGAGAGGACCCAATGATTTAATTTCAAGTGCACCCCTACACATTTTCTCAGCCAGCATTTCAGCTAGTCAGTAGTCTCTCTCCTCATGAATAATGATAATGAAGAGCACATTTTTGCACCCTGCTCACTATTCCATAGCATTAACTATAGTTACTATAAAAACTGGCACGGGTGTGCAAGTACACAATAAGCAGATAGAAAACTTTCAAAATGAGTCATCTAAATAAAATATTTTAGGTTTCAACTACCCCAAGATAATTAGCACCAATCTACTACATAATGTTACCTTAGCTAATGTAGTCCAAGATTAGTGAAACCAGACAGCAGTGATATTAACAAAAGGAGACTTGATCAATGTCTGTGTAAAAGTCAGTATATAGCACTGTTATGCATTTCAGGGGACTTTGTACTTTGTGATGTATTTATCTCCTATAAATGGCACTCAGAAGGATGAGGCCACGTGGGCCAAATACTTTTGTTAGAATTGTGGACTGTTAAAACAAAAGAAAAAAAAAATACTTTAAAACGTTTTTTTATCAGACCTTTGACTTGACTTTGAAGTGTTCAGGTGAGAGTACACGATTCCAAGAGTATACAGCTGCAGAACAAAGGACCCCACAGCATAGCTCACACAGGGTAGTGCCATGTGCACAACTCGGAATTTACGTAGTGCTTCACTGACCCGCAACACCCCTACCACGTGACCACAATACCCCACGAACCTTAGGTTTAGGGTTAGGTTATTGTTGTGTGTATTTAAGGTTACAGCCACTAGCCCACAGACCTTAAGTTTTGGGTTAGGTTATTATTATGAAATTAACTTTGTTTTAGTACCTAAATTTATCACCCTTATCATGTGCATATAATGATGACGTCTATTACGAGTTGCGTACGCAGCACTACCCTGTGTGAGCTAAGCCTGGATCCTCCGGCCGTGCAGCTCTCGTTGTGCAGCTCCAACATTGCAGTCATACGTGTGCCGCTTTTAGACGTCATCATTATACTGCCGAAGGCAAGCTCATTCATCAAACTCATTCATCTGAACACCCCAATCACATGATCACATCGTACCTTATCGTAATACAGCCGATGGAAGGCAAGCTCATTCATCAAACTCATTCATCTGAACACCCCAATCACATGATCACATCGTACCTTATCATAATACAGCCGATGGAAGGCAAGCTCATTCATCGAACTCATTCATCTGAACACCCCAATCACATGATCACATCGTACCTTATCATAATACAGCCGATGGAAGGCAAGCTCATTCATCTAACTCATTCATCTGAACACCCCAATCACATGATCACATCGTACCTTATCATAATACAGTCGATGGAAAGCAAGCTCATTCATCTAACTCATTCATCTGAACACCCCAATCACATGATCACATCGTATCTTATCGTAATACAGCCGATGGAAGGCAAGCTCATTCATCTGACCACCCCAATCACATGATCACATCGTACCTTATCGTAATACAGCCGATGGAAGGCAAGCTCATTCATCTAGCTCATTCATCTGACCACCCCAATCACATGATCACATCGTACCTTATCATAATACAGTCGATGGAAAGCAAGCTCATTCATCAAACTCATTCATCTGAACACCCCAATCACATGATCACATCGTACCTTATCATAATACAGCCGATGGAAGGCAAGCTCATTCATCTAACTCATTCATCTGAACACCCCAATCACATGATCACATCGTACCTTATCATAATACAGCCGATGGAAAGCAAGCTCATTCATCGAACTCATTCATCTGAACACCCCAATCACATGATCACATCGTACCTTATCGTAATACAGCCGATGGAAGGCAAGCTCATTCATCTGAACACCCCAATCACATGATCACATCGTATCTTATCGTAATACAGCCGATGGAAGGCAAGCTCATTCATCTGAACACCCCAATCACATGATCACATCGTACCTTATCGTAATACAGCCGATGGAAGGCAAGCTCATTCATCTAGCTCATTCATCTGACCACCCCAATCACATGATCACATCGTACCTTATCATAATACAGTCGATGGAAAGCAAGCTCATTCATCGAACTCATTCATCTGAACACCCCAATCACATGATCACATCGTACCTTATCGTAATACAACCAATGGAAACTTCATAAGACCCCCATCAAACGATTACTATTAACAATAACAATAAACATAACAAAGTGAAAACATCAATTTTACATAACATATTTTTGTCTTGTAAATTAAAACTTCAAAGAAAAGTGAAAAAATAATTCCCCCGATAACTCTTATTCATTATTAGGGGAGACCCTGTCTTGTTCATACAAGGGACATTTTGAAACAGTGTTGATGAAGATTATTATTTAAATTCAATTGTAGTACACGATTGTAATGGGAATGTCAGATTATATGGTAATATGCAAATCACTGTGTGCATTATTACATATTATTATAGTTATCCATGTCACACTGTATGACAATTCCCCAATAATAATTAATCTCAGTATCTGAAAAAAGAAGCATATGAGGAACATTTCTATGTGAATGGGTTCAGAAAATAATCATGAGGATTATTTAAATCAATGTGTAGGAAATAAAACAACTGAATTCAAAGTGGTGGGGTGGGGAGAACTATTAAACACAAACAAACTTTATTGTCGCCTACAATAATGACGTCATTTACAATCTGCGCACGCATGACTGCACGGGAGGAGAGCTGCACGGCTGGAGGATGCAGGCTGCAGAGATACACTGTTCGTTCGTTCTGCAGCAATACCCTTCTCCACGATCCCCCAGTCAACCTATAAGGGAGGATCTTTTATTGTGAAAGAGCCCTATTCAAATGAGCGTGCCTCTCATGGGAGGGGCCAATGTTTTGAATTATTTTACTGCTGCCACAAAAGAGCAAAAACGTTGTCTTGCGCTATTGTGGTGTGATGTGGCATTTGGAAGGAAGCACGCAAACGTCGAAAGTAACCTGGCTGAACCCAGCTCCAGCAGGCTTAGTTCATTAATAATGAATACATTAAAAATCTTTACACTTTACAAGTAAAAGATAAGTGAAGAACCTGGAGTTATCAAATCGTGAAGAAAATGCAAAAGTAACATTTTATATTCGGTAAATGGACACAGTGTAATACATAAGAAGACAGAAATGTATATTTGTTTGAGGAATAAGTGGTGAATTTAAACAGCTGGAGATAATAAAAGGGTTACCCTGTGATGTACAGTACGCGGCGTCAGCAGAACGAACTACAGTATTTTGATTCTGTCTGAAAATTGATTTGAACAAGTACAATATCACATCTTTCTACCGTGAATCGAAATGGTATGTTACACTTTCATTTTTCACTAAATTCTTTCTTATTAACTACACAGTAAAAAAAAAAAAAAAAAAAAGAAAAAGTAAAGATCATGAACCTTCCACTGCTGGTCCAGAGGCTAGGATGGAGTGCATTGAATCAACATAGTGAAGTAAAACAGTTAAATAAATACTACTAAAAAAAGTCTGCTCTCTCCATCCTCGGCATGCATGAATGGGCATAACTGTATTGTTATATTTGGTTGTGCAGTGCTAAATGTAATGGAAATGTCATTTGGTATATGTGACTTGACTGCGTGGGAAGGGTTATTTACCAAGTAGCGAGTCACATTCATTTACTCAAATCTGAATTACCATGTGAATTCCCAAAGAGTACACACTTCAGAAAATACTTGAAAAAAACGATTAGCTCCCTGAAAGAGGAAAAGGGACTCTATCAAAACTAACGGAGTTTATACATTAACAAAAATGCAGAAAAATTAAGCAGAAGTTTAAACTAAGCGTGCAAATTGACTGTTAAAACGTCAGATGGGCGATTAGCTGTTTTAATAAAAACGCACAGAAAGCTAAACTACGGAAGAATAAACTGGCACCAATAAGTTATATTTTAGTGAACCTTGTCTGTTGCGTAAAGGGTTACATTTTTTTTTCTTTTTTTGTTAAACTTTGTAGGTCGGCTGATAAAAGTTTTCAAGTACATATTTGAAATGTAACCGGCGCCTTTCCAAAACAAGCAATCCTGACAGCAATAACTGTTTTAGATCCGTGCCAAAAGTCGTCCTGCAGTAAGCGGGGCAGTAAGTTATACCTAAACATAGGTACTGGTGCCAGACAGTGTAAAAACTGATGTTGATTGTAATGTTTTTAATGTTTACACGTGTATGATTTAAAATGGCAATGAAAAAGTATAAACTCCTTGAAACTATCAGCACTTTTTAACAACTGAAATGATCTGTTTATTTATTTATTTATTTATTTATTTATTTATTTATTTTGTGCTGGGGTACCTGTGTAGTGTTATTTTCAGGTTCATGGTAAAAAGTGTTATCCAGCGCACTGGGATTGCTCGCCTAAACAATGCCTAACAACTTCTGTTAAGAAAGCAGGGAAGTGCCCATTCAAATCTGGTACCTTATTCTGTTTTCAGTCTTTTACATATTTTTTAATTGAATTTATCATATTTTACAGTCTTTTACGTTGTTAATGTAATTTATCATATTTTTCCACCATTAAGAAAATAAATAGTATGCAAATGTGTATCATGCAATACATTGGGTCTTTTTTTTTTACTTGTGCAATTTTGCTTTGGACTTCTCACTTTGTCTTGTTCGTCGTGAATTGTTTTCTTTTTAGGGAAATTGATTGTCTGTTTCCAGTTAAGTTTGCAAAAAAGTAAGGTATAATTAATGGTAAATGTACCTGTGTTTGACAATAGGAAAACACCCATCAAATCGCAATTGAATGCACCAGTACCAAAATCTGACAGCGTACTACTTTCAATGTGACAATGTATTGCTTTCTGACATTACATGGGTCAAGTTTTGGTACACGTACCACTTTCTAACACTACACCGGTGTTGTGCCAAATAGTGTCATCGGAAGAAGTGTCTCATTTGTAGTCAGAACACATGCGCAGTCATGCAAATTTATATGCGGATGCCATAGAATATTTTTTCCTCCATCTTTGCCACATGTCACATTTCATTTTGAATCAGTACATGAAAATGAAATACCTAGTTTTAGAAAACATTTACATTTTTAAACTGAGGGTAAATAGTCGAATAATTGTTGCAAAAATCAACAAAGAAGTTTAAGAAGACATGCCAACAAGTTCTTTTTGGAAGGTAGCAAAGTACAGTATTGAAAATTTGCTTACAGAACCCACCAGATTAGTCTGCAGATTTTCTTTACCCACCAGATTAGTCGGCCATTTTCTTTTAACAATGACACGTTAATGAATAGTTATGCTTATCATGTTTCATAAATAGAGAATTGGTAATACTTATTAGAACAGTCATATTCCGTATATGATCTGCTCATAAACGTGTCGGTAAGATGTGTTTCACTGTCTGCTGGACTATCGGTTGTCTCAGCTAACAATAGTAAAGTTCATCATTAAATTATAATATAAACAAACTAAAAGTAATTATTAAAAATTACCCCAGTGTACGAAAATAAAAAAAAATCCTAAAAAACAACGTTTGATCGGAAGCGACATCGTCGATTGGGAAACCTTTTTAATTAAGAAGAGGAAGGTACCGTCCACACACCATTGAATGCATTTCTGCAAATTTGCACTATTATTAATTAAGATCATTGAAATAACATGAACATTAAGTTATTAGACTAATTGAATGCAAGAGTTGTCACTGTATTGTATATAAAGCAGCCCAGTTTTGTCAACTTTGTTTTACAGCAGTCGCTGACGATGATCGCGCTTCCGACCAAACATTGGAAGGGGTTTTGAATGTTGCTGGGTATCTCAACATTAATATGTCTTTTCTTTAGGTCTATAGTACAAAATATTTTTTAAATAAAACTGTATTTTTAAAGTGTCAGTGAGAACAATCTTTGCATCCTCAGCACATGATTACACACACTGAAAGGTAAATGTAGACAGTATTCTGCTAAGCTAAAGAAGTAAATACACTAATTAGCAGTACAATGTTCTTTGACATACAAAAACAAAGAACACAATACAATTAAAATATCAAATCAATATGATGGTTATACTATCTGTTGCACATTGCTACTTTAGTCGTAATCTTCAATGAGACACAATTGTGCTGGCGACACTATTTGGCAGGGAGACCATGTTTCGCACTAATAGTGACAAATACTGTCAGGTGACACTATTTGGAAGAGACACTATTTGGCATAACACTGGGGCCTCATTTAGACAATAGGATAATGCAGAATAAGCATAATGTGTTCCAAAAAATCTAAAGAATTGTTTATCAGTTCATCACCATTGTTCCATATTGATAAATCTGTCCCATTCACAACCTTACAAAATCTAGCAGTCAGCAAGGTTGGATTACACTGGGTATTATTTATTCAGCATGTGTGGTCACAGCTGCATCCTCATTCTGAGGTTAAAAAGCAAAAGTGGAGAGAGCTTTTAAGACTTCAGGCATTGAATTCCATATGAGATCCGATCTCAGAGTCCGCAAGGACAGGGAAACGCGGGACGTGTGGCCCCAGCATATCAGCGATCTGGGAAGCAGTTTCCGAGGAAACACCCCAAACAGCCTCCTAGACAAGCTCCACCACAGCCTCAGCAGCCCCAACAGGGCCCCTGAAGGCTTGGGGCCTCAGACCCATCCCTGCTTCCAACACCAACTGCAATACTGGCGCAATTGCACCTCAGACTCCTGGGTACAAACCGGTTAGACACTGCAGTTTCGCGCAGTTTCGAGGGATTACATCCGTGAGCAACCCTCTCCAGGTCTTGCTTGTCATGCAATAAGTAGATACACTACTTCAAAAGCAAGCCATCAGTTTCGTAGAACACACCTCTCAGCAAGAGGGGTTCTACTCGAGATACTTTCTGGTGCCAAAGAAGGACGGGGGCCTTTGCCCCATCCTAGACCTGAGACACTTCAATGGGTTCTTGAAGGAGAGGAGATTCCAGATGGTCACACATCACCACATCCTCCAGTCAGTCCGGTCGGGCGACTGGTTTACCACTGTGGACTTAAAGGACACGTACTTTCACATTCATATTTGTCCTGTGAACCTCTTTGCCTTTCAGGGAAGCATTTTCGAGTTTTCCATGCTGCCATTCAGCCTCTCCTTAGCCCCCCGCACGTTTTCAAAGTGCGTGGATGTCATCCTAGCTCCCCTGCGACTGCAAGGCATCAGGGTGTTGAACTACCTGGACGACTGGTTGATTTGCTCCCAGTCACTGCAGAGAGCAGTGATCCACATGGTGCTCGTGACAGAGCATCTGGTGAGACTGGGTCTCACCCTGAACAATGCCAAAAGCAAATTAACACTGGTGCAAAATATGGTTTACTTGGGTCTCTGCCTGGCTTCATCAGTCATCCCACTAGGAATGCTTCACGTGCGCCTGGCCCAAATGTGGCTCAGTGCCTTCCGGCTACATGCCAAATGTGACAGACACCGTCAGCTGACCATGTCCATGGGTCCATGTACCCTTGAGCAAGGTACTTTACCTAGATTGCTCCAGTAAAAACCCAACTGTATAAATGGGTAATTGTATGGGTTAAAATAATGTGATATCTTGTAACAATTGTAAGTCGCCCTGGATAAGGGCGTCTGCTAATAAATAAATAATAATAATAATAATAATAATAATAATAATAATAATAATAATAATAATAATAATAATAATAATGTCTTGCGTATGCTGGGAAGCCCAACATCTGGGACATTCGCACATTCGAGAGGATTAGCTGCATCATGGGCCCTCTTTAGAGGTGCCTTATTGACAGACATCTGTACTGTGGCTAGCTGGGCTATTCTGCATACATTTACCAGATTCTACCGACTCAATGTGGTAGATCCATCCATGCCTTCATTAGGCACAAGGGTCCTTGAGGTTGCACTCTCACACCATGGAAATTAGTTCAGTGGTCGCGAGACTTCCCTCATCTGCTGTCTGCTCACGCTCCGTCGCAGCGGCTTTGATATACTTTCCCAAAAGTATTGTTGTTGGTTGTCTTCGAATTGAAAGGGAATGATAGGTTACAGATGCAACCCCGGTTCCTTGAAAGAGAAGATGACCAACAAAACTTGCAAGGTCGTATCATTCGCATTCGGGGGTTTGATGCAAAAGAGAACGCAGTCTCCATGGAGTGACTACTTAATCCCTCAGTAGGCGAGACCAAGGATGTCACTCCCCGGAGGGGCCTATCGGCAGCTTTGACATAAAGTGCTCAATAAATACCTGACTTGTGATAAGCATATCCCAAAAGTATTGTTGTTGGTCATCTTTTATTTCATCGTTTTTGTTTGCTGTCCTGTAGAAACCCCACCAAATTTTATGTAAAACAAACATTTTTGTTTCTTGTTGTATATGTTAAGCTTACCGATTTCCAGGATTAAAACTTGAACCTCATGTTGTGAAAACTATTATAAATACATATTTAGATTAATTTTCCCCTTTTCCTACTTCTATAGACAGACACATTTTATGTTTATGTAGGTACTGTATATTGTATTTAAAAAACATAGTTGAATTTTCATCCCCATGACGTCACACACCATTCCCCCTTCCTCTGTGATTTTTAGTACATATTTCCGTGACAAAATGCCTTATCAGTTATTAAAATAGGAATCACACATCAAACAAATGTCACTCTCCTCCATCTAAAAGATCTTGGTTGGCTTGTCAGAAATATCGAGTGGAATTTATCACAAAATGGCCATTCATTAAAAGAAGTCGATTGTCTCAATCTCACGTCTGCTGTGAATACTGCCGGACTGTATCACTCACGTAGGTACGAAGAAACACCAGCAATAAGCAAAATCTGACACTCCCCATTACTGTATATTTGTATACTATATACTCGCTTTAAGTAATGAATTAATTATTGGATACTGCACAGCATACTACAGCAATTTGTGTTTTGATAGTTGTAAAAATGTAAATAAAAAACATTATGTTAAATCTTTATTGAGGTGTTGTTATTTTGATTATTTTAAGGTTGAATATTTCAGTCCAGGTTTGATAACACTTACGAGATCCTAAAACACTCTCATTACTAATATTTAAATCCAGAATAAATAGAATTTCAATTTAAAAAGAAAATCAGAGTTGTAGTATTTTTATTGTTTTTGTTTTTTGTTTTTTTAATTCTAAAGGACTTGTGTTTACAATTACCAAAATAATAGATTGAACAGCAAAAATGTTGCCATTGGCTTGCCAGAGCCTAAGAACCTTTTAATTTCTAGGGGCTAGCAGCCACTGGCCTTAAAAAAAATTTCTGACTCACTTTGCTCGGCACATGCTACTATTTTCTCCTTTCAGAAGTTGGCATCTCTGTCAGGACAGGGACATATAGTAAATCATTACAAAGATATTGTATAACAACCCGGTAAATGCATAGGAAGACGTATAGGGGATGTTTACTCCAATTGAATAAGTGAAAACTACAGTAGTTGGGTTTTGACTATTTTCTGCTATATATGTTTTTTTATTAAATCTTGTTGCTCATGCAACAGTAACACAGTGTATGAGTGTGTTAAAAAAAAAAAAAATTGTTTGATCATACATATCCCAATTCCCCGAACTAATCACAGAAAATCTCAGCAAGACAATGAGAAGCAGCTTAGTTATACAGAGCTTGTAGTCTTCTTTGGCCTTTTCATTTGAATTTGGTACCAATGTTTTATCAGAAAAAAAGCAAATAGGAAAACAAGTAAAAATGAAATTAGGAGCAATCGGAATTCTGATAGAATTATTGGAAACAATGAGTAATATGGAAAAAAAAAACAGGAAGTATGAGTAATGCAAACTGTATAAATAGGATATTTGAGATATTTTCTGGAGAAAGAATAGAAATAAGGATATGGAGAAAGAATAAAAAACATGGGAAGTTATCAATCTAAAAATAACTTTTTATTGAACCTTGTAGTGTTTTCCCATTGCTAAAATGTATTATCTTTTCATTTTCTTAAGACTGAAACAAAACAAATATTGACAGAAACTCTATACATTATTACCCACAGATTTGGACATTGTAATACATTTATTATTTAGAAAAAATACATCCCCTCCCACCCAATGAAAATGACCCTGAGAGAAAAGCCATTATCCATGGCAGAAGGCCATGAATGTCATCTGCAAGTTTTTTGACTGAAGCTGGAAAAAAAAGTGGTACCATTCAATGATAAACCATTTCCTTTTACACAGAACAAGGGCTTGTAGTGGAAACAACCTTCTGCAAAAAAATTAGCTGAGACTCCAACTTTAACTATGAGCCCTCTTTTCAAAATATGGGAAGGACTGGAGAAACACCACTGCAATTTGAAAGACATTTTGTAGCAGTGTGAAAAAGGCATTGGAATGTTTTTAAATGTAGTGTGTTTAATGGAGGAAGCTCACTGGTGATTTCCACAAATGTATTATGCTAAAAGAGAAATTATACATTCAGCGAGAGAAACATTAAACATACTACAGGGACATGTTGCTTGAAAGAGGGAAGTAAATCTCTTTAACCCATAGTAAAAAGAGAAAGAGGTCAGGAGGGAATTCCCTTCTTAAGAGAGTCAATAACAGATTTGCTGTTTGCTGGTTATGTTTTTTTGAGGGTTACAACTGTTCATGAATAACAGGCCACCTGCATAAACATGTTCATGAAGTTTAAATTAAGCATGATTTTAAATTATTGCCTGTTTAGATAAAGGGGGACTGCCATATGAACCTAAATGTTGATAAGCACGTAACCAAGTAAAAAACTGATCATTATCCTTGAATACCTCACTTTTTCACAGTCACTTAGCATGCTTCTGTATATTAATGCAAATGTATAAACATCTCAGCCACGTCTCCTTTGTGACTGTCTGCTGCTTGGCTCAATAAGAGTAATTTAACATTGTGGGTGTCATTTTCTGAAATAGATTCCACTCCTACACCGCATTCTGACACAATGAGAGATGAGAAGGAAATCCTTTCTTGATTCAAGCTGGTGAGGAAGCAAAATACTTAAAATGTAAGAGTTAATTTCTGTGTTATAAACGGATTAAACATGATACTCTGAAACCACTTCTTTATTATTTCATATGGTTTAATTGTATCTTGTCTTTTTTTTTTTTTTTTTTTTACATTCCTGTGTTTATCTGAAGCTCACTGCTTTACATGCTATTGGCAACTGCAGCACTGTAATATAGGATTACAAAATCCGGATCACTGTTATCCAGATTACTGGCCCCTGAGTATTAGAACTTTAAATTGAATTCACCCCAAGGTCCAAAGCCGAGTTCAAACCTGCTGTCTAGACCAGAATTCCATGCTTCCAACAACAGAGCATTGTTTAAAGAATTTAAAGCTGTTTAATTCCACTGCTGAAAAAGCAAATCTCTGGTAATTTGAAAATAATATAAAGGGATTATAATTCTTATAACTATTTTAACACTGCAGATCTTTAGGTCTAGGAATACAACTGCAGAACTCTAATACTATGGGAAAGATAACTCCATTCAAAATAGCAGACCAGTAAACTAATCTAATAAACTAATATTGTAATATCTGTTCCTATTGTTATTTTTTGGTACATTGAAAGTATTTCATTAGGTATCGCACGGTACTATTTATATAAAGGTACTTAAAAAAAAAATTCAAAGGGCTTTAGCTAGCATATGTTCTGTAAGTTTCGATGTATACAATTAGAATCAGGTGCTGCAACGTGATAAAAAGAAGATAAACTACAGAACAAAGCAGGGATTGACTGCACTTGATTCAATACAGCCCTTCCAACAGAAAGCTTAATGAATTCTTCCATCATAGAAGAAGGACTGGGTTTGGCCAGAGTCTCAATTTCCAGCTCAGTGGTGTAGCGCTGGGCAGGAATCCCTGCTGACATAGCTTTTAAAACAGGAGAGGCTGGTTTTCAGAAATGCACCGAAGATCTTCAAAAATGCAAGCAAGCCATTTTCTCAGGGGTATAATGGAATCCTTTTAGAAAAAGATCTGCAAAAGCCATAAATGTGTCGACTCAGTGAAACTCCTGTCATAGCTTCGGGAAAAAAAAACAAAAAACTTTAAAATTGCCTGACACATGAACCCCTGCTAAAATAAATAAGAAAGACACTGGGGGAAAATATATATATAGTTTTAACAGGCAAGGTTATTCACAAGATGTATGCCAGTTGTGATAAGTTTTCTGCCATACGTTATATATCTTTGTCACAGATGGCTGGGTGGGTGACGTCACCAGACCAGGAAATACACAGACTCAGTGCTGCGGGGTGAGACGCAAATGCGCTCCTTCTTTATTAAATAGATTAAACAAACCGAACACAAATAAAACGGCACGGTGGCCAAAATAAACAAACACAATAATCAAACAAATATTGTGCTGGTCTAAATCCAGAACAAGTAGCAGCTGTTGTTGTAAATTTCTGCTCTCTCGTTCTTTCTCCTCTCCTCTCGTTCTTTCTCCTCTCCTCTCATTCTTTCTCCTCTCCTCTCGTTCTTTCTCCTCTCCTCTCGTTCTTTCTCCTCTCCTCTCCTCTCTCGCAGCGCTCAGCTGCTACACTTTTTATACATGTGGTCGGCCTCAAATTGGCAAACAATCAAACAATTTGAAGACCACCACATTCTGAATAATAACCTCTACTGCCTGTACAGTGCATTGGACAGTACAGTCCCATTCAGCCCTCTGATTGGGTGCAACTCACAAGTCACGCCCAATCATAACTTGAAGAGCTTCCAGGTATATGATAGACAGAATCTATCATGCGCACCCACTTACTGTCAGTTATACTATTGCTCACTGTAAACATCACCGTCAAACCACAAGCAGAAAGGATACAAAAGTAAATACAAATAAAATACAAAAATTTTCTCAGCCTTATAGATAACAAAAAAAATATGTTAACATAACTGTTAAGCAGGGTGTATTATTGATTAATCTTGGACAACCTAATATTTTTTCCGGTAAGGTAATCCAACATTTGTTCTCACCAGGGTCTGTGAAACCAGACATAAGACATCAACAACAAAGCCTGGTTAATGAGCTCTGTACACCAGAACCAGTTATATTGAACATGTATGTATGTGTCTTAAAACAGAAAATTCTCTGACTAGATAGAAAAAAAATCTTTTCTCTATTTATCAAACAGATGTAAACCATACATTTTATAAGGGTGATAATAAAAAGGAAAAAAATGCCTGCAACAACTCTTTGAAGCTATCCCACACCAATACAAACAGAATGCAATTCTCTTTATGATTCATTTATGAAAGAAGGATATCCAAGACCCAGACTTTAAAATATGCAATTCATTCTGATAACCTACAGCTGCAGACAAGACACTCAAGCTATTCCATCAAATATTCCATGCACGTGACAGACGTTGAGGAAGCCCAGATCTGACTTATGGATTCATTCAGTAGGAACTTTGGCCTCCAGTGTTGCCACTCCAGCGCCTTCCATCATCCGTAATCTGCAAAATTCAAATGTTTATTTGCAAATAACCACAATAACTTCTCAGGATTGTAAAACCTGTGTTTGGCGCAGGTCCCTCCAAGATATTGGAACACAGCCTAAAAATCATTAATGCATGCTTTCCAAAACTGAAAAAGCTATTGGTAACAGATGTCAGGACTGCCCAGATCCTGACCACCTTTCGGCGCCTCCTCAAGACTCACCTCTTCAGACAGCACCTATAGAACTCCTCTTTTCCCTCTGGACACTTTATCACTCTTCCTTAATGCACTTTACTTGCACCTATCTGCTCCCTATTTTACTGCATTTAATCCTGTACTTTACAGATTACTGTACTGTAATCTGCCACTAGTGTTATTCAATCTGTAGTATTTTGCATTTAATCGTATCCTGATGTAACTATCACTGACACTGTTATCTGCTCTGATATTGATTTGTATTTTGTAATATACTTGTACTTACCAGAAATGAAGTCATTGTATTTTATCTTGCTCTTAATTGTATTAATACTTGTACTGTGATTCCTGAAATGTATTTTTTGTTTATGACTGTAAGTCGCCCTGGATAAGGGCGTCTGCTAAGAAATAAATAAATAAATAAATAAATAAATAAATAATAATAATAATAATAATAATAAAATAGCGTAAAGAATTTTACGGTAGTCTCGTGATCATGCACTGAATGAAAGCTCCGGTGTCTGTGTACCATGCATAATTTTAATGAACTTATACATCAGAACTTTAGTTCATAGGTTTTATGTAGTTTATGCTGTAAGGTCACAACTTTCTTTGCATTATCTCAAATTAGACAAATAGGCATGCTCCTGCAACTACTTGTAGCACTAGGAGGATTGGCACAACAAATTCATACTACTACTAATTCAACATTTTTAATTAAAAAAAAGAATCTAGTCTAATTAACTCCTATGTTTTCTATGTTAATATTACAAATTGAAAAAAAGTCCTGAATTATATTTGTTTTGTTCTAGTTTTGTATAATAAACTTTTTTAAAGACTAGAGTAAATGCTAAGCTGCAGTATATTCTTTATTTTTAAAATGGGAGAAGAGAAATGAGTCTGAGCAGCAAACTTGACATGTTCCAGACTTGCCTGAGGGCATTTAGTGTGTTTCTTCCCTTCATTTCAGAATCCAGCCTTTTTAATGTAATGCTTTGACAGGATTTTTCAAAATGAACAAACCACATGTTTAAAGCTGGCTAGGAAATGTATATTTGAACAATAACTGTATTATAATTTCCCTAAAACCCTCCAGCCAGAGTCTATAATTATGTGTTCTGTAGTTGCCTACTTCTCTACAGAGTAGAGTTGTTTTATTATTATTTATTTCTCTCCCTCTCCTCTGTAGGCCACAAGACTGTGTTTGAAGATGCGCTGCAAGAGGAGACCTGTAGTTGCTTTCAGCTTCCTCTTTGCTCTGTCTGTGATGATGATAAACAGCTTTCTGTCCTTCCCTCCTGCCTACTACAGTCTGCAGGAGTTGGAGCCACGTGAAGACTCCATCAGGAAACGAGCTGTCTTCACTTCTGTCCATGAGCACTGGACACTTGGTACGAGGGAAGAGCCAATCAAGTACTTTATTGTTGAGAAACCAAAGAACGATCAGAGGGCTCACCCCAATAAACTTCCTATGAGCAGCAACACACATACCTCAAAAGCAAAAAGGAAAACTCAGGTATATACCTCAAAGGCCAGAGAAGGAAGGTACCTCCATCTCTCTGCACTGGATGCAGAGGGTGTACTCAGTAACCGCCAATTACAAAGGAAGGAAGGTGACAGGAAGAACATAGTGTCCAATCGGACGCCTCCAATTGGTGGGGACTTGCAAAGTTCACTGAAGCTTAAACTCATATTCACTGCAAAGAGCCAAACTAATGGTGGGGAGTTGTTACAGCGCAAATACAAACCAGATGTGCAAGGCGTCACTGGTGGTGCAAAGAAGTTTGTAGTCCCTCTGGCAGCTGGAGGAAAGCTGCATGCTAAAGATATTAGAAAACTTGAAAGGAAACCCAGGCCTGCCACGTCTTTGGATAGGAAGATGCTGCCTTTGCTAGGTCAGTGGAAGGATGAATCCAGACCTCTGTCCAAGGCTGCTAGACAGACAGAGTTTCCTTTGTGGGGAAAGCTTGCAGAAGACCCATTCCCAGAAGATCTGAAAGGGAACGTCAGGTTTGGAGAACAGCCACCCCCGTGGTTCAGTCCAGAAGATGTAAGAAAGATGAAGCTGCTTGCTGACGGTGTGGTTATCAATAAATCAAGGGTGCCATCTCATGGACAAGTAATGAAGGTGGGCCTTAGACGGGGCACTTCTCCAGAGCCTGAAGACCTAGAACACCACTGCCAGGATGGCCTCTGTGCTCTGATCAAGCGTCCAGAGGACTGGTTTGAAGTCTTTGCCTTCCACTTGGACAGAGTTCTGGGGTTGAACAGGAGCCTGCCATCCGTGACAAGGAAATTCCACAGCGAACTTCTTCCATACAAGTTTACGAGAGGTCCAGCCAGGCCCATAGTCTGGTGGGATCCGGACATTCAGCATTTATCCGATGATAATACTGACCAGAACTCCTTCCCGCTCACTTGGCTGCAGTATCAAGCTGTGCTCAAGCAGAGGTGTGGTGTGAAAGAGTCTTCCCTGGAGTCATCAGTACCTTGTGTGGGTGTCCGACACTCTGAGTGGGGCAAGCTTGCCTTCTTTGATTTCCTGCTGCAGGTATGTTCCTTTGGGATACAACATAGTGGTTGTAAAATAATGATTAATCATTTTTTTACTTGCCGGCCACTTGGTCTGCAGAACTAATTTCATTGTGTACATGACTTAACTATATTTCTGGTTTCAGTGGCCTTACACTTTAGGTTTTACTTTTAAACAGGTTTCGGTTACCCCACTTTCTGCTCATATTTTATTCTTTAAACTTCCTTTTTCAGGAAACACATCTAATTCTCTCTTGAACCTATTTGTACAATAGTATTTACTTTAGTGAATTTCCCAGTAGTCTTGTTCAATGATCATAACTAAGGCGCACAATTTTGGCACAGTAATTTTTAGTACATTTCACTGTAAGGTGCGGCAAAAAAACAAGAATTCACGGAAAGGGCACCAAATAATGTAGTTTTGGCTACATCAACATATCAAAAGTGGTTTTACATCCATTTCCAAGATTTCAATGACTTTATTCAAATTTACGATTTCCGTGAACACTGTGGCAAAATCATAGCCTTTTATATGTCATAACCTTTGTGTGAAATAGTCTTTAATTTTTCGATTAGTTATTATATGCTACACCCTTACATTACTAACGTTCAACAGAAATATAGAGAAATAGAGCTTTACTCATGAGCAGCAAAATTAATAAAACATATATCTACGTATATCTTCCTGGGCCTAAAAGATAAATAAATGCAAAGTACAGTACATTGTATTTCCTGCTCGGGTTTATTTTTAAATGTGACATATTCTTTGCTGTATTGTAATAGTACATAATAAAATAATTAAAAAAAACAAAACATATTGCTTGCCCTGGCTTGCATATGTTTAGAGATCTAGATTTCTAACCTACTGTAATTCTTTTTGCTTTTGTGTTGTTGCTTTGATACGCTGTGCTGAGTAAATAAATGAGACTTTTTCAATTGAAACAGTAAGCCTCAGAGTTGTCGATGCTGTTTACTGTTCGTTTTAAGAAGGCTATTGAGGCTTGTTAGCCTCAGGAAGGAGACTCTGAAATGTAATGGCTGCAGTTTAAGCACTAGAGCGCAATTTTATTAAAGCAAAATAAAAGATTTAAACAAACAAAAACAACAATACAAACCAAAAAAAACTACACCCAAGCAAACCACTATCTAAGTGCGATTGCTGCTCGCCCCACCTGCTACTCTCAGCTTTTTCTTCTCCTAAGGGTTTTTCTCTCCCTTTATATACAGGTGGCCATTCCCCAACTAGCACTCAATTACCTAATTAGGGAATGGCCACACCTGTGATTGATGGCAGGGATAGATTGAACCCCATCCCTCCCAAGCTTACATTTATGCCACTATTTACAGCGGCAGGCTTCCACCCTGCCACAGTAACCAGTAATTTACACATTAGTTGAATAGTGGCATCGCCACGTTAGATACATAAACTCTCCGGTTCGCGGTTTGCTTAATGTGTTGGAAACCAGGAATAGCGTGGCGCAGCAAATCAAATACAAGAGCCAGTCAGTGTGCACCTGCAGATAAAAGAGCAAGACAAATGGTGACTAGTAACTACATTACAGTAGAACGTAATACACAAAAAGTAACTGTGTAACTGTTTACAACTGTAAAAAATGATGTGCATTATAGCCGAGATCGCGGTTAGCCCGAGAGCGCTCTACCAAGGTAATACTGTATACTTGTTAGACTGATATATCAATGAAACTGAACAAAAGTGACTTGCAGTTATACCTTCTAATTAACCTCTCTCAGAGTGAATAGAACACTTTTAATAAACTATTCAAGCTGCGACTTGGCATAGGCTTCCCTCCAGCTCAAGTCGATCAGGACCGTCTCCCCACCACATGCATACTGGCACTGCCCATTGTACGAGCTTGGCACTGCCACGGCAAATCCGTGCCACGGTAATATGGGATCCCATCAGCTCACCCCATCAAACAAAGATATATTTGGTAGGGATTGTTTCCTTATTCATGCTTTGAAACGAGGCACATGCTGTAACAGCAGCAGAGTGTCAGTGGCTGCAGTTATCACAAATCATTCCCAGCGTGTATTGGTTATTTTCAGCAGTGATGTAAACATGTGGTTGCTTTTTATTATTATAAATAGAAAATATTGTTTGTTCTTAAACAAACTGGATTTTGCCTTGTTAGAAGTGGTTATATCTGTCTTATCCAACACTTGTTTGACACTTGACACTCCATTTTTTTCAAGGCTCGCTGGTACCTGCCTCAGGAGCTTGTATGCTTAATGAAAAAAAAAAAAATGAGCACATTTGTTTGGTAGCTAAACCAGGAGAATGTTTCAGGAAAGTGTGATGTATTCCTATGAAAACTATTTGTATGCGAGACTGACAGTTATGCAGTATAATTCCACAGGTGTGAGAAAAATAATGGGATGCTGCCCAAGCTGAAATATACAGAGATGTTGAAGTCACTCTGTGCTGCTGGTGTTGGGGGGGGGAAGCATTCATTGCAACTCAATACTGTACTGCTTGAAACAAAATAGGCAACAAGGCTCTAAGATCACCACCAATGGCCATAAAGGGCAGTGTTACCAACACCTACAAGTGCTATTGTATTAACTGCTTTATATAGCCACCAGTCATATCAAAGAGATTTAATTTAAAATAGCAGAATGCTAGATTTTCAACAGCAGTAGCAGGGTGTATACAGTTCTAATCGCCCTATATAATGGATCGCTCTGTGAATAAAACATGAGGCATGTTAGAATGCTTTTACAGAATAATGCATTCGAATCCTGCCACCGGGTCTACAACCCAGATACTTTAACACCTCTTACATGAACGTTGTTTTTTTTAAAAAAAAAAATACATGTGGACATGTGTGCCCATCCAGTTAGATTACTTAAAGAGGAAAGGGTTAAAGGAGCAGTCTAGCAACCAAACAGTTACTGCATTGGGTAGACTGATGCTAGATATGAAACTTGAACTAAAGCACTTTCCAACAGATAAATAGAATTTCATCTAGTAGTGTGAATTCCTCAGGCAGCCAGGGCTCCTTAACCACTATTCACGTCATGTACATATTTTGTGTAGCAGAGTTTGCTTTATGAGAACCTGCCTGTTGAGAGTTTGTCTTTGAAGTCCTGATTATTACAAAGGGCTTAGGGGCCAGATTAAAGATTTTTACACCAAAATGCAATTGGCACCATTGTTTGAGAAAGTAAAATAAAAGTGTTAATGTTACATAACAAGTAACAAACTGCACACGATAACATCTCTTTTAATAATAAGCAACACACTACACACATTTTATCTCAGGTTATCTGTTTCTGTTAGTGGCTTGGAACTGAAGTAAATAAGGTATATCTAGTCAGAACCAGAACCTGTAAATTCAGCGTCAGAATGTTAGAAACCAAGCAGGTTTCTCAGTTTCAAGAAAGTGGGACCTATCAAATACAAATACCAAGTAATACACTTCTGGTTCCCTGTACTGTAGGTCAGTGATCGTCTGGACCGCTACTGCTGTGGATTCAAGCCTGACCCCTCTGAGTCCTGCGTAGAGGAAATGCTCCATGAAAAGTGTAGAAACCCAAAAGGACAAGTACTGGTGCACATTTTGGTATGTTAATACTTAGAGTAATGCCCAAACTGTTTGGACATTCCTGCAATCCGTGTCTCAGACCACCTACATATGAACATGTTTTATATGTAGTGGAAAGGGAATGGCTCTACCATTCTCATAGCGGGTTAATCTACTCTTTTTTAGACTAGGGTAAGTGGGGAATTAAAACATTTTATGTTACTTACTGTAACTGTGTCAGAAGCTTGTAAATCAAGACAAACATGGTTAGTCACAGAGTGTGGCACAGTGCAGCACAGACATTTAGAAAAATCAGAAAGCTTCCCGAAGGCCAGGTAATAGCGTTGTGTAAATGACATGTATATCAGCCCAGTTGTAGGGAATTGTATTTAAAGGTTCATGCGTGTTAAAAGGTCTTTTTCAGTATGTGAATTTTTTGTATTTATGATTTCTAGCTGTATGTGTGTGCAGGACATGCACATGAAAAAATGACTGGTAAGTACACATTCTTATTAACAGATATACAGTACATTTGGGAGGGTTGTGTGAAAATAGAGCTTTATGTTTTTGATTATAGGCATGATTTTATAAAAATGTGGAGTTTTAGTGATCGCAGTACCTGTCAAAATCTGTCAGAGTACTAAACCATAAACAAAATTGCAGAATCAATATCAGCCAGTACGTTTATAGATGGTTTTTTTTCCCAAAGAGATAAGTACAAGATAATCAATAAAATATGACCCATAATGAGAACTGATTTACGTCCCATGGCGATCCATGTCAAGGCACAGTACAGCAGCACAAGAGCAAATTCAAATACAAAGATACAACAATAAGAAGAAGCAAGAGATCAAAATGATATACATAAGAGAACCAGACTAACGGCTGGTTGCAGTGACCCTGATAAGCACTAATCCTGGACTGCATTATCTAGTAAGTCCAGATTGTCCAAGACTAGTATTACTCAGGATCATAAGCGATTAAGGACAAGTGACTAAGAAAATGCAAGATAAAACAAAAATGTGAGACTTGAAGACTGGATACGTAGCAAAACAATACTCCATCACTGAGAGTGTGTGCATTCATTAAAAGTGTTGTATAGTACCTAATTGGATTTTTGTAGTTTCTATTGTAACGTAGATTTATGAGGTACAAGTAATGTATATACATTATAACGCTGTTTACTGCTGTCGCAAGGGGCAGCATTGCAAAGAATTATAAAAGAAAATTTGTGGCAAGAATTTATCTTTAATCTTTTAGGATGTTGTGGTTTCCTATGTCATAAAATATAAACTATCTATCTATCTATCTATCTATCTATCTATCTATCTATCTATCTATCTATCTATCTATCTATCTATATATATATATATATATATATATATATATATATATATATATATATATATATATATAAGACATTTAAAAAATAACAACTGCTGTGTACCAAAAAGAGCAAAATCAAAAAATGAAATGTGAATAATTGATTTGAAAATCTATTATATTCGGACATCTCAGACTACAAGTCCTTCTTCAGCTGGATGGAAAAAGCAGTGCTATGGGACAAATGCAGCCAGGAAGCAAAAAGAAAGCAAATTCATTTTCATATGAGGCACTTTGGAACCTCTTGGAATTAACATTATATTCTGAAGTCATCTGGATCTTTTCTTTTGAAAGACAATATAACAATAGCTTGTTTGTGCACTGCTTTTTTTCCACCCAGCTGAAGAAGGACTTATATAATTTATTTATTTTGTTTTTTGTGTACCTACATTACCTTTTTCTTGTATATATATATATATATATATATATATATATATATATATATATATATATATATATATATATATATAAATGTATGTATATATATATATATACACAGTGCCTTGCATAAGTATTCACCCCCCTTGGACTTTTCCACATTTTGTAGTGTTACAACCTGGAATTAAAATGGATTTAATTAGGATTTTTTGTCACTGATCTACACAAAATAGTCCATAATGTCGAAGTGGGGAAAAAAATCTACATATTTTTTCAAAATTATTTACAAATAAAAAACTGATTGAAAGTCTTGATTGCATAAGTATTCACCCCCTTTGCGGTGACACCCCTAAATAAGCTCTGGTGCAACCAATTGCCTTCAGAAGTCACATAATTAGTTGAATGGAGTCCACCTGTGTGCAATTAAATTGTCACATGATCTCAGATTAAATACACCTGTTTCTGGAAGGCCCCAGAGTTTGTTAGAGAGCATATCTAAACATACAGCATCATGAAGAACAAGGAGCTATCAAAACAAGTCTGGGATAAAGTTCTGGAGAAGCACCAATCAGGGTTGGGTTATAAAAAAATATCCCAAACTTTGAACATCCCCCGGAGCACCGTTAAATCCATTATTAAAAAATGGAAAGAATATGGCACAACCGCGACTCTGCCTAGAGAAGGCCGTCCACCAAAACTCAGTGACCAGGTAAGGAGGGCATTAGCCAGAGAAGCAACCAAGAGGCCAATGGTAACTCTGAAGGAGCTGGAGAGATCCACAGCTGAGATGGGAGAAACCGTCCATGGGACAACTATAACCCGGACGCTCCACAAAGCTGGGCTTTATGGAAGAGTGTCGAGAAGAAAGCCATTGCTGAAAAAAAACCATATCAAATCCCTTTTGGATTTTGCCAAAAGGCATGTGGGAGACACAGCAAACATGTGGAAAAAGGTTCTCTGGTCTGATGAGACCAAAACTGAACTTTTTGGCCTTAGCGCAAAACGCTATGTGTGGCGCAAAGCCAACACTGCTCATCACCCTGAGAACACCATCCCCACGGTGAAGCATGGTGGTGGCAGCATCATGTTATGGGGATGCTTTTCATCGGCAGGGACTGGGAAACTGGTCAGGATTGAGGGCAAGATTCATGGAGCCAAATACAGGGAAATTCTAGAGGAAAACCTGTTTCAGTCTGCAAGAGACCTGGGACTGGTGCAGAGGTTCACCTTCCAGCAGGACAATGACCCTAAACACACAGCCAGAGCTACACTGGAGTGGTTTAAAAACAAGAACCTGAATGTCTTAGAATGGCACAGTCAAAGCCCAGACCTCAATCCGGTTGCGAATCTGTGGCAAGACTTGAAAATTGCTGTTCACCAACGGTCTCCATACAACTTGACAGAACTTGAGCAATTTTGCCAAGAAAAATGGGCAAACATTGCAGGATCCAGATGTGCAAAGCTGGTAGAGACTTACCCAAAAAGACTCACATCTGTAATTGCTGCCAAAGGTGCTTCTACCAAGTATTGACTCAGGGGGGTGAATACTTATGCAACCAACAAATGTCATTTTTTTGTTTAATTAACTTTTGTGTCACAATAAAACATATTTTGCACATTCAAAGTGTTAAGTATGTTGTGTAAATCAAATGGTAAAAATCCCAATTAAATCCATTTTAATTCCAGGTTGTAACACTACAAAATGTGGAAAAGTCCAAGGGGGGTGAATACAATATATTCAGTGCCTTGCAAAAGTATTCAGACCCCTGACCAATTCTCTCGTATTACTGAATTACAAATGATACATTGAAATTTCGTTCTGTTTGATATTTTATTTTAAAACACTGAAACTCAAAATCAATTATTGTAAGGTGACATTGGTTTTATATTGGGAAATAAAAAAACTGAAATATCTTGCTTGCATAAGTATTCAACCCCTGTGCTGTGGAAGCTCCCAGTTTATACCGATGAAAGAAATTGCCTTAACGAGAACACAATTACCTTACCATTGGCCTCCACCTGTGAACCATTAAAGTTGCTGTCACATTTTCTGGATAAAAACCCCACTGTTGAAGGATCATTGGTCAGGCTGTGAATCTGAAGGAAAATGAAGACCAAAGAGCATTCTACATAAGTTAGAGATAAAGTAATACAAATGCATAGATTAGGGAAAGGGTACAAAATAATATCCAAGTGTTTGGATATCACAGTGAGCACAGTTGGATCAATAATCAGGAAGTGGAAGCTGCATCACACCACCCAGGCACTGCCAAGAAAAGGCCGTCCCTCAAAACTCAGCGCTCAAACAAGAAGGAGACTTGTGAGAGAAGCCACAGAGAGGCCAACAATCACTTTGAAGGAGCTACAGAGTTCAGTGGCTGGGAGTGGAGTAATGGTGCACCAGTCAACCATATCAAGAGCTCTGCATAACACTGGCCTGTATGGGAGGGTGGCAAGAAAGAAGCCGTTACTCAAAAAGTACCATCTGAAAGCATGTCTGGAGTTTGCAAGAAAGCATGAGAGTGACCCAGCTTCGGTGTGGGAAAAGGTTTTGTGGTCAGATGAGACCAAGATAGAGCTTTTTGGCCAAAACTCAAAGCACTATGTGTGGCGCAAACCTAACACTGCCCATGCCTCAAGACACACCACCCGTAAAGTGAAGTATGGTGGTGGCAGCATCATGCTGTGGGGATGCTTCTCATCAGCAGGGACTGGGCATCTTGTTAAAACTGAAGGAAGAATGGATGGAGCAAAATACAGGGAAATACTGCAAGAGAACCTGCTTCAGTCCGCTAAAAAACTAAAGCTTGGGAGGAAATTCACCTTTCAGCAGGACAATGATTCCAAGCACAAGGCCAAAGCAACATTGGAGTGGCTCAAGAACAAAAAGGTGAATGTCCTACAGTGGCCCAGTCAAAGTCCTGATCTCAATCCCATTGAGAATCTGTGGCACTATTTGAAAATTGCGGTCCACAAGCGTCGTCCAACCAACCTGAACAACCTGGAGCAAATCTGCCAAGAAGAATGGGCCAAAATCACTCCGACACTGTGTGCAAAGCTGGTACATACTTACCCCAAAAGACTTAAAGCTGTTATTGCAGCAAAAGGTGGCTCTACCAAATATTAATGTGTGGTGGTTGAATACTTATGCAAGCAAGATATTTCAGTTTTTTATTTTTCTTAAAAATATTTCCCAACATAAAACCAATGTCACCTTACAATAATTAATTTTGAGTTTCAGTGTTTTAAAATAAAATATCAAACAGAACGAAATTTCAATGTACCATTTGTAATTCAGTAATATGAGAGAATTGGTCAGGGGTCTAAATACTTTTGCAAGGCACTGTATATATACCTCAGAAATGATCAAAGTAAAACCTGAATAAACCAGTCAGAAGGGACTGAACATGCCTATTCAATGTGCCTCTGTCATTTGCTGATATTAACGTATAAGACACACGTGAACAATACAATAGCAGGGTCAAAATATACTGTATTGGCACCTGATACACAGTACTGTTACAAGTTAACATTTTGTCATTGAAAGTTATTTTATTAGCTAAAAACAGTAGATTCAGAATACTAATCATTAATTGAGTATCAGAAGCCATAGGTTATCAATGGGGCTTATATGAAATGTAATGTAAACGTTTGTGGTATATTGAAGTTAGATGTGTGTTCTATCTGTAGGCATTAACTTTTTGTTTTTGAGCTACTCAAAAATACAAATTAGAAAAAAAAGTAGTTTCTGGAAAACAGCTGTCTTTAAAAGATTACCTTTGACCTGCAATGCATTGTGTTATAACAGGAAGTGACATCAGCAAGTAGTCATGCATGCATGCTCTTGTATATTTCTTTTTTTCTTTCTAAAAGGTATTCCTACCAAAGAACATTGTTTACTTGATTGCCTTCATCAGAACAGGAAATAATTACAAAATTGATTTAATCTAAAAGCCAGATCTACAGGAGGGACAGAATGGCTGGCGTGCAATGTGGATCAACAGTTCTATTTTCACAGATATACTTCAGTAACTCAAATATGATGGACAATTTGTTAACAGAATTTTGATATAGTTAAAAAAAATACATACATTGCACATGCTTTAAATATATTGCTGTTCTGGAAACCAGGTTAGGAAGGAGGACCCCACACGACTGGTGTTCATTGACAATGCTGGTAGGCCTCATCATCCTGAAGACAACCTCAACTTCAGGCTGTTGGAAGGTATTGTTGAGTAAGTACTGGGAAAGTTGGATCCTCGTCACCTGCTTAATAAAACAATACAGTAAAATACTTTCTTCACACACTCAAGTTGTACACTATATAAATATATAATAAATGTGGACTGGAGAGGGGGGCTATAGTAGAAGATTATTGACCCGAGGGAAGACTATTGTTACCGACAGGGGGCTATAATGCCGGACATATATTCTGTTTAAATGTATCAGATACAGCATAAGTAAATACATAAATAAATAACAGAAAATGTTTTTGAAGTTCATACCGTATAGTTAGCAAAGTTTTTCTCCATCTGGTTTGCCGGCTGCTGCATAATCCAGTTTATATCCCGCCCATCATATTTGTTTTCGTCGAGTTGAATTTCAGAAAACCGTGACATGGATGAAGGCTATATTTGCATCCTGAGCCATTTAAAAAAGGCATAATACCACAGTAGTGATGTCAAAAAGTGATCATTCCTCTTGAGGAAAATATACTTTCGACCCATTCGACTCCTCGAGACCATCACATTCAATTCAAACACAAAATGTCTCGTTTTCAATCACTCGACAACACCCACAGTACAGAAATGTTCATTAATTATCAACAGATTGAGAATATGTAAAAAAAACATTCGTATCTCAGAGAAACTGGAGAGGAACGTGAAATGAAAACAAGTTAAAGGCAATCATCCAAATAAAGCTGAAGCACTAATGGATAATGACATAGAACGTCTGTACAGCACTGAAACACTACGTTTAAAAAAAAAAATGTACCGCTGAACCTTGTCTTCTTTAATATTAGCATCACAAGGGTATCCACATATTTTAAAAAATAATAGATGGGCCTCTTCAGTGAGTTACAGGAAAACAATTCCATCTCTGGTTTCTGTGACAGTTTATAAATTACTCGATCTTTGGTCTCGTAATTTATGACATCACAGAAACCCTGTAACTCATTGAAGCCCATCTATTATATATATATATATATATATATATATATATATATATATATATATATATATATATATAGAGTAGCATTTCCGGGTTCTTCACGAGTAGGTGAGGGCTCAAGCCGTTTATTTTCATAAAATAATAAGTGAAATAAAATCATAAAGTAGGGGAAGGGAACTGAGAGTCAAAAATGAAAATAAATGATTGTAGTTGTCTGTTTTACTCTACCCTTTCCTGCTCTCCACACACACCCTTCTCTCTCACTCTTATTTCCTCCAGTCCTCCCAGTCTTTTCTAGGCACCCTCTTATATGCCCTCTCTGCCCCTCTCCCCTTACAAAGACCCCCACCCCCAACGTCTTTTGCGCCAAACCTGCACCCCAATTCCCCTACACACACTCTATATATATATATATATATATATATATATATATATATATATATATATATATATATAGTCAAAAGTCTACATACGCCAGTGGAAATTTAGAATTTCTAGAAATTTCTTGACAAAGAATTTTAGAAAACATCTTTTGTAGCAAAAGGTTTGCTCTTGTGGAGGGAAATAGATGTCTGAATTCTTTATTTCAGTATTTTTTTTGCAAAACTCCAAAACTACTAATTCAAAAGTATTTATATCCTTTGATGCTATGATAATATTGTCTACAAGGTGCTAGACATTTCAATATGATAATGCAGAACCTCATTCTAGAAAAGTCTAGAAAATGCAGGATTATAAGTGAACATTCTTAGAGAGTATAAAAGGGTTAGGCATAGGATGATTGTTGTCATTACCAATAAGTCAATATGTGAAAAAGTAAAGAGCTATCTGAAGACCTTGATTTAATGATTTATTGTCATAAAGCTGGAGAAGGATACAAGAAGATTTCCAAGCATTTGAGTATCTCAATTTCAACTATTGTTTCTATTATCAAGAAGAACAAGACTCATGATGCTCTCACAACGCTCCCTCGGTCTGGAAAAAAGAAGGTTCTTTAACCAAGAACAAGTAGAAGAATTGTGAGGAAGGTTAATAACAATCCGAGATTGACTGCCAAATATATTCAAAGTGACCTGGCTGCAAGTGGGACTGGGGTTTCCATTTCAACCATCGGTTGAGTTTTGCATGGTGAAGGTCTCAATGGTCGCAGACCAAGGAAAAAGCCACTCTTAGGAAAACGTCACAAGGACAATCGCTTAAAACGATATTTGAATGAATGATATGAGTTCTGGTCAAAGGTTTTATGGAGTGATGAAATAAAAAAATGGTCACGCTGATAGTCCTTACATTTGGAGAAAGTCTGGTGAGGCGTACAAAGAAAAGAACACCATACCTACTGTCAAGCATGGAGGTGGTAATATCCTTCCATGGGGCTGTTTTTCCTCTAATGGCACAGGAAATTTAGTTCCAATACATGGTAAAATTGATTCCATAGCATAACAAAAGATATTGGCCAAAACTTGGTTTAAAGTGCAACACGACAACGATCCAAAGTACACATCAAAATCTACTTCAGAATGGTTAAGAAGAATAAAATCAAGGTTCTGGAATGGCCTAGTTAAAGTCCCGATCTAAATCCAATTGAGAATCTTTGGTATGAGTTGAAGAAGGCTGTGCACAAGAGAAGTCCTCGGAATTTGAATCCAGCTAATCCAGCTCATTTATTGCATGATCAACACAATTAAAAATGGACTGAGTAGAATTTGTTTTTGTTCGTTTTGAGAGAAAATATATCATGATAGTGTTGAAAAATAATACTCTCACAGATACAGGTTCAGTTCAATTCAGTTTGTCATACAGGCTGTGGCACTGGGGGATGTATAAACAAATAAAAGGGTTAATCAACACTCTGCTCAAACTAGACTTTGGTTTTTAATCTGGTTGCTTTTTTGTTGACCCCTAGGGTTCCTGAGACTGCTGTATCTGTCCTGAAGTCAGGGTGCCTACAAAGCATGCTTCTACAGTCCCTGTACACTGACAAGGAATTCTGGGAGAACCAGGGCAGACTTCCGGGGTTGAAGCAACTTACTCACAACATAGAGAGACGAGGGAAGATTCTGCTACAATACATTCAGGATAACAAGTTAAAACTCAACAGAGACAATTGAAAAGACTGTGAAAAATTAATCAGGGGTAAAAGCAGGTGATCAAGGATACAGGTTTTACTGTATCAAACCAAATGTTTGTAAACTTGATAAATGCATAATTAAAAGTTGTTGACCATTTTTTAATCACATCTTTTTTTAATGGAGTAAAGGTCAGTGGAGTGCACCCAAGTGGCTTATTGTGGACTTGCTTCCAGGCCAGGGTAGACCCAAGGATCAAATAAGAAAGTGCAGGCACTCGCATCTTACTGATGTATAGGACGTATCGGGTTAGTCATAATAGCAGTTGTTAGTGGTTCTCTTACTAGTATTTTCTGTCAGTATCACTATTTTAACCACTCTTTGAAGATGTATATTTAATACAGATTGCAAATAAACAAAAAGGTAATTTAAGAAAATTAACATCTAAGCCTTGACTGTGCCTGTCTTCCTAATTTTGACAGTTTGTTTAACTGGTTGGTAGTTGATTGTAGTGTGAGCCTTGATGCTGGTCTGGGGTAAAGATTTAAAGAGATGCAGTCTAAACACTGTATAACCTTAGTACTCATTCCAGGTCAAGTGCATTAAAATGGCTACTTCTATCCCTAAAATGCAGAAAATACAAATGTATTGTGCAGTACATACAGATATATGTATGTACACCAGTGGTCTGTGTGTATTTTAAGGACTTACGCTGGCTTTTCCAACCAGCACAAGAAGGTTACACCACAGTGAGAATGTTAAACAACAGTGCTACAGACGGTGTTCCAGTTTGTAAGGTCATTTTATTGTAGGTGGAATGGCCTGTTTTTATTTTATAGGTTGTGGCAAACTAAGATTTAGATTTTTTTAGTTCTCCTACCAAAATATATTAATAACTTCTCACGTTCGACTGCCCTATTAACATTTTTATGATAGGAGGCTATGTGGTCCAATGGTTAAAGAAAAGGGCTTGTACCCAAGAGGTCCCCGGTTCAAATCCCACCTGAGCCACTGACTCATTGTGGGACCCTGAGCAAGTCACTTATGACTGGTTCATAGTTGGGAAGCATATTTGTAAATTGTGTCTATTACTATGTAATTTCCATTTTGCGAGAACCTTTTTCTGTAATTACTTGTATCAATTTGCAATAAATAAATATGGCAAATTATAATATTGTGCATCTTTAGGACAGTGTATGTTTCCTTATTGTGCATAATTATATGTAACATTACAACTACATGAGTTTGTAGATTACTGGTATCTTATTCACTAATATTATCTTGAATTAGAAGTATTGAGTGCCTACACAACTTCAGCATTCATTCAAGCGGAGTGTCTGTGTGTCGCGTGTAGAGCTGGTTAAAGGAATGCATAAGGGTTTGCACAGGACAGCAGCCAAAGATGCACAATAGCATCACGCTTTATTAAAGCAGATCTGAGCATCCTGGAAAATGCACTCCATATGTATACTGCGACCCTGCTTGATACAGCTTAGAGCAAATAGTTATTCCGTAGGTGATTTCCATTGACTGTATAGAGTAATAGTTGCTTCAAACACCATTTACGTTGTTCCTGTTGCTCCAATATTGAGTTATTGCCATTTTTCTCTAAATATGCCTTTGCATGGCTTTGAGTTTGCCTTCCTCATTCCATTCAAATGATATGCCAATATAACTTTTCAACTCTGTCACATTGTCAACGAGAAAGGCTTTTCAGTCCCTTAGAATACTATTGACAAGCGCAAGGCTCAACTTAACCAGGAAAAGACTTGAGAAAAAAGTTAATACCTTAATAAACCAAACCCATAACCACTCAGTTAGATGTAAAAGCAGGACAAAAATAATATTTGAATCTACTAATTCTAAAAAATATATTAGTTCTTTAAAAAAGTACATTTTCACAGTAATTCTGCAGGTTACCATGCTTTATATTTATACTATATGCCTTTGGTTTATCACAGTAAACTTTTATCCTTGCACATGTGAAAGTGCTGTGTTCTCTGCACTAAGCCTCTGGTTCCACAGTTGGAATGTCTGGAGAGATAGCCCAATCCACCTTTTCCAGTGCTAGGCAAATAGTACAATTTCACACTACAATGCCTATACCCTCTGGCTCGCTAGTGTTTGATTAAACTCTGATTGTCTGTTAAGATTGGCAATGATATACTGCATGCTGTCATTCTGTGTTTTTGTTTCACTGCTGCTTTCTAACTTGCAAGCTAACTTGTTACTCTGTTTGAATAAGTATGTTAGATTTCCAGCTTTATTTAAATTAACACTTAGAAACAAGACTGTCAGCAAGTTGCTAAATTTGATGTGTTTTTCTCCAATCATAGTCACAGTCCAGCTGTTGTATTCCTCACAATTAACTGGTAAATGTTTCTCATAAACATATGGGTTGTAAAACTTTCAGTATGCCAAATTCCAACCAAATCATACAGTAGGATATTCTGCTCTGTAGTTAAAGTAAAACCTGCAGGCAAAGCTAGTGCTCATCACTTAGAAAAATAAAGAGCTTTAGTCCAGGAGGTGCTATGGTAGTAAAATAAATGTGATTTGAAAACAAGACACAAGATTGCAGTCATTGGTCAAGCTAGGGTTATGCTGTATCTAAACCTAAACAAAAACATTTCAGGACATTCGCCAAAATGTTGTTCAGAAAAGCTTTACCATTAATTAGGTGGTGCATATATATTCCAGAATACACTGAAGATTGTGATTGAAATAGATTTTGAATGCTGAAATGAACAAAGAATACTGGTAATCTAAAGAAGTAGTGATCCTCTGAAGTTTAAAGAAGTCCAGGTTTAAAATGCTTGTTTACCTTAGTACTCTTTTACTGGCACCAGAAACAATGTTTGTACTGCTGTAGTATGTATAATGCTAATAAACTGTGCATGGCAAATACTTAGTGTTCTTAGTCATTTGCAATTGTAAACTCCCCCCGGAAATTAATTTAAACCATTCATTTTGGCTCTAGTGCCCTAATCTTAATTAAAAAATAGGAGTCTAATTGAGGCCAGAATACATAGTGCCTGATGCTTGCTTGCAATTTGTAGTCTTCAACAATATTGATCCATGTATGCTGAAATGCCAAATATAGAATTCTGTTTGTAGAATCTTGTTAAGCTGGGTGGTTGCTGAGTGCAAATCTTTTGTGGCACCACAGCACACCTGTAGAGTGAATTAAAAAGGACAACTCAATGTCATTATGCAGCAGCAGTGTGGAGTAGTGGTTAGGGCTCTGGACTGTTGGCTGGAGGGTTGTGGGTTCAATCTCAGGTGGGGGATGCTGCTGTAAGGTACTTTACCTAGATTGCTCCAATAAAAACCCAACTGTATAAATGGGTAATTGTATGTAAAAATAATGTCTAAAAAATAATGTAATTGTATGTAAAAAATAATGTGATATCTTGTAACAACTGTAAGCTGGATAAGGTCACCCTGGATAAGGGTGTCTTCTAAGAAATAAATAATAATGTGAGGAGGATAATGTTGTATTACTATGATTTAAATGTAAAATATGTTTTGTTATTATTGTTTTACAGCATAGATGGGGTTCAAATTCCCCATCCAGCTAAACGCATGCATAACACCGTGTAACAATTTTTTAATTTTTTTTGGTTCCTGGGTAGTAAGTGTTATTTCCTAATTGCTTATGCCTCAAAAGTATAGAAAATGGCTACTATTCCCCACAAACTTTGCTTTTGTGACCAGGACAGTGATATTTTGAAATTTACCTATTTCCAATGAGAAAACGGGCGAATTTGTGTCTTTTCGTTCACATAAAGTCAGAAAAAAACAACATATGAATCCAAATTAACATGTATTTATACTAAAGTAATACAAAAATGACTACAAAAGATTCAGAAGTGAGTAGTTTTTCGAGATTTATACTGTAAATCACTTTCACGAATCAGCCCCCAAATGTAGTCTCCCATCATGTTCTCGTTATACTGTCCTTGGTAGCGGCGTTCAAAGTCCAGTATATCCTGGTGGAAGCGCTCACCTTGCTCCTCCGAGTACGCTCCCATGTTCTCCTTGAATTTATCAAGATGAGCATCAAGGATATGGACTTTGAGGGACATCCTACAGCCCATTGTGCCGTAGTTCTTCACCAGAGTCTCAACCAGCTCCACATAGTTTTCGGCCTTGTGATTGCCCAGGAAGCCCCGAACCACTGCGACAAAGCTGTTCCAGGCCGCTTTCTCCTTACTAGTGAGCTTCTTGGGGAATTCATTGCACTCCAGGATCTTCTTTATCTGTGGTCCGACGAAGACACCGGCTTTGACCTTTGCCTCAGACAGCTTAGGGAAGAAGTCTTGAAGGTACTTGAAGGCTGCCGACTCCTTATCTAGAGCTCTGACAAATTGTTTCATAAGGCCCAATTTGATGTGCAGTGGTGGCATCAGCACCTTCCGGGGGTCCCAGCCATACTCATCATACTTCAAGGCATCCAGCAAGGTCCTGATGCTGTTGTAATCCTCTTTGAGGTGCACCGAGTGAGCCAGGGGAAGAGACGGGTACTTGTTACCATTATGGAGCAGCACGGCTTTGAGGCTCCTGGATGAGCTGTCAATGAAGGACAGTATAACGAGAACATGATGGGAGACTACATTTTGGGGCTGATTCGTGAAAGTGATTTACTTTTGAGGCATAAGCAATTAGGAAATAACACTTACTACCCAGGAACAAAAATTGTGTTACATAGTGTAATGTGGCCATCTCTAAATTAAGTAAGTGATTACCAATTTGGAGATGGCCACGTATATATAAAGAGCGGATAAGCCGCTCATCAGGGTTGGTTGTTCAGAGAGGAGGAACGTAAGAAGTAAGATATAAAAATACAAGTGCTACTCATGCTCGATTTCGACCAGCATGGTCTTTTGTTTCTGTTTAAATAGAAAAAAAGAAAGGAGTGCATTTGCGACTCAACCATAGTACCTTGTATGTGTCAATTTTGTCTGTGACGTCACCACTTGACCATCCTGTCACACATTACCACACAACTAACCCGCTCTAAAAACAATACAGATTTTGATCTTCCTGGGTCTCAGTATATAAAACTGATTGCTGTTAGTTCTCTATGTGTTGTTGGGTATTGTATATCTGAAGCATAAGATACAGAAAGGGCTGGAAGATAAACATGCATCTCAGCTTTGCACACAGGATATCCTGTGTATAAATAAAAGGAGCTTACACAGACTTGCTGTTGCATTAGCACACTTGAATTTCAAGTTCTATCACACACCAGACTTTAATTTAACCATGATGCTGGCATTTGCTTTTTAAACTATCGCTCAAAACACAAGTCAGGCACTGGCAGCAATCGTAATGAGAAACAGGTGGTGTTCTTGTGGTAATGTGAGTATACTATGAAAGCATGGATATGATTCATTTTCAAATGCTTGTGGTAGACATGCAGGGCTTTAATTTGGCCCAACTACAGATGAAATATGTACCCTGCAACCCTCTTGAAAAAAGATGGGTAATATTGCTGTACTACAGAAAAACTAAAAGGTTCTAAGGAGGTATGGGAAGCTTGCACCACTAATGAGCAAGTCGTTGAATCGTCCAGAGCCAAGTGCCTCCAGGAGGATCCTCAAGCCATGAATTAAATATAAAGACTGGCGGGAGGGACTTTACAAGCTTACCCATGGACTCGGTATTGAAGTACAGCTTCTGCTCTCAAGCCTACTAGAGCCCCTGTGTCTCAATAAGATAGAACACCAGTGAATACAGTGAAAGGCTTTTTCAGCACAGTGTGAAGTAATGAATTAAATAGGAGCAACAAAAAAAGGGTGATCATTTTAAAGCTAATATGTGCGACTACTTTTTTTATTTAATATATGTGTTAAAGCAATAGGCCCTCTTGGTCAACGGGATACAGAAATGTGCTAATCATATTCATGGATGAAAACTGCTGCTTAGTGAACAAACATGATTAATTGCTTTTATAAGCCTTTGCCAAAAATTGCAGTTAATAATGTGGTAGAATCAACATTTAACTTGCAGAACCATGAATGGATTCAATATATAATGGAATTACCTGCAAAACTGCAGCATTTGATTGAAAAATCCTAGAAGATTCTGGTTGAATTCTGCAGTGCCTTCAGGCGGTAAATCAACAGGACAGTTCCTGTGAGGTTTGGACCAGCTCTTAGGCTGCTGTCCAATCCCAGCTTCATTTCCTGAACTCAGACTCTCTGCTGACTATTCCATTAAAGTTTCAACAATTCATTTCATAGATCTCTGTTACAAATAATAATTTAAAAAATATTAACACCTTGGCTGCCAATCTACACGCAAAATACAGCCTTTAAATTACAGTTTTTACAACTTTTGGGTTATTTAAGTGCATTTTCTGAATACTCCATGCGAAGACCCATTTCAAGTGATTACATAATGTCATAACAAAATCTATACAAAACTTGATAAGGAAGATGCATGAGGCATTCTATAGATAGAGATCTGTTAGATATATGATATTATATTGCTGTAGTTGTTTTGTCAGAAGTGGTTAGAGGAATAAAAATGTTAATAGGGTTAATAATATTTTGCTGGAGGTTATATATAGTTTAACTACACAGAAGAATATTAAGTCAATCTTATTGTTTTTATTACACCGATTTATGTGTATTCTTTAGCTTTAAAAGTTTGCCTTTTTTTTATCTATTTGAACTTTTATTTCAACCAGAAATTCCTTAGGAGCATAATGGATTAAATGTCTATGGAAGCTTAAATACAGAAGAAAAAGTAGAAGGGCATAGTGGGGTGGGGTGGGGTGGGGTGGGGGTGTGTGTGGAATGCGCAGTTTTCCTGTCTGAGTGCAAAGGCTCCCAAGTTAATCTGGAGAAGACCACAAACCAGTGCTCAACTTCATGAAGTGTTTTGTCTGCACCATTTCATGTCCACAACAATATTCAACCTTAATTTAAACCTACAATTTTCATTGCTTTTACCATTAAAATACTGGTATGTATTTCATTATTATAAAAATCAATGAGAGCAAATTTGCAAACAAGGGGAAATTGTATTCAAAGAACACAAGTGCAGCTTATTTCTATCCCTTTTAGCAATCTCTGCCCAAACTTGTTTAGGTTAATTTGTTAATTCCAATTGACGGTGTAAATGCCTGAGAAACTGTATCCTCAGTTTGCCTGAAGGCACAGTTTATATGGACAGTGTCTATTCAGTGTTTTCATTATCCATCACACAACGTTTCCCAAAGTAGTCATTGCATTATTTAGTTTGCATTACAAATAATCTTCAGAGTACTCCTAAATAATACTATATGGTCTTTTTGTGGTTAGGGTGGGTTTACCTTTCTTAACTTTTTGCCCAGCTGGAAACTGCAGTAACACTGGATTAAAGCTGCCGAACTTTATAAAAGTCACAGTATTTTTGTGTGGTATATTTGCAGTTTTCCCATGGTTATACTATGCATTTACCATAGGTTACCATGTTTATAAATACCTTGCTATTCTTTAGAATGCTTTAACTGTGCTTTACTACTGTACACTTTTAGAAGGGTTATATATATACCTGGAAGTCCCTTATACTGAGAGTCAGGGCTGAACAAAACTGTCAAGCCTGTTGAGAAGGGAAGGAAGGATTTTAAAATACTAGCTGGTTACTACTGTAACAACAGGAAAGCACTAGGAAAAGTAATTTGAGTCCATTTGTTTACATGCGGTTCATATTTAGTTTTTTTTTATTGTTTCACACTATCATTGTTAGACTTGCTGATTGTTTATTATCATAAAATTAATTTTAAAAATATTTTTAAAAAGTGTTCAAAAGTGTGCTGTCACCCAATATTACGCCCCAGTTGGGATCAGTATTCTGATACTGTATGTCCATAGAGTATAAATGGTGGGAATTACATTTTTTCCAACATTTTCATTGCTCAGAAACCTTTTGCAATTCATGTGGTCAATCAGCACTCCACATTTTAGTTATATTTTATATTATTACTATTTATTTCTTAGCAGACACCCTTATCCAGGACAACTTACAATTGTTTCAAGATTATTTTTACATACAATTACATTATTTTTTTTTACACATTATTTTTTACATACAATTACCCATTTATACAGTTGGGCTTTTACTGGAGCAATCTAGGTAAAGTACCTTGCTCAAGGGTACAGCAGCAGTGTCCCCCACCTGGGATTGAACCCACAACCCTCTGGTCATGAGTCCAGAGCCATGACCACTACTCCACACTGCTGCCCAACTGTGTAAGACATGCTTTGAAGCCTTCTAGAGGTATACCATACTTTAGAGCTGCTTGTGGTCTGAGGCAAGGCTTCAAGACAATCTAGTTTTTCTTCACACTGTTGAGCCATAACCTTTGGAGGCTACAGGGAGCAACAAAGTGTGTACCATAACCACACAAAACAACCAAATAACATCACTGTAAAACATCAAGGTCTAAACCTAACAAAGTTTTTCAACAATTATTCATCAAGACTTGTAATAATGTAATAATGAGGCACTGGAGATGCTGTGGAAAATACATGTAGTCTGTTGGGTAGTCAGCTAGGTCATTTTAAAAGTATGCAACATCACAGTAACAGTAAAAAGAGAATTATTTTACACCAAAGGATTTTTTTTTTTTAATTAAGTAAACACAATATACCATTATGTGGGCATGCATTATGCACATACACATAATTCAAGTCAATATGACCATTGTAGCAAATTATCTACACAATAGTAAGGTTAAAAAAAACCCCGATTGGTCCCAAATCATACCGGTGAACCTGGAGCCATCAGTCACCCTATGAAACGACCCCAAGCAACACAGACCAGCAGAGGTGGTGGAGTGCTTTGGGTAAAATGTGACGGTATGTGCAATCCCTGCAATGTCCACTGGATGAAATTAAATGAATTGTGGGAATGCAGCATCTGTCCAATGTCTTTGATATGACATCCATGTGCCAGTTAAATGATAATATTTTATTTTAAAACACTAAAACTCAAAATCAATTATTGTAAGGTGACATTGGTTTTATGTTGGGAAATATTTTTAAGAAAAATAAAAAAACTGAAATATCTTGCTTTCATAAGTATTCAACCCCTGTGCTGTGGAAGCTCCCAGTTTACACCGATGAAAGAAATTGCCCTAACAAGGACACAATTACCTTACCATTGGCCTCCACCTGTGAACCATTAAAGTTGCTGTTACATTTTCTGCATAAAATAAAGTAATAAGAGATAAAGTAATACAAATGCATAGATTAGGGAAAGGGTACAAAATAATATCCAAGTGTTTGGATATCCCAGTGAGCATAATTGGATCAATAATCAGGAAGTGGAAGCTGCATCACACCACCCAGGCACTGCCAAGAAAAGGCCGTCCCTCAAAACTCAGCGCTGAAACAAGAAGGAGACTTGTGAGAGAAACCACAGAGAGGCCAACAATCACTTTGAAGGAGCTACAGAGTTCAGTGGCTGGGAGTGGAGTAATGGTGCACCAGTCAACCATATCAAGAGCTCTGCATAACACTGGCCTGTATGGGAGGGTGGCAAGAAAGAAGCCGTTACTCAAAAAGTACCATCTGAAAGCATGTCTGGAGTTTGCCAGAAAGCATGAGAGTGACTCAGCTGCGATGTGGGAAAAGGTTTTGTGGTCAGATGAGACCAAGATAGAGCTTTTTGGCCAAAACTCAAAGCGCTATGTGTGGCGCAAACCTAACACTTTTTAAACGCTGTGAATGTCAAAGCCTGTTGGTGACTTCCACATGATTTGATTGGCTGTTGTAATTCTGAGATTTGCATATCCCAATTTCCCATAATTCTATAATGACTGCTTTCTCCCACCTTAACTCGAAAGTTACTTGGTATTGAGAGAGAGAGAGAGAGAGCGCGAGAGAGAGAGAGATTGATTGATTGATTGATTTTATTAATTTGAGAATACAGACAAACTTTTGCATTAAGCCTTTTCTTAACTGACAGAATATCAATGTTTTACAGATAACAGTAAAACACAGCGCGCGGCGAGTACACCTCAATAAAAATAACTACGACAACTATTCTCAGGAACTAAATCGGAAACAAAACAACATAACAGGACTCTACAGTGTGACTAATTTGGTCGCATATGCGACAAAAAATGTGCTTGTGCAAGCGTAAATTTTAATTTAGGAGCATGTGTGCCACTGGGGTAACTCGCTACTTGATTGCGTACGTGCGTGCACACAATCACGATTAACTGGCTTGAGTACAGAGCTTAATAAAGTCAAGAGATTCTGACAGGTATATAAACAGCTTCTTCTTCAGTAACCTAAGCTCCTTTTGATGTGATAAGACAAAGACAATTTAGATTTATAAACAAAACGTTTAAAATAGTTTGACAATGTACGCTTTGAAGAACTCAAATTTCATGCATATGATAAATACTACAGTATAATTGATGCATAGTATGTATCTACAAAAAACATGTTTATCTATTACGTTAAGTAATTTATCTAACACAATGTTTATATACATTATGCCCATTTTTTTCCAGCTAACGCTTGCTTTTCTCTTATAACAAGCCATTATATCTTCAGTCACGTTTTTAAAATTTTCAATCCTTACAACTAGCGCAAAGTCGCATACATTGTAATGATTACAATTTGCTATATCCAGTAAATTATTAAGAGCTGTTTATTTGTTATACCACAACAATTTAAAAAAAACCGGTTTGACACATTTAATAAATGAATTACCAAACATACAGATAAATAGTAAACAACAGTCAACAACTGTTTCACAGGACAAGACAAGATAAATAAATAAATATAACAAGTAATATAACACGCTACTTTTTTATTAAGTAATAAGTAAGGATATTTCATTAGTTTTTTTCTGAAGAAACGAGTAACGAGTAATAAGTAACTTTTTTTCAGTAACGTGCCCAACACTGTTAATCAGCCACCTGCTTCCCCTGAAGATACTGTTAGGGTGAAATGACCTAGGAAGTGAAACACTGGCAGACTTGCTGAAAATAAACAAACAAACTGAGAATGCCGTTTAGTTCAGAGCAGGACCAGATATCAGGTTTTAAAATAAAAACACATTATTTAAAAATTGCACATTTGAAACCTACAAAAGGAAGTGCTCGACAGGTAAGGTTTATGGCATTGTTTTGTTTGCTACAAACACTTTGAAGATGCTAGAAACAGGGGCAGAAGGTGAGATTGTGTATTCAGAAGAACCTTGATGTTCACAATGAAACAGAGATTAAAATCAATGAAACGTAACACTGACTTCAAACACTGCAGCCTGAACCCTGCTCACTGTGGCATGGCACCTAATCTTATTATGTAGGTTGCAGGAGATGAAGCTTCCATTTAAAAGCCAGACTTAAAGGTAAGATGATGGGTAACTTTTTGATCTTCTGAAAATGTAAAGCCTTACCCCTGGTTCTCTTTTAGCTTTTGTGCGAGGGAAATAACATACTGCAATTCCTTTTCCACTGTCCTGGTAGCTGGGCTGCTTGCTATTTTTGGGTGGGGTAAAAAGTCAGCTTCAGTAGCAAACCAGCATATACATGTAGGGTAATTTAACTGGTTCTTCTAAATTCCCACATTACCTGAATAATTAGCCACCCCAAATTACCATACCTGAATAGAAAACTTTCTTCATTCTGCAATTCGTAAGAGTCAGGCTTGTCTCTTGGGTTAAGAAGTTTGTTGAGTGAAATTAAGTTGGTAAGTGTGTCGTAGCAGTGAAGTAAGGGGCTAAAGGGGGTGCATTACATAATTGGGAAGTTAAAATTGATTACAAACAATATTTGTTTTACCTGTATTTTAAGAATGGGATAACAGTAATGTCCAAAAAGAGGGACACTTCATATATAACAATCATTCTCTACATTTTTGTTCCAATCACAGTTTGTCAGCAGCCTCTCTCTACTAACATTCACAACCTCTTCATATTGCCCAAAGTAAATACTGTTCAGTGTAATTTTTTCATGTAAGCCTGACAGGAATGATTAAAGATCTAATTTATTATGTGTTTTTTTTCTTTGCTGCTTTCAGGGAAGGTAGTGTTTAATTTTAGACCACCCTAGGGGTGGGGTGTCCATCCAGACCGATGAAACTTGAATAGAAATAACAAAGGAAGAGCAAAAAATATAAAGAAAGGGGAAACTCTTTAAGAGAGTGAACATCTGTATTTATTTTTAAAATAATTCGTGCCTCAATATTGCAAAACAGTTATATACTATGGAAAGAAAATTAAACGTTCTTTTTTCAGCTACCAGTGAGCCATTATGAGTGAATGCATTGGCTGCCAACACATGGAAGTTGTTGTTTCAACAGAATATACAATATTTGCAGAAATGGACTTGTCCCATTTGTATCTTTTCCATGTTTATCGAATCATGTCTGCTCCTTTTTCATGCTTTCAACCCCTTTTCTAATGTGAGCGTTATCTTTAATGATCTTTAGGGAACCAGGGAGAGAGGCAGATAGATAAGTTCCTGCTTTTTGTAATTGTAACTACTACATTTGGTGACATTGTAAGGTGGTGTTTGAATTGGCTGAGTTTGTGTGTGATTAGTACCAGGTGAGTGGCTAAATTGATTAGCAGTTGATTTTGCTATTTGATTGGTTTCCACACAGTTTAGTTGGTTCTTTTGCCAAGCAGGGGTAACAACATTTATTCAAGCAGCTTATTTTAGCGCCAGCACGAAGCGCCAGCCAACAGAAGCGCCTCAACAAAAGAGCCGGGAGTCTAGCTGTGGGAGTCGACAGGTAACCAGGTAACCAGGTAACCAGCATTTGAAGCAAGATAGGTATTTGATCCTGCTCCTAGTAATTTTTCCATTAACTATATAGTATTACCTGGTGTTTCTAATTGGGGAGGAGTGTGTGATTTTATCCCAGGCAGTGTGCTTATTTTGAGTACTTAATTTGTAATTTGTAAATTTGAATCAGGGTGGGTTAACTTGATTAGAGCAGTTTGCATTTGAATTGGTCTCCACACAGCTCCTGCAGTTGTGTGATCCCATCAAAGTGTGTGAAACTATTGTCTCCAGAGCAGTTAGCAGCTAGTTCCCTTGCTAAGTGAAGGGAGTTATTTAAGAGTGGGCATCTGGTAATTAGTTCAGTCTTCAGGGAACCAGGGAGAGAGGCAGATAGATAAGTTCCTGCTTTTTGTAATTGTAACTACTACATTTGGTGACATTGTAAGGTGGTGTTTGAATTGGCTGAGTTTGTGTGTGATTAGTACCAGGTGAGTGGCTAAATTGATTAGCAGTTGATTTTGCTATTTGATTGGTTTCCACACAGTTTAGTTGGTTCTTTTGCCAAGCAGGGGTAACAACATTTATTCAAGCAGCTTATTTTAGCGCCAGCACGAAGCGCCAGCCAACAGAAGAGCCTCAACAAAAGAGCCGGGAGTCTAGCTGTGGGAGTCGACAGGTAACCAGGTAACCAGGTAACCAGCATTTGAAGCAAGATAGGTATTTGATCCTGCTCCTAGTAATTTTTCCATTAACTATATAGTATTACCTGGTGTTTCTAATTGGGGAGGAGTGTGTGATTTTATCCCAGGCAGTGTGCTTATTTTGAGTACTTAATTTGTAATTTGTAAATTTGAATCAGGGTGGGTTAACTTGATTAGAGCAGTTTGCATTTGAATTGGTCTCCACACAGCTCCTGCAGTTGTGTGATCCCATCAAAGTGTGTGAAACTATTGTCTCCAGAGCAGTTAGCAGCTAGTTCCCTTGCTAAGTGAAGGGAGTTATTTAAGAGTGGGCATCTGGTAATTAGTTCAGTCTTCAGGGAACCAGGGAGAGAGGCAGATAGATAAGTTCCTGCTTTTTGTAATTGTAACTACTACATTTGGTGACATTGTAAGGTGGTGTTTGAATTGGCTGAGTTTGTGTGTGATTAGTACCAGGTGAGTGGCTAAATTGATTAGCAGTTGATTTTGCTATTTGATTGGTTTCCACACAGTTTAGTTGGTTCTTTTGCCAAGCAGGGGTAACAACATTTATTCAAGCAGCTTATTTTAGCGCCAGCACGAAGCGCCAGCCAACAGAAGAGCCTCAACAAAAGAGCCGGGAGTCTAGCTGTGGGAGTCGACAGGTAACCAGCTTATTTTAGCGCCAGCACGAAGCGCCAGCCAACAGAAGAGCCTCAACAAAAGAGCCGGGAGTCTAGCTGTGGGAGTCCAGCGAGGGGAGGCCTGCGCTGAGACGCTGTTCGACTAGATCCGAACCTACCAGCGCTCTGGAAGAAGCCATCTACTAGTCAGGTCTGTATCCTCCACCCCACTGCTCCTACTGTGCCTTTTGTCTTGCTTGTCCTGCTATGACTGTCTCTCACATCCCTGTTCTGTCCTCCCGTCCTCGTCCTCTGCCCTCCCTCCGCTGTTGCTCCTCCAACCCCTCTAACCTCATTTCTCTGCCTCTCCCCCCCTCCCGCACACTCTCTGGTGCACTCTGGAACTGTCACTCTTCTGCTAACAAAGCTGATTTCATCTCTGCCTTTGCCTCCCACCTCTCGCTCGATTTCCTTGCTCTCACTGAAACCTGGCTGTCCCCTGATAACACTGTTACTCCTGCTGCCCTGTCCTCTCTCTACGTCCTGTCCCATACCCCGCGTCTCACCGGACGGGGAGGTGGGACGGGTCTTCTCCTCTCTCCCTCCTTACTCTTTTCTGTCCCCTCTGATCTCACCTCCCTCTCTGTCACTACCTTTGAATTTCATGCAGTCCAACTAACCTCTCCCTGTCAACTCCTGCTCATTGTTTTGTACCGCCCCCCTGGGCCTCTCACTCACTTTCTGGATGAACTCGACTATCTACTCTCCTCCCTCCCCTCTCTGTCTACCCCGACTGTCCTGTTGGGTGACTTCAACATCCATCTCTCCAACCCCAGCCACTCTGCTGGATTCCTCCCTCTCCTTCACTCCTTCGACTTCTGTCTCTCTCCGTCCCCTCCTACCCACAAAGCTGGCCGTCAACTGGACCTCACCTTCTCCAGGGCCTGCTGCCCCTCCAACCTCTCTGTCACCCCCCTGGACCTCTCTGATCACTATTTCATCTCTTTTTCTCTCTCTCCCCCCTCTCCCTGCTCCTCCTACCCCCACTGTCACCTCTCGCCGTAACCTCCGCTCTCTCTCCCCCTCTGTCCTTGCCTCCACTGCTCTCTCTCACCTCCCTCCTATCGACTCCTTTTCACAACTCTCCGTAGACTCTGCTACCTCCACCCTCTTCTCCTCACTCACCTCCTCCCTCGACTCCCTCTGTCCCCTCACCTCCCGACCCGCTCGCCCCTCCCCTCCCCATCCCTGGCTCTCCTCTGTGCTCCGCTCGGCAAGAATCACACTGCGATCTGCTGAAAAGAAATGGAAGAGAACCAAACTCCCTGCTGCCCTAGACCTTTACCGCACTCTTCTCTCCTCCTTCTCCTCTACTCTCTCCTCTGCTAAATGTGCTTATTTCCAATCTGTAATCCAAGCCTCCACTAACAACCCACGTAAACTATTCTCTACCTTCTCCTCCCTCCTAAACCCTCCCCCCCCTCCTCCTCCCTCCTCTATCTCCCCTGACGACTTTGCCTCCTTCTTCTCTTCTAAAATCTCAGATATCCGCAAACTCTTTAACACCTCTCCCTCCCCCGCACCCCCTCCCGCTCCAACCCCTACACCCACTACATCCCCTACTAACTCGCCCTCCCTCTCCACCTTCTTGCCCCTCTCAGACTCTGACCTCTCCTCCCTGCTCCAGGGTCACAAACCCACCACGTGTGCCTTGGACCCCCTCCCCACTCACCTCTTTCAAGCTGCTGCTCCTGCTCTACTCCCCTTCATCTCCTCCCTCCTCAACACCTCTCTACTTTCTGGCATCTTCCCCTCTGCCTTCAAAAAAGCCTCTCACTCCCCTCCTCAAAAAACCTACCCTCGACCCCACCTCCCTCCAGAGCTACCGTCCTGTCTCCCTCCTACCCTTCCTCTCCAAAACCCTCGAGCGGACTGTACACCGCCAGCTCTCTGCTTTCCTGTCCAACCACTCTCTGCTTGACCCTCTCCAATCTGGCTTCCGCTCTGCTCACTCCACTGAAACCGCCCTTCTCTCTGTCACCAACTCACTTAAGTGTGCCCGAGCTGCCTCTCTCTCCTCTGTCCTAATTCTCCTCGACCTCTCTGCTGCCTTTGACACTGTTGATCACTCTATTCTACTATCATCTCTTGCTGACCTGGGGATCTCTGGCACTGCTCTGGCCTGGTTCTCCTCCTACCTCTCCAACCGCACTTACCAGGTAACCTGGCGTGGAGCAACCTCCACACCTCACCCTCTCTTGACTGGAGTCCCCCAAGGGTCAGTCTTGGGTCCTCTCCTGTTCTCTCTCTACACCCGCTCCCTGGGCCCCCTCATCGCATCCTATGGTTTCTCATACCATTTCTATGCTGATGATGCTCAGATTTTCCTCTCCTTCCCCACCTCTGACTCCACCATCTCCTCCCGTATCTCTACCTGTCTGTCTGCTATTTCCTCCTGGATGCACTCGCATCACCTCAAACTCAACCTCTCTAAATCTGACCTCCTTTTCTTTCCCTCCTCCTCCCCCTCCTCTGATCTCTCTATCTCTGTTCCTCTGGAATCTACCACACTCTCTCCCTCTTCCTCAGCTAAAAACCTTGGAGTCACCCTGGACCCCTGCCTCTCTTATTCCCAGCACATCTCCACTCTGGCACGCACTTGCAGATTCTTCCTGAGCAACATCCGAAGAATCCGACCCTTCCTCACCAACTATGCTACCCAGCTCCTGGTCCAGGCCCTGGTACTCTCCCGCCTAGACTACTGCAACTCCCTCCTGGCTGGCCTCCCTGCGTCCGCCACCCGTCCGCTCCAGCTCATCCAGAACTCTGCTGCTCGCCTGGTGTTCTCTCTACCTCGCTTCGCCCACGCTACTCCACTACTCCGCTCGCTCCACTGGCTCCCGATCACCGCTCGCATCCAGTTCAAGACTCTTGTACTAGCCTACAGATGCCTTGATCAGACTGCACCCAGCTACCTCCAGACCCTCATCTCTCCCTACACCCCCACTCGACCTCTCCGCTCCGCCTGCACTAGAAGACTGGCTCTACCTCCGCTACGCTCCCCTGCCTCCCGAGCCCGCTCCTTCTCCACCCTTGCTCCGCAGTGGTGGAACGACCTTCCTACAGATGTCAGGACTGCCCAGTCCCTGACCACATTCCGGCGCCTCCTTAAGACTCACCTCTTCAAACAGCACCTGTAGAACTCCTCTGTTGTATCCTGGGACACTATCACCCTTCATTTAAATATGCTTTATTTTGCTCTTATCTGCCCCCTATTTTACTGCATTTAATCCTGTACCTCAGAATATTGTAATCTCCCAAGTGTTTAATCTGTAGTATTTTGTACTTAATCATATCCTGATGTAACTATCACTACTTAATCATATCCTGATGTAACTTTCACTATTATCTGCTGTATTATTGAATTGTGGTTTGTCACACTTGAGAATTATTGTATTTCTTGTTCTTATTGTATGACTTATATTGTAACACTTGAATGTATTTGTATTTGCTTGCGATTGTAAGTCGCCCTGGATAAGGGCGTCTGCTAAGAAATAAATAATAATAATAATAATAAAAAAAAAAATATCAGCAGTCTACATTCAAAGGGTATTTAGGCATCAATGTTTGAACACACAAAACAACACACATAACTGTAGTTGTAAATTGTGAATGCTGTTCTTGACTATCCTAGAGATAACATCTCATCTTCTTCTGTGCATGAAGTGAAAGTGTGAATGACACAGGCTCTCGTCGATACCCAGGTGCTCCTGTGACCTGACAACTCCAGAGGGCAGACTGATGATGGCTGGCAGAGAGGCTGACACTGCTCCAGCGCTGGCTCCACACTGGAAGCTACATGCCATTAATTACTATGGCACAAGCCCAGCAGGAGCTGTCAGCAGGGATCACATCTCCACAACTAACCTTGCAAAAAATAGCCCTTAGTGTAAGGATTATGGAGCCTGTGGGGGATTGAAGGATACCGGAGAAGGTCTCAAGCTGGTCCTGCGTGCTTTCTTCTCCACTCACCACAATTTGTTTTAAGGATTTGTTGACGACCCTGCTCTGCAAAATGCAAAGAGATTGCCTTGCATTAAAAAAGAAATGCATTCAAGCCCATGACTCCTTGCAAGGACAGGTACACTTACTAATCTACATGACTCCTGGAAAGGACAGGTACACTTACTAATATACATGACTCCTGGCAAGGATGTCTTCATTTTTCAATTACACATTTAGAAAAAAAACACACTGGAAGCAGGTAACCAGGCAACAGACAAATTGAACTATCAAAATCGTGTATTTTGTGAATTTAGCACCACAGGCTTGGCTACTTGGTTTGCATAAAATGACAAAATCATCAAATAAAACTACTGTGTATAAAAAAAAATTGTGATATGGATTTTACCTGTGCAGGAGAATAGAGTTAAGTGGCCAAAATGTTAAAGTTTACAATAGTGTTGCATATAGTATAATGAAGTAAACTACGTGCAGTGTTTCAGCTAATATTTTAGACTACTCTAGAATTAAATGTTAATAGTGGTACTGACGATGATGACGATGATTAGAATGGACGTCATTGGGAATGAACCTACAGAGAGGTTTTAATGTTTCATGGACAGACCGTCCATCAGCAGACCAGCCTCTGCAGCTCAGCAGTGCAGCTAATGAAGTGTGACGGGCCCTTGCTGCAGGTTAGCTGTGAACAGCTGCTTTTTCTTCCAGGGGAAAGGATTGTTTAGCTGCAACAGGTTTTTGAAAGGGTAGGGTTAAAAACCCTTTGATTACAACTAACATAGACAAGCTTCATACATTCAGATACAAGACCCTGCCATGTTTCCTGTTGCATTCTTAGAAAAAAAAAACAGTACAAAAAGAGACATATCTTCTTTGGTGTAACTGGGCAGAGGCTGGGCATGAACCGGCGACCCTGCACACCGCAAACAAAGAGTGTTAATCACAATGCCGGGCTAGTCTGCATTCCTAATTATACAGCTTTAAAGCCCCCGAATCTGTAATGGCAGTGCATCACATAACATTGCTAGTTACATTCTCTACTTCCTTTATTTAAAAAAAAAAAAAAAGCATATTGCCTAAACATGTTCAGTTTTATAAACTATTCTGTTTATAACCAGAGTAGGCACACTGGGATGCCATAGCTTATTCAAAGTAAGAGTCCTGATAACAGGTTTGTATTTTTTTTGGGTTTTTTCTTGCTGGATGTATGGAGATCAGTTTTTTTGTTTTTATGTTTATGAAATCCTGAAAAACTAACCAATAAAAACTGAAATTAAAGAAATGCCCATTGCAGAAATGTGAGTTTCTGCAGCAGCTAAATATTCATAATTCCACAACGTATATTCGGAAAACTCCCAGATACAATAGTTAAGTTATCACATACAATTATAATTGTGTTATACACACCTGCCAACATAACACTGTCAATGGGCAGCCAGGACAGCACTGACATCAATGTTAAAATTGTGAGTGCAAGTCCTTTTTTTTTAATGAAAACTGCTCTTCAATTGTGAATGTAGGTGCAAAAACATTCTGACCATACATCAGTAATGAATTCTGCATTACAAAATGAATATTTCAACTGATTAAAAAGGTACCTATGTGGTTTAGAAAAAAAGCTGCTCCGAACAGCAGAAGAGAATTGGAGAGGCAGAAGACAACAGGTACAGTAGATTTTTCAGGTAAGGGATATAAAGGTAAACTTGCTTGTGGTATATTTTGTTTTTAATTAGGAGTAATGCATTTTTTGAAATCCAGCCCAGTTGCATGCAAAAAAAGACACAAATCAGGAATTTGTACAAAGTAATGATGACATAATTTATTTTACATCAAGTACACAGCTGTCAAACATACGATAATCTCAAACCATTTGCAGTTTATGGATTCTAAATTGATACTGAAAATAATCAGAGGTTGTATTGTAAGAAAAATAAAATAAAACACTCAACGCCAAAGAACATTAACCTTTAACTAGTTGATTTAGAAAGCCATGTGTTCTTACTGCAGCACAAAGCACAATACCCCAAGCAGTAATGGGTATGGTGTTGTGTGGAGCAAAATGAAGGATTCTGAATTAGAAATGTTTTTAGTAATATACTTATGGTTATGAAATTTTATTCTTTTCTACCTGTTTTATTTTTGACGGCTGATGCATGAAAAGGAGGCCAGGGTATTGTAAACTAAAACACTAACCAGCACTGGGAGGTAGATGGTTAACTATGATTCAGCTGTGTATTAATTTAAATATGGGTTGTTTATTTGCACCCAGAATTGCATCTTAACATAAACTAAATAAAGCATCTTAATCATAATCGTGTGCTCATTCTAACGTCAACGTCAATCATCTTATGAATCTTCCTCGATTTGGGAAAGTATTAGGAACCAATCAACACAACGCAGACAACAATATGGCATGGTTATCTCAGAATGCAATAATACTTCACGGCATATTACGTTTATGTAAGATGAATATAAATTACTATATGTTTTAATGGGTCATGTTCTCAAGTACCAACCACAAAAAGCCCATATTACTAGTGTGTTACTATAGAAACACAAGTATATAAAACAGCATTAAAACAAACAAAAAATAATATTCACATTCTTTGGGACTTGTTCATCTTAATAAAAAATGTAATACATTACCAACACCAATGAAACAAAAGATTTCCTCTCGTCATAATCTAGAATTCAAAAACACACACACAGAAATTCTGAGGCTAAGCTATTAAGTTGAGGAACCCTTATCTATGTTTAATAGTTTAAAACTATTTACTAATTTTTTTCACTATCAGATCACTATAAATGATGAACTTTTTTTTTTTTTTTAAACAGAAAATCTATGCATAAAACATATTCGATTAAATGTTAAGCAAAATACTTTGTTTGAAAAATACATTTACTTTTATGGCTGGCTAATGCAGAACAAAAGCACAAATGTCTGTCTTTCAATTTTAGGCTTTACAAAATGGTATTTAAAATAGAACAAGGAAATCATTCACTCACCGTTGTCACCCCACTCTGGGGATGAAGACACATCACCTTCCAGCAAGTACCAAGGATGTCCCAATACTACTTGGTGGGTAGTGTTCAAACTAGTTCTGCAAAACTCACACTACATACAACTACTTTCGTCACTAAAATGTAATGGTTTTGAGTTTGATTTTCTGTCTTATAAAAGGGTCACTTTCAGCTAGATAATACTGTATTCATTCAGTTAAAACAGTTGACTTCACACCATGCTCAGTTCCACAGTTAAACCAACAAATGGAAATTTAAATAAAAATCTGTGAACCAAGCAAAGACTGCATCGTCTTATTTCAGTGACATCACTTCTTAGTATAACTGTGCCTAGTTTTTCATGATACCAATGCCTATCTAAAACCACAGGTTTTTATTTTACTATGCATGGGGATGCATCAGTGTTTAAAATTAAACAAAGATTATTTTCTTATAAACAGGAAAATAGAAAATGGCAGTGCAGTGAACACTTCACAATTAGTTAAGTTCAACACACTACTGCTTTCAGGAGTCACTAACTTGCATGCTAATTTAGCTTTCATTAAGCCACTTATGTTTTTCGGTTTTGAAGAATTTGTATTATTATTATTATTATTATTATTATTATTATTTTAAATGCTTTGTTTAACATTGTAATTATACTTTAATTTCATTAACTCACTAAAAATGTAATCACTTTAAAATATATTTTATACAATTATTAACCAACACAACATTACTGATAGGATACAACAATGAAATAGCTACAGTATATTTCTTCATCAAATTTAGGGATAAATAATAATTTTAAAAAATCAGTTTCGGGGTAGAAATCTGTCTGTATCTGGTATAAGCCTCAAATCCTTAAATGAACCGCCCAAGTTATTTATTAGTTAGTTACAAGGATTTTCAATGTTATTTTAAAAAAACCCTCAAAAAACAACAAATAGGTTTTTAACTTAGCATGGCGGAGGGGTACATTCTTATGTAACCTCCAAAGGCAGGTGTAAGCTAGCCATTTAAACTTCTAACAGCTCTGAAAAAAAGCAGTTCCACAATCATGATTGCTGCTACGAGAGGTTATCTTTTAAATTCAAAATGACAAGAGGAACCTTCATGACTTAAGCAGTGCTATTCAAAAGCCATATATCACCTTGAATTAGCTTAAGTACCATGGTCAACCCTCTCCAGATTGTATCCCTGCTTTTATCTCTATCGCACCCACCAAAAGAAGTCTCTGGTTTAAAGTTTGTGCTGCTCACTGCTTTGTGTGCTCACTCCAGCACAGTGTACCCAACGTGCAACACTCTCTGAATCTAGTCTTTCTTCAGTGAGTACTACCAAGGCTTTTATAACAGGAGCGAGTAGGCAGACTGTGCATCTTTCTAATAATTCCCTGGATATGTTCTCAACTTCAGTGTAGTAGTCAAAGACAATTAAGTTTGTGCTGAATGCTATTAATCTGTGAAAATAGCATTGTAATTACAGAGTAAATAAAATAAAAAAAAACAGAACCTACATACACTCGACTGTGTAATAAGACAAAATCATGTTTGTTTTCTTTAGAATAACAACAGCAAGGGTTGCAGAAACACCAGCTCTGCAGTTAATTCTGCTTAAAGAAGGTGTACTGCTCAACTTCTCAAGTCGCTGCTGCTTTTAAGAACACACATTGGGTTTTCTTCTACCACGTTGGCTTTTAACCCTTTTCCACCCTGGGTATGTTCCCACACCTATTTAATGCCCATTTTCTCAATGTCAAATATATTGGACACTGGGTTAATGTAGTATTAAAACTTGATGAGATTAATTGTTGAAACAAATTACACAATTACATTTTTCCCCACCTTCTCTTTACAGTAATACATGTGTGGGTTGGCACCATGATGAGAAAATCATACACCTAAATCACTACACAATGATAATCCCATTGTAATCCAAATATAAAATCCTACTGCACTGCAAACTGCTTTACAAAATATCTGTATTACACTAAATCCAATCACCTGCACACACACATACATGGAAGTCTTTGCTTTTTTTTTAATATAACATTTTTTTAAACACTCCTTTTCAGGAAGGAAATTCATATTTATGAAACACCACCTTTTAATTACACTTCAGGATCAATTTTGTAGCATTTTCATGAAAAAAAAACTACCAAATCATACACTATGTACAGCTGTCCAATTTGTTTCCTTTCTAGAAAGTTTTTTTTTTTTTTTGGTATCACTTAATGAATAGATCACATGGACACCAGAAAACAGAAATCATACATACCAATAACTACATTCCCTAATTGACTTGGATCTTTGTCTATATTGCTGGCTGGTGGTTAGATGCTGTCCAACGTGTACTGGGGTGCCTTTGTCTGATCCATAAAACAAATGGTTTGAGATCACTGCTGAAAGACAAATTCAGACTTTAGTAATCATAAAGAGCTTTCGATCAAGTCCCTTTCAAACCTTTCAGAGGCAACGGTTGCCTGGAACAAGTCATGATATAACCCTTACATGACCGCAGCTGTATTTAAACTTATGTTCTGCAGACCAACACGTCTGCAAAGGGTCCCAGAAGGGTTTTGTTGAAAAAGCAACGTATCCATACTAGGTATGTGGTGAAAGGCTTGATGTTCTCTGAAAAGGTGTAGTTCTGGTGTGGCAGGATATAAGGCATGTATGTGTTCTCCCCTTGTTCTTGTATCCACACTTCGTATTTCACTTCCCGGACCTTCAGGTACTTCAGGTTCCAGGGAATCTGCCAGGAAACAGTCAGTCTGGCTTCACTGGTGCCCTGGACGGATGCCTGGCATTTGGGATCCCTCACTTTGCCAGGGTGGATAACAATTGCTGGCTTCACCTTCTTCAGGTTCAGCTTGGTCTTAACCGTCTGCCTAATGGCTTCAATAAGCGAGGGGATATCTACTTTTGTGTCCTGATAGATGCGGAAAAGCCATTCTGGGTTGCGGCAACACAGGTGCTGAGGGACTTCCTTGCTTTTCATAATGCGCTCCTGCTCGGCTTTCTCCAGGTGGGCTATGCCACCTTGATCCCAGGGTCTATCCGGAAAAGCCATCGAATTCTCTTCATTGGTGTTCTGCCAGGCAACGTACTGCAGGTCAATGCCAGGCAAAGAGGCCAGAGTTTTGTATGGGGTGTAGTGGTCTGGGTTAACAGCATATGGGAAAAGCTCAACAACTAGAGCTCCTCTAGGCAGGAAGACTGATGTAACAAGCTGGGCCCCGTGCATGCTGACTAACATGGATGCCCTGCTGATGATCTGCACGATATCTGCAAAGGAATGGTCATCCAAAGAAACAGTGACTGTCTTCATCTGGAACTCCTGTGCAAGGCCTAAAATAAGCTCTGCTTCATTAAGAATCAGCCTATTTATTGTACGACTGAAAACTACAATGTACTCTTCGCCACTGGAGCTTTCTTCCATGCTCACATTCAGTTTCTCCATCATGAACCTGGTGAACTGTCTGATTTCCATACCCGACACCAGTATGTTGGCTTTGGCGCCCTGGGGTTGGACAAAACCATACTGGTACCAGGTGGTCATTTTAGATAACCCCACATACGATTTGGTGAAGCACAGGAGCTTGCCAAAGTTCTTCAGCTGCTCTTTCAGAAGGGGCTGCTTATTGCTCATTAAACGGTAGAGGTCAAAGTGCATACCCTCATTCCAGCCTTCCATGAAGACCAAGCGGGCATCCTGGTCCAGATCAGGGTACAGCAGCATGGTGTAGTAAATAGGGAGAAGGTCATCATGAAAAATATGCATTAGGTTGTCCGGGTTGAATCGGTTCAGGATAAGAGTCACATCTGGCACAAACACGGGCTTGGGCATGAACTTGAGGGCAGCCGCAGGCAGCTCCAGGAAGTTAAAGTACTGGGTGTTGTGGTCCTCTACGGAGGAGAGGTCGAGGAGGGCAGGCTGGAACCTCCTTGATCCCAGGTTGGGCAGCATGACTGAGGAGTTGCTGTGGAAAAAGACAAACTCTTCAGCCTCGGTGGAGTAGCAGAGGTAGTCGAAGCGGCAGATACGGTCAGTGTGCATCTTGCCCGTGCACACCATGCGGGTTCCCTCCTCCTGGAGGGACTGCAGGGCGGCGTGGTAGTCGATGCGGACCTGAGACAGCTCCTGGGACTGCTGCGTCAGGAGCAGCTCCTCCTCCACTGAATAGGTATGCTCTTGTAGCTTGGCATACTTCCACAGCACCGCGGCCAGAACGGACACCAGCAGCCCGTTCAACACAGCAGCAATGTTCATCCTGCAGCTGGACCCTCGCATCACAGCAGATACACGGCAAACACCAGGGGATGGACCTTCATTTTCCAAGCTACAGACTCAGCCTACAGAACAGAAATAGAGAAGATACTTTCTGAAAAAAACACCTTGACTGTTACATGCAACTATATTATTATAGTTTACTCCTTTTTGGACCAAAAGCTTAGTAAACCTGGTCTGTTAGCTTGTTTTGGAAGTGCAATGGTGTACAGTTTTAGAATATATTTTATATTTTCTATATATATATATGTATTTTAAAACCTGGTATTTTGTATCAGATAGACATTATATAAAATAAAGGTTTTAATTTGCATTTCTAAACCTAAACATGTTTGTCAAATGAGCCAATGTATTTCACATACATATTAGCAGAAACATCACAGGCCAATGCTCCCATACCAATGTACTATGCATCCTGAGGGACATTCTCTGTACATTCGGAGGCTACAGTATACAAAAATGTTGATTCTGCAGACTTATCTGAACCATATCAAAATATTCTGAATACCACTACTTTAAAGTGAGGAATTAGAAATGCTTCTGTTTCACCGATCAACCTCTACCTTACAATTTTATCAGGTGCATGTGCGCTGCCTAAATTGTTGTAGTTCATAATCAATTACACCACCTCATAGTGGCAAACACCTTACTCTACCAACTAGACAACTTGAATCAATGGCAAGGAAATTAAGGAATGTACAAGTGGTACAGTGAGGCAATTATGAGTGGACATACTAAGGCTTTAGTTCACAGAGTGCTCTCTTCTCCACCTCCAACAAGCAATGTTTTTGCATTTCATGAGAATGCCCCAGTAATAGATTAGCTAGCTTGAACCTATTTATCAATTCATCATCTCTGCAGAGCAGACAATTTCCTGTGATGACAAGGATGCAAAATATTAGCTACCCAGTAACAGCACTAATAATACTATATTGCACAGCATCACATTAACTCCTATCTTTTTTCACAAGTTGGATAGCATGTGTATCCTTTATAAACATTTTTTGTTTTTTTTAAGGTGTGCAAGTATGAGTGAGATACAACAGTTAAGTCTGATATATATATATATACACACACACACACACGTTTTATATCACCTCGCTTAATACCATGCCCCATTTATTATCATGATTTTTCAAAAACCACTAGCTATGCACCATAGGTTCTCTGAGAAGTGCAACGCCTAATTGATAGCTCTCATCAGTCGACAATTCATGGCATTTTTAGATAATGACACAAACTGTTCGTTCCAGTTAATGATACAAAGCGGATTTGTCTTGTAGTAAACTATATGCATTTGTTTAAATGTAAAGAACGACTAAATGTCCAGTATTAAAACACTGCTCTTTAATTCAGTTAATTTTCTTTCTTTTTTTCTTGCACTCACAATGTGCCGTCATAGGCAAATATGAAACCCAGTTTATATCAGGACCCGCTTTATATCATGAATTATGTCTGCACGGCAATCTTGATGTAAAGCTGGTTCATCTGTGTGTGTAATATATGTTAACCTTTAGGTGTAATTCGGTAGACGCTGTAGAGGGCGCTCTCTCGCTGAGCTTCCAATTTTTATGTTTGTATTCGGCTTCTCTAGCTTCCCTGACAGCTCTCAGCGGGGGCGAGATTAGCTCCAAATTACTTTCAGGTGGGGGGGGGGGGGGGGGGGGGGGGTGCAGTTCAGTTTCAATGAAGTCCCAGTCTCTCTGCCAATAGCTCGCGTCGCTCTATTTGGTCAGGTAAAAAGAAAGGGTGTGACCAGAGCAGTATGGGCAATCCCATTAGGTAGCTTGCATGTCAATCTCTCCTTCTTTTTTATTCATACACCCAGCACTGCTTCCGCCCTTTGTCTGTGTTTGTTTTTTGTCCTCCTCCTCCACTTTCTCTTATTTCTAATACCGCTCCGTCCGCACAGGGATCCCTCTGGGGGGGGGGGGGGGGGAAGTGATTTTCACTTCCCCGACCGACCGGGCTGGCCTCCTGCCCAAGTCGCTGCCGTCCCCGGCGGTTCCTCACCGGCTAGAGGGGACCCCCGGCGACAACTATCCTGTCGCAGCTCATGTGCTAGCCTCACCAAGGCCACAACCTTGCTATCCCATCTACCTAGTTTCTTTTCTGGTCCGAGCACCCTTCTGCCCCTTCTGGCTGGCAGAGTCCCAGCCGCCGAGCCGGGCCCCGCCAAAGGGGGGGGGGGTTCTCTATTTTCGTCTCTCCAACACGGACCCAAGACTCTTTATCCTAACTCTCCACGCCGCCCAGCTGCCAGCCACGCTGCCTGGGGATGCTGCACTGAGTAGTCTCTCATCGAGAGTGTCTTTTATGTCTCTCATCGAGAGTGTCTTCTGTGTTTGTCCTCTCATTCTCTTTGTTCGTCCAGCAGCTAAGAGACGCCGCCTGGTTCCAACCTGGACTGAGAGCTTTGTCCTTATTTGTTCTTTCTCTAATTCTCAATAGCCAGCCAGCAGCCAGAGGAGGCTGCCTGACCCGGTGAGATGTGAGAGTTCAGAGTGTTTCACGTCGTATGTCTTGTCCAGCTCTTCTCATCTCAAGCTATCCAGCTTTATGTCTCTAATTTGTGTTAGACAAGCACCCTCGTTCCTCAAATTAAACCCCCCTTATTCTCCACTAATCAAGCCCTTGTAAGTGACCAGTGAAATATATATATATACAGACGTGCTCAAATTTGTTGGTACCCTTACAGCTCATTGAAATAATGTTTCATTCCTCCTGAAAAGTGATGAAATTAAAAGATATTTTTATCATGTATACTTATTTAAATGGAGAAATGGAGAAAAGTAGTCACTGTGCTGTTTGGTATCATTGTGTGCACCACACTGAACATGGACCAGAGAAAGCAAAGGAGAGAGCTGTCTGAGGAGATCAGAAAGAAAATAATAGACAAGCATGGTAAAGGTAAAGGCTACAAGACCATCTCCAAGCAGCTTGATGTTCCTGTGACAACAGTTGCAAATATTATTAAGAAGTTTAAGGTCCATGGAACTGTAGCCAACCTCCCTGGGCGCGGCCGCAAGAGGAAAATCGACCCCAAATTGAACAGAAGGATAGTGCGAATGGTAGAAAAAGAACCAAGGATAACTGCCAAAGAGATACAAGCTGAACTCCAAGGTGAAGGTACGTCAGTTTCTGATCGCACCATCCGTCGCTTTTTGAGCGAAAGTGGGCTCCATGGAAGAAGACCCAGGAGGACTCCACTTTTGAAAGAAAAACATAAAAAAGCCAGACTGGAATTTGCTAAAATGCATATTGACAAGCCACAATCCTTCTGGGAGAATGTCCTTTGGACAGATGAGTCAAAACTGGAGCTTTTTGGCAAGTCACATCAGCTCTATGTTCACAGACGAAAAAATGAAGCTTTCAAAGAAAAGAACACCATACCTACAGTGAAACATGGAGGAGGCTCGGTTATGTTTTGGGGCTGCTTTGCTGCGCCTGGCACAGGGTGCCTTGAATCTGTGCAGGGCACAATGAAATCTAAAGACTATCAAGGCATTCTGGAGCGAAACGTACTGCCCAGTGTCAGAAAGCTCTGTCTCAGTCGCAGGTCATGGGTCCTCCAACAGGATAATGACCCAAAACACACAGCTAAAAGCACCCAAGAATGGATAAGAACAAAACATTGGACTATTCTGAAGTGGCCTTCTATGAGTCCTGATCTGAATCCTATTGAACATCTGTGGAAAGAGCTGAAACTTGCAGTCTGGAGAAGGCACCCATCAAACCTGAGACAGCTGGAGCAGTTTGCTCAGGAAGAGTGGGCCAAACTACCTGTTAACAGGTGCAGAAGTCTCATTGAGAGCTACAGAAAACGTTTGATTGCAGTGATTGCCTCTAAAGGTTGTGCAACAAAATATTAGGTTAGCGGTCCCATCATTTTTGTCCATGCCATTTTCATTTGTTTTCTTATTTACAATATTATGTTGAATAAAAAATCAAAAGCAAAGTCTGATTTCTATTAAATATGGAATAAACAATGGTGGATGCCAATTACTTTTGTCAGTTTCAAGTTATTTCAGAGAAAATTGTGCATTCTTCGTTTTTTGTGGAGGGGTACCAACAAATTAGAGCACGTCTGTGTATATATATATATATATATATATATATATATATATATATATATATATATAGAGAGAGAGAGAGAGAGAGAGAGAGAGAGAGAGAGAGAGAGAGAGAGAGAGAGAGAGAGAGAGAGAGAGAGAGAGAGAGAGAGAGGAGAGAGAGAGAGAGAGAGAGAGAGAGAGAGAGAGAGAGAGAGAGAGAGAGAGAGAGACACACAGAGTACTGGTACAAATTATGGCAACACCAAATGATTTACAGCAGGGTGGGGATTGTTTTGCGTATCTTTCCTCACTCAGCCCATTTACTTACTAAATATCTTGGTATCCCTGGAGATAATCGTCTCTTCTTTAAAAATAGAAGTTGTACTGCTTGACCAGAAAAAGGAGAACATTTCGGGGTACCATTTTACTTGTAAAATGTCTTCCATTAAAATATGTAGCATATTTTCAAAAAGGAGACGATTATCTATTCAGGAGATACCAAGGTATTTAGTAAGGGGCCTGAGTGAGGAAAAATGGGCAATACAATCCCCACCCCTAGTCTTGCAGCAAATAATTTGTTGTTTCCATAATTTCTGTCAGTGTATATGTAACGGTAAAAGTCAGAATATTGGCAAATCTTAAGATTTGTTCAACATGAATGTTTGTTTTGTTAATTGACAATTTATATGCAGGAATAAATAAATTATTCTATGATATACCTGCATTTACCAATAAGCTTAGGTAAATCATAAGATTAACCAGTAAATATCTGAAAAGCAATCAATTTCTTCATAATTTCTGACATTTACCACCTTATTTGGTAACTGTTGACATTTACCTGTAAAATTTAAGATTGACCAGATTCTTTACCGTAACATACATACATACACATAGATAGATAGATAGATAGATAGATAGATAGATAGATAGATAGATAGATAGATAGACAGATAGACAGATAGCTAATTTTTCTATTATAACACATATATTAATAAAGATCTCGTCAAAACAGTTTTATTCACTACAGCTATATTCATAGATCTATAACAATAGACTTCTGAAATTACAAAATTATATTTTTTGTTATTGTCTTTAATTTTTTTAATTTTTTTTTTACTGAAGCTCTGTAGTAAACTACCACAACAACAAACAACGCTGCTATTTCTGAATGAGGTCTGCATGGCTCTGGATTTAAAACACATTATTTTAACATTCTATTTAAAACCATGGTTTACTGTGACAGCTTTTTTTACTACAAATGTTTCCAAGCCTTTCATTAATATTCCAAGTTTGAAAACAAAAAACTCAAACCAACTACAGTAAAACCTACAAATGATTTACACACCCAAGAACATGATTAACTTTGCCCATTCCAAAGGCTTAGTTTATTTATCTCTTCCCAGTCTCCAATATCGATTTCAGAGGTACAAATAATATAAAAAGAGGCAATAAAAACAGAACATCCCCAAAACCATATGCTGCACACTGCAGGAAGGCAAAAATGACAATAAACACTCACCAGAGCAGCATATTAATGAACAGCATCTGCTCCCACTCTGGCTATCTGCAATCTCCCGAAGCTTACACTATATGTATACACAGAATACTGACACCCTGATTTACTGCACTGGCTGTCTGAACAATGAAAGAGCTACCCTGCCCCTTCCACAGCGCCACCAAAATACATTCAAGTCTCCCTGAGAGAAAGGCAAGCCTTCGCCTCAAGATCTCACTCCCAGTCTCCCTTGTGTTGTGTGCTGACAGTGTACCGGACCACCTAGTGCCCCCTTTCTGCTGCTTCACCTCTCTTGCACGCTCTGAGCATGCTCGGTTGCCAATGGTGTCCTTGTGCATCAGCTGCTTCACATCAATTTGTCAGATCCTCAGAGGTCAGCGTTGCTCACAGAATGATTTGCTGCGACTCCATCCCTGCAGCCTCCCCTCCCCCTATACTCCCTTCCCCCGAGGGAGCCCGCAGGTTGAAATTAACACGATGACAACTCTCGCTTGCCTGCTCTCCGTCGCTTCTTCTCTCCCTTCTGAGTCTGCTGGCCCGGGCTGTGTAAGTTGCACCAGCAAGACATGCTTCCTTTTAGCTCACCTCACAGCCTAGCAGCAACGCTTTTAGCTACAAATGCGCTCATGCCAAAAGCTTTACATTCTGCAACAGGCAATCCACTTGCATCTTATAGAATTAAACAGGGCCTGTGCTTTTTTTATGGTGTATTGTTTTGTGTTTTATATAAAATTCTAAGTCACTATTCAAGTTTATAAAGTATTGTACAATACTGATCCTAGAATTTAAACCAATGTAATGCTAACAAACTCATGAATTATGAATTGAATAGTGGATGGTACAGAGAAGACACCAGGACTATGTACCATACCATCATAATGCATCATTTATTTCTCAAACTGTGGGTGGCACTGAATAATCTAGCTTTTTTTGTACCCATTATGTTTTTTTCCTGTCACTTTTGAAATTGCACAAGTGTTTATAGATGTAAGGCTCCCTCCTACTGCACTCCAACACTGTGCCATACTGTGTTGATTTTCTGCACTCCAGGGACCCGAATTGGAATCGGCATGGGGGACTAATACTTGAGTTGATAATTAAACAGCACAAGCTGCTAAATCAGGAGTAGCCAGAGATAGAAGATGCTGTTGCTGAACAAGCAGCCAGAACTATCTGCAAAAAAATATACATCTTAGTTAGTTAGTGCAGCAAGGAACAATAGTGCATAATACCCCTTTCTTTACAAGAGTATTCTTTTTACATTTTACAATGAACAAAAAACTAAGATTTCTGTAGTTAAAATAAATATAAAAAGAAATGTGCTGTTTGTTTATATTTTGTTTATAACTCCAAAATCTTTGGGTAAAACTACAAGTCACTTAAATACATATCTACCCTAAAATATGAATGATCCAACCATAAATGGTTACAAAAAGCTATCACAAGTCCATGTACGAAATATTTTATGGGAAGCAATCCTGGATACCACAGTCACTCGGTTTGGAGTCTCTGTGGTAGCTTCAGGCATGTTCTTTATGTAATTTAGGAAGCATGTTGTAAAAATACTTTCTGTGCATTCTACACTGGGTGGTTCGTAACGCAGAGGCCTTGCTACACAAGGGGAGCTGGGTATGACCACATTATAAAATGAAGGAACATAACAGGTTAATAGGATTCAGCATATAGGTCTAGAGGCAGATGGCATAGTCTCTATGACAACCAGAAAGATTATTTTTTGTGTTTTAAACTTATTTTCAATTGTACTGAATCTGCACAATTGTTATAAGAGGTAAAAGGGAGTGAGCCTAGCTCGGTAACCATAACTACACCGATAAGTGAGGCCCACAGGCTCAACCAAGTTTGACTCCCTAGAATTGCCAGGTGTTGCGGCTAATTCAATATAGTTATTGTGAGCAATGACAGATATTGTAAGTTTGGAAAAATTTAAGGGCAGCCAAAAGGCTGTGTGTTAGAGTGAGTTTGTACAGTCAGTCAGAGAAAGGAAAGAGCAATGCTACTTTTAACATCAAGCAAGCAAAGTCAGAAAAAAGGAGCTTGCATATATAATATCTTTAACCAACAGCTCCAAACATGAATGAATAAGTCAGAGAAAAGGGATTTTAATAACTGGATGGCAAGCTCTGAAGAACACCTAGAAATAATTAATAAACTTGAAGACTCAAAGATTGTTTAAATGACATTGAAATACAAATAACTTCACTACCTGGGATTGCCATTAAATAAGAGGACAACTAATGATTTAATGGACTGAATTGACCTACCAGGAATGGTCAATTTTACTGGAAGAATTTATGTTTTGTTAAACAAAGACTCTACAAGACGTCACGCATGCTCAACACTGCATCAACTCTGCGGAACAAACTGTGTATTCCCAATTAAACTAAAGAACAGAAAGGGTTACTCACCATGCAGCCACCCAAGAGCTACAGCTTGGAGGACAACGTAGCTCTCAGGCAGCTTACAGGCAAGCCCGCAGGCGCCCAGCCAAACTACAGGGGTCACTGGTGCGCGGTGAGCCGAGGACACCCTGGCCAACCTAACCCTCTCTCCCCCCGGGCGGCGCTCGGCAAATTGTGCACCGCCCCCTGGAAGCTCCCGTCCTCGGTCGGCAAAGGAATAGCCTGGACTCTAACTCGTGAGGTCCAGACTATAGGGCACATCCTACACTCCACACGGAGCGCCTTTACTGGATGCGCCACTAGGGAGCCCAGGGATTTGCTATATTTTATACTGCACATAATGATATGGTTTTGAAAATGCTACTTACCAAAACCGTGACTGCACGTGAACTGTATTATAATTGCCTTTATTCTGATTCCAGGGGTCTTTTCTCAATGCAAGATATATTGTAGGCATATACAGTGCTGTATAAAATCACATACACTTTATATATATATATTTTTTTATCATGCCGTAGGCTACTTTTTTTTTTTTTTTTTTTTAAATCAATGATGTGGTTTTTGTTTCACAAATCTACTGCACTTTGTCTATAAACTGTACTCTAGTACACAGAAGTACACATTTCTCCCATTCACATGCTAGGTCACTCCATATCTCCAAACATCAGAGAGATATTTTGTCTATCAAATAGATAGTTTACAGCGGATGAATTTCACAGTATTTTTAAGCACAAATATAACAGCCTACACTTCAACAGTCACTGCCGAAGCTGATTACTTATTCTTCCAGAAGTAATGGTCGGGTTTAACAGGGATACAAGGTTATATTTGCGCTGGGCCATGTTGTTAACAAGCCTGATGTTGTCGTCCAGGCTTTCCTGTGAAACTGACTGTAACCAGGGAGGTCTACTAGACTGGAGAATAATGGCACGTGGGTTTAATTATGAAAACAGTAGTGTAAACAAACAAGTAAAAAAGATTAGCCTGTCGTCAGACATGTCATGTTAATACAAAATGCATTCATTTACTGCGTATTGGTATTGTGTCTGGTCTGGGAAGGGGGACACATGGGTGTGTTAAGAGAAATTCGGCGGGACATGTTTTATTTCAGGGGCGCAATGGCGCGGCCTAGCGTGAACACTGAAGAGTGCTAAACTAATTGAAACCATTACACATTAATTATCTTCATTGGATATCTAAACACCCAATCTCCCCTACACTCTCTATCTATCTGTATATACACACACACACACACACACACACACACACATACACAGTGCTCCAGATAAGGTTTTTGGTCATTGACTGACCTACTCTTTCAATAAATACTGTACATACTTCAATACTAAATTATGGGGTATATATTAAATACAGCTTTACATTTTATCTGTAATTTTACTGTAAAAAAATGTCGCCTTACAATACAAACAAAAACAACAATTATTATTATTTGCTGCATATTAACACTGGATATGGAATATACAGTATTTAACAAAAAGACCTGCATGCACATAGTATATTTTTATTTATAAAGAAATGCCTTGCTATAGCAATATAAAGCATCCTGACTCTCCAAAAACAGAATATTGTATTTATTGTATAGACTAACCTTCCAAAAATTAAGTTGACAGAGAGGTAAACTGGTAAGTTAGGTTGACTAAGATGACACTGAGCATCAATAATCCAGTCGTTTATTCACCAGTCAGAAATACGCACTACAAGTGAGTGGACAAGTCCTCAAGAGCCCAATATGTTCATAATGTAATTAAACAGTTTAAACTATGAAGCACAGCTGGATATGTACAGTACCCTGCATTCAGCCCTGTTTCACAGAACTACCTTGAGATTTTTTTATGAAAATAATTAGGTGCCAGCAATATCTGCTCTAAACTGGTGAATATAAATTGTTCTTCCTTCCAGGTTATTGCCTGGATCCAACCCAGCAGGACCACAGACTTGTGAAATTTAATTTAAAGTTACATTAGAAAAACTGTAGATAGTAACCTTCCGACCCTTCATTAGCTTTAGTACTTTTTAGTGTTTTTTAAACATTACAAGTCCACAACAATATAGAAAGGGTTATATATAGAGTATGTCAATTCACCTTCTCCTAATCATTTTGAGATTATTTTTTTTAGACTTTTAGATTGTTATATTAAACATTTATAATAATAAAAAAGCACTGAAGGAGCATGTCCAAAGGGAAAACAAAACAAAGCTGCATTGTCAGTGAAACAAGAGTTTAATTCCAGTTTATTGAGCTTAAGAAAACCTGGAAGTGTACAGTCAGTACTTCTCCATTTCCCATACATTTCTCAAAAAAAAGAGAGATTATATGAAGTGCTGGGACAAATATCAGAATATTACAACGAATATTTTTTTTACATATATTCGGATACGAAAATCAGATGTTCATATTTGCTAGAAATGACAAAAATACATTGCACTTATTTACCGCCTCACCAGAAGTTGCGCGACAGTTTAAAAAATGGAAAATGAAAAACAGCTCCATGTGATATGCAAGATTAATATATTTAAACAAACAAAACAAACAAAAAAAACAGGATCAACACAGCAGCTCGAGCCTTTATTTAAGTTTTAGACAACAAAAAGTAAACAAATCAGATTATGCGCATGCATGCACAGTGATCTCTATGGAGGCCATCTGGATCAAAAAAGCGCTGTGCTGCTTTAGAGCGAGTCAGAATCTCATGGGACACAAAAAAGGCAAGCACGTCATTCTGAAATGCCTCACTTAAACAGTGCCCAGCTTGCTGAATATGATTTTTATATAGATTGTATATATTATCTATTTTTTGTTGCGACTTTGTTATGTGGAATGTAATAAACAAAAACCAAAATGGTGAGTTTTTTCCCCTTCGTTTTACAATGCCATTTCCACTTTTTATTTGAAGTGTTTTTTCATTTGCTTGTTCAGCTACAAAAGGGCACAAGTAAACCTTATGTTAGTATTAAATAAAAAAAACCTGTCTATGGCCACTGTTTACTGTGAAGAAACAGCAATGGCAAGGAAGGAAAAAAAAAAGTAAAAATTAAATAAAATGCTTTATGCTAAAATGCTTTTCAACTTTATGTACTATTTATTTCAAGAATAAACAAAACAATGTTCAACTTGAACTGCTTTTTGGCATCCTTTGTTTTGTAATTAATTCACTGGGGAAAAGTAAGGCATACACAATGTATTCTTTACTCCTGGGATATTTTTTTACTTTAACATGTTACATAGTGTAACGTCTTGCTGTAAAATAAAGGCACACACACACACAGGGGCCCCCTGGCCCTGCTTCTATGCTGTCTCTACCTGCGTTCTGAGCAATAATGCCTTTTATTACTTTTTGAAAACAAACGAATATCCGAACGAATATCCGAACATGAAAATCCTGTGTTCGTCCCAGCACTAATTATATATATATATATATAGTAATTGCATGTAATCATTGAAAGGGTGCACTGCATGGTTAATTTAATCTCACTGTATGTTTGCAAGAACAGAAAAATGAAACGAAATAACAAAAGAGGGTAAGGTGTTATCTGCATTCAAAAGGCGCTGCAGATCGATAGACCTTATTTGACTTTCTGATGCACAAGTCAGATAAGCTTACAAACTGTGGCACTTTCAAAGTGCTATGCTACTGAATGGAACGTAAAAGGCTCTTCAGTAATTTATCTCCCACTGTAAAACAATCAGACATGGAAAACCATACTTTAGAGTAGGCAGCATGAGAAAGTGGTATTGCCAAATGAATCCCTGTCTCATCCCCTGAAATACAGCAGCCTATTGTTTCTAGAGCCGCCTGTCAAAACAGAAGAAAAGCACTCATACCTGCACATAAAAGTGGTGCTGATGCCTAAATTACCCGTGACCCAATGAGCAGAATGACTACATTGAGTGACTTGTAAAAGCCAGTCTTCTACCGTACAGTATTAAAAGCCTTGGCTTCCCTGTATATATACGGTGGAAGTAATGGAACCTATAGCAAATGTTCTTACGGTGTTAACAGCTGACACCCCAATTTTCATTTATTTAAAGCAAATTTATTATACTGATATTGTAAAACTAGTAAGAATCACATTAGGTGGGCTTAAGGATCCTTGAATCAGTGTGCAGTATGTCAACCTGTCCAAGGCAGCAGGTTTCCAGTAATTATTGTACTTCCGGAGTAATGGCAGGAAGCAAAGCCTAGGACCAATCATGATTTAAATAGAATAAAGTATTTTCAATTTGAAGATAATTCATTTCTGGTATTTTTTTCCTTCTTGTTTTGTTTTCTACAGTACAGGTACCAGGATGCAGCAGCTTATATATAGTGTTAGAAAAATATCCTCATAATAAGAGGAAGGTCAGCAATACACTTAATGAGAGATAAGAAAGGGATAACGCTCGGTTAGTATCCCTTCAACCACCAGGCAACAGTCACAGTGATTACATAGTGGTAAACTTCATGTTACTACAGTTCAGTATCTCAATCGGATTATGCAGTGTCCCATGTATTATTGCTTTGCTTTCCTCAAGTCTGCAACACCATGCTTATTATTAGAAACAATACTATATTGTGAATAGATCTAATGCTATTATACAGGCTATTGCAATATTTACAGTATGTATCCCCACTGTTTCTAGACAAGCTGTTCTCAAGCTGGAAGGTTTAGAGTAGCTTTAGGATCTTACAACCATCATGCCAACTGTTAAGTCCTTAGGAAGACGGTGCCATCTAGTGACAATTCTGCCAAGTATCTGCTTTACACATAAATCAAACCCTGGTACTCGGTGGGATTTCCATCTGTCTCTGTCACCCTCACATGTTTTCATTTATTAGGAGAATCACTTGTCAAATTGTGATCAAGTATGTCATTGCTACACTATGTGCCACACAATTCTGGTTACACTGTTCATATAGTGATTAACTGTTTCGTCCTACTGATAACTAGGTGTATATGTTACTAACAAACTTGTTATTTTGTTGTATTTAAGCATACTTCGTAAATCTATAACAGCATGATATGATTTTTTTTCTTTTCATGAAAACTACTATGTAGATATTGCGCAAATCTATTTACTTATTTATTTTTGTTTATCATCAGGAGCCTTTGGACACCATACAGTCGCAGACAAAAGTATTAGCACCCTACCCTTATACCATAATTCACAATTTTACAAATGGCAAAATCATAGACGAAGAAAAAAAAATAGCAAATATATTAAATGATTACTTTTCACAAGTTTTTACAAAGGAGGATGCGGACAACATACCCCATATGTCAACCTATTCCTATCCAGTTTTAAATAACTTTAGCATAACAGAGGCTGAAGTGTTAAAGGGACTAGGAGCTCTTCAAATAAACAAATCCCCTGGGCCGGATGAGATCCTCCCAATAGTACTCCAAGAAATTATTTACAAACCGCTAACCAAGATCATGCAACAGTCTCTTGAGACAGGGGTTGTACTGACTGGAGAATTGCAAACGTAATACCGATCCACAAAAAGGGAGACAAAACCGAACCAGGTAACTGCAGACCAATAAGCCAGACTTCTATTATATGTAAATTTATGGAAACTATAAGAAGATCCAAAATGGAAAATTACCTATATGGTAACAGTATCCTGGGAGACAGTCCGCATTGCTTTAGGAAAGGGAGATCATGTCTAACTAACCTGCTTGATTTTTTTGAGGATGCAACATCGACAATGGATAATTGCAAAGCATCTGACAAGGTTTATTTAGATTTCCAGAAAGCTTTTGACAAAGTCCTGCATAAAAGGTTAATCCTCAAACTGAACGCAGTAGGGATTCAAGGAAATGCATGCACATAGATTAAGGAGTGGTTAACATGTAGAAAACAGAAAGTACTGAAAATGGATCGAGGTAACCAATTGAGTACCACAGGGATCAGTATTAGGTCCTCTGCTCTTCATAATCTGCATTAATGACTTAGATTCTGGTATAGTAAGCAAACTTGTTCAATTTGCAGATGACAAAAAAATAGGAGTGGCAAACACCGTTGCAGCAGCAAAGGTCATTCAAAATGATCGAGACAGCATTCAGAACTGAGACACATGGCAAATGACATTTAATAGAGAAAAGTGTAACGTACTGCACGCAGGCAATAAAAATGTGCATTATAAATATCATATGGGAGATACTGAAATTGAAGAAGGAATCTATGAAAAAGACCTAGGAGTTTATGTTGACTCCGAAATGTCTTCATCTAGACAATGTGGGGAAGCTATAAAAGGCCAACAAGATGCTCGGATATATTGTGAAAAGTGTTGAATTTAAATCGAGGGAAGTAATGTTAAAACTTTACAATGCATTAGTAAGACCTCATCTAGAATATTGTGTTCAGTTCTGGTCACCTCGTTACAAAAAGGATATTGCTGCTCTAGAAAGAGTGCAAAGAAGAGCGACCAGAATTATCCCGGGTTTAAAAGGCATGTCATATGCAGACAGGCTAAAATAATTGAATCTATTCAGTCTTGAACAAAGAAGACTACGCGGTGATCTGATTCAAGCAGTCAAAATTCTAAAAGGTATTGACAATGTCAACCCAGGGGACTTTTTTGACCTGAAAAAAGAAACAAGGACCAGGGATCAGAAAATAGGAGGCACTTTTTTACACAGAGAATTGTGAGGGTCTGGAACTAACTCCTCTGTAATGTTGTTGAAGCTGACACCCTGGGATCCTTCAAGAAGCTGCTTGATGAGATTATGGGATCAATAAGCTACTAACAACCAAACAAGCAAGATGGGCCAAATGGCCTCCTCTCGTTTGTAAACTTTCTTATGTTCTTAAAGTAACAGATTAAGCACTTACTACATTTTAACAACTTTTTAATAAAACAAAAATGCAAATTACACAATTTACTTCTAGCAATTTAACAAATAATCTTTATCAAAAAACAAACACACTTATTTAATTTAAAGTAACACAAAAGTACTGGCACCGCTGCTTTCATGTGTTCTCCTATTGCTTTTAATGAAATTTATAATTAAAGTTCGGGAGGAGGGTCAGACACCAATCTCCGCATCACCAAATTGAATCATTCAATTTACACATTAGCTCATTTAAATTGTTAGCACTATAAATACCCGCTTCACTTATCTCTCAGTTGATTTTTGATTTCATCGTAACCCACCACCTCCCCATCTCCACCTTTCTTAATAACAGTTTTTATGTTTTATCAAATGGGGGTCTCAGCCTCGTCCAGTCAGCCAGGCAGCGAACCCTCAAACCAAGTTAGGTTTGATGCCAAATGAATGTGTATATACAGCATACTTTTCTGTTAAATCGCATACTCCGCATTCTCTACAATAAATATTTGTACTAAAACATTTTGTGATTGGTGTTTGTCCAGAACTACTGAATTACGGGTTTCAGATGTTCATGATAACTTTTAACCAACATGTTAAAGATTGTTGGTGAAATCTAGACACATTCAATCTTTTTTTCTATTCAATTGAGATCTGCCCATTCCAGAACTTTTATCTTTGTTTTCTTTAAGAATTCCAGAGTTGACTTAGCCGTATGATTTGGGTCGTTATCGTGTTGGAAGATAAACTGTCTGCCAATCAGCCTACAAGCTGATGGTATCATTGTACTTTGTAGAATGTTTTGATACATGGACATCTTCAATCACACGTCTCCAGTCCCTGAACTGCTAAAACACCCCTATATGATGATCGAACCACCTCTATGTTTAATTGTAGGTACAAGGATTTCTTCGTTGAAGGCTTTCCCTTTTTTCTCCAAATAAACGAGATAATTTTGTTTAAGAATGCTTCATATTTCTTGATTTGCAGCGAGGTCTACATGCACACAGCTCTTCTGTTCAGATGCCTTTGTACAGTTCTTTCGTGCATATTTATGTCTGATGCTTCTAAATCTTTCTTTAAGTACTTGGCTGTTAATCTTGGATTTTTTTAGCTGCTCAGACCCGATTCTCCTACCTGCTGAACCCGTAATTTTCTTTGTACGTCAATTTCTTTCAAGCGTTTCAGTTGAATTTGTTCTGCGGTACTTCTTGATTATTACTCAGTGGATTTTGGTGTTCTGTATTTCTGCAGCCATTTCCTTTGTTGTAGATGACTAGGAGGCCTTTTCTCAAATGTGAATCCACCTCCTTTGTCTTTACCATCACGTCCTGTATTGCCAAAACATTGTTCTTCAACAGATGTTGGAAACAATTACCTTTTTTTCTGGCTATTGACTTAATAATGCAACTTAATTACTTTGTAGTGGTTTTCAATAAATGAGTGTATTTTTAAATTAGTTCTATTCAATTTTTACACACTTTCAAATTTTAATGATCTAAAAAGATCCCCCACATTAAATAAAAGATCATACTGTATACCGCTGGCATTAATAAAAATCACACTGTTGTCTGGAATGTTTGTACCGAAGGGCAGTGCAGCACTCTCACCACCCTCACTATACACACTTCCTATTACCTTCCTCAGCCCCTGTATTCCTTTCAATATAAAAAAATTATCATAATGCAGCTGTGTGCCAAAATAATCTAATGTCAGCCAAATTTGAGCCCTGCAAGCATTCCAGTTCAAAACACCTGAAAAAAGGAGACAGACATTGTTTGACCTCTAAAGTAGCAATGAAAAAAACTGCTTCATCCCTGGACACTTTGGCATACAGCATAATATGTGGAACTATATCACTGAAGTAAATTAAATGCACTGCATGTCAGTGGTGTACAGTACAACAGAACCACTGCACACACATGCTATCCTCATAACTGAATAGTAATCACACAGTACCTGAAAGGTTACAAATATTTGTATAAAATCGATAAGCATATCATGTTAAAACCAGTTGATAACCATAACCTACATCCCCTGTACTTAAAACAAACTCTAATGCTTGCAATAAAATAATATCCAAACCTTAAAATGAATTAACCTTCATTCCCCATATTTAACTCAATCAAGTGCGACTCCCAGTGCACATTTAATAAGCAGGAGGCTATCTAGCTATGTGCAAGTCTGTGGTGGACTCAGTTCCCTGTAATAACGATATAACTGCATTGTGATGTCCTTTCAATCAACTCTAGCAGTCTTGTTCAGAGACATCATTGTTTTAAATACACCTGTACCATTAATTCTCCAAAAGTGTGACACTACTTGGAGACTCCACTGGGACAAAATCAGAGCCCTTTACATCAAAGTAATGTCAAATGACCTGAGAGGTCTTCCTGGGATTGCAATTCCTGACAGGCGAACAAAGTCACCTAGCACAGACCGCAGGCACAACAGACCCACTGTAACGCGCCTGGCACACACAAGAGAACCGCTGTTAAGCGTAGGCTATAGTATTTGTTTAGAAAATATGTGTTAAGACACCGTTATAGTTGTTATTACCAGCAGAGGCTAACCGTAGCAAACAAATCTGTATGTTTTTAAATGTCACAATAAATAAGAATGCATGCAGTTAACTAAGATAACTTGCACCATGTTCTACTGAGTGTTTAAGTGTGTTTTAAATGACAACTCTCTGGTAATGTTAAATCTGGCTCCCAATACAGTAATATAATTGATTGCAGCAGAATAAAAAATAAAAATAAAAAAAACTTACAAAGTGGCCAGACAGCACACAGGCGACACGCTAGCGATACAAATAGCTAACGCTACAGCATGCATGGAAAAATAAGTGTTCTTACCTAGTTGTCAAACAGAAATGGTATCCTTGCAGACGAATACTGTTTCAGTGTCTCGATGTTAGTTGCAACGGAATCTCAGCGTGCAGAGGCAGTAACAGCAGTGCTAATGCAGCAGCTGCATCCTCCTCATTGTCAAAGCTGCTGAAAGAATTTGAAAAGTATTCATTTTAATAGTTTTAAAAACAGACAGTCGCTGTTATTATTACGATTATTTTGTGTGTTTTTTTGTTTTCTTACGTGCCCGCTGTAATCCTTTACCTCTTCAATTCTGTAGAATTCAAGCAAGCCTGATCGTTACAGTATCCCCGCCCACTGCTGGTACGGGTGCCCCGTCTGCATAATCAGGTTCAAACCACGCGAGAGCCCCTCCACTTTTTCACAGTGATGCAGAAAACTGCAACCCACTGTATGGTATGTATCTGACGTAGCGAGACGTTGTTTGAGTGCTTTACGTGGACATATCTTGTAGGTTATTGGCCTACCAATGTCCCAATTCTTCTTCTTCTTCTTCTTCTTCTTCTTCTTCTTCTTCTTCTTCTTCTTCTTCTTCTTCTTCTTCTTAGGGTTTGTTGGCACATGCCATCAAAATGGAGATGATGAGCGCCCTCTACCTTTGTATATATTTATATCCATTTACATTTCTCTTTCGCTATTTGTTTTTCTCACTTCTACCATCAGAATATAGTGTACTGTTGCTGCTTCAATTTCAATTTCCCTTTCTGTTTAATATGTTTCTTTGCTGAATATATGTGTTGCATTTCTTGAACATATGTTTCACTGTTTCTTGTTCCCCAAAATGACTACATTATTCCAATTCTTAACTGGGTTTGTTTCTTAAAAGTTGTAAAGGACTTCTTCGGTGTATAGTTGTCAATACTCACGATGAATAAAGAAAAGGTGTTTGTTTAATTAAAGTAATATTGTAGTCAGACTGGAACATACTTTGTCAGTTGTTGTCTTTCATGTTGATCTGCGTGTTCATGGATTTCGTACCCCAAATGTTGTAAAACTCAGGATGCATTTAGTCATGAAAAAGCAAGACATACAGTTGCAGAATTGTAAATGTATTTGAAAAATATCAGATCTTTTTGTTTTATCCGTACAACAGAAAAAGGAGATCTCTTTTTTAATTTAGGTTTTGCTCCCTAAATGTAACAGCAGTGATTAAAAATGCTTTTATAACCACCCACTGCTGGAACACGCCTATTAGGATTGGCTGAATTATGTTGTGGGCAGGCTGTAGGCCGTGGAAGTTGTGTTCCAAGTTCCAACTGCTTCTGTGTAATTGTACTCTTTGGAGAATTTAAACCCAGCTATAAAAGTAACATTTTCTGATTAAAAAAAAACCCCACATAGTATTTATGAGTGCACAAGGTAAGCTAGAGGAACATACAAATAAATAAGGTTTTAGAATAAAATTGAACATTGTAGCATAGTCGAGACTCCAAAGTTGCTTAAACAGACAAGTTCTAATTCCTTGGTTCAATTGTGTTAATTCCAGATTTTGGTCTGAATGAAAATAAGTAGTGCTTGAACAAAATCTTATTTTTCTTTATATTGAAAGAAATTAAAAGAATTTTGGAATATGTGCAGTTTTAATATCACATGTTTATCCTAACACTAAAATCAGGTAAAATAGACCTTCTTGGGAATACAATCGGACTCAACAATATATTGCTGCAAACTTGACATTGCAGTACCAGGCATTAAAGCACAATGTGATTACATGAAACAAATACAGAATGGGTAAATAAGACAGCCTACATCCATCTGATTGCATTTACAGATTTACATGAAATCTTGTTTGCAGCGTTGGCTCTGTGACGTTTTGTGCTATATCTAATGATTAGAGGCATTTTGTACTAATGGGAGGGACAGTCCAGGCAATTGGCTCCTAGTCTTGTTCTTACATGTTACAAGATGAATTCATACAGCAATGTGTAGGACGTTTCATTAATCATTGCTTGGAGCTTGTTGTCGGTGAAGCAGTAGGAGCACACTCCAGCATACATCATTTCCAATATATCCTTCATTTATTCAGCTTTTCTTTTTGTCAGGAGGTACCTTAACATGTACTAATTAATAAGATAAAAAAGGTCACAACAAACAAAGAACAGGTTCCATCACAAAAATATGATATTGCAGAGATACTAAAATCTATACCCATTTTAGCACCTCATTCTCTATTAAAAAAATAAAGCATTGTTTCCATTGGCAACGCGAGTAAGTAAAAAAAAAAAAAGCCTCTGACATTTTTGTGTACAATTATCCATCCCAGTACAGTATTGTTCAGTTGAAAATCATTTTTTTAAATTTTTTTATTAGGGAAGTTGGTTAATTCCCCAAGTATGAGACAGTATATCAATGTCACTGTGCTTAGTTGGCAGGTACCGTATCCAAGACTACAAAAATACAAACTCTATACCATTCAGACTTTGTAGCAAATTTTCACCCTCAACTTCCAGGACAAGTGATTTACCCTTCTGCAGTAATGGGAAATAACACGCAACCCCTCTTGTATGGTTCAAACTGTCCAGGCTTCTTGATGGCGGTGGCAGCAGTGTGGAGTAGTGGTTAGGGCTCTGGACTCTTGACCAGAGGGTCGTGGGTTCAATCCCAGCAGGGGGACACTGCTGCTGTACCTTTGAGCAAGGTACTTTACCTAGATTGCTCCAGTAAAAACCTAGCTGTATAAATGGGTAATTGTATGTAAAAATAATGTGATATCTCGTAACAATCTTGTAAGTTGCTCTGGATAAGGGCGTCGGCTAAAAATATAAATAAATAAATAAATGGTGTAGAGCATGTTCCCCTGGTATAACCTGCGTACATTATTACTATAGAAGGCTGAAAGTGTTAAGAACATAAGAACATAAGAAAGTTTACAGACGAGAGGAGGCCATTCGGCCCATCTTGCTCGTTTGGTTGTTAGTAGCTTATTGATCCCAGAATCTCATCAAGCAGCTTCTTGAAGGATCCCAGGGTGTCAGCTTCAACAACATTACTGGGGAGTTGGTTCCAGACCCTCACAATTCTCTATGTAAAAAAGTGCCTCCTATTTTCTGTTCTGAATGCCCCTTTATCTAATCTCCATTTATGACCCCTGGTCCTTTTTTCTTTTTTCAAGTCAAAGAAGTCCCCCGGGTTGACATTGTCTATACCTTTTAGGATTTTGAATGTTTGAATCAGATCGCCGCGTAGTCTTCTTTGTTCAAGACTGAATAGATTCAATTCTTTTAGCCTGTCTGCATACGACTTGCCTTTTAAACCTGGGATAATTCTGGTTGCTCTTCTTTGCACTCTTTCTAGAGCAGCAATATCCTTTTTGTAACGAGGTGAGGTCTTACTAATGCATTGTAGAGTTTTAACATTACTTCCCTTGATTTAAATTCAACACTTCTCACAATATATCCAAGCATCTTGTTAGCCTTTTTTATAGCTTCCCCACATTGTCTAGATGAAGACATTTCTGAGTCAACATAAACTCCTAGGTCTTTTTCATAGTTCCCTTCTTCAATTTCACTATCTCCCATATGATATTTATAATGAACATTTTTATTGCCCGCATGCAATACTTTACACTTTTCTCTATTAAATTTCATTTGCCATGTGTCTGCCCAATTTTGAATGCGGTCTAGATCATTTTGAATGACCTTTGCTGCTTCAACAGTGTCTGCCACTCCTCCTATTTTTGTGTCGTCTGCAGATTTAACGAGTTTGCTTACTATATCAGAGTCTAAATCATTAATGTAGATTAGGAATAGCAGAGGACCTAATACTGATCCCTGTGGTACACCACTGGTTACCTCACTCCATTTCGAGGTTTCTCCTCTAATCAGTACTTTCTGTTTTCTACATGTTAACCACTCCCTAATCCATGTGCATGCATTTCCTTGAATCCCTACTGCGTTCAGTTTGAGAATTAATCTGTAATTTACAGTACCATACTTAATCAGTGTGGATCAAATCCATCCAACAATACTCCTGATAATGCACCCATTGACCATGCCAGAATTGTACATGAATATTGTGTGACTTGACTGTTTCAGGGTTAGAATGAGCACACTGAGCACACTCTGCTGCCTATGATCACAGATCAAAAGTTCTTTGTCATCAAAAATGTCACGCTGGCAACTCACCCGTGGGATGCAGCTGTTCACTTCACTCTTGACAGCGACAGCTATTAAATACATTGAGATCCGAGGATGAAGTGGAAGGTACTTTGATTAAATACACCGTGATTCCAATTTACTGTAAAGAAAAGAAACTGAAAATTGCTCAGATAAAGGAGGTTTGTGTTATTCAGAGGGAAGAAAATGTGATATTTTGACAGGCTTTAAATGAAACGGCAGACATTGAACATTAAATGATGGCTCACGCCAGTGAAGGCTGTACCATCTGTTAGATGCCCTCGATAGAAGTTATTGTGGCTGAATGTCTAGTCGAGAGGGTACTGTAATAATTATACATTTAATTTTCTAACATTTAAAACCAGGATTAACCTTGGTGTTCTGTGATTTGTCGTGCACCTTCCTGATTAGACAAGTTTAATAATTTGAGGTGGCATTAGAAGGTACAAACCTCAGGAGAGATACCTAACATTATCTATTGTAGAGGTAATTGTTTTGAGGTAGTTCAGCAAACATTACAACCTTTTAACATTGTTCAAAGTAAACTTCTAAGATGCACTCAATGGCCTTGTCATGTACTGTACTGGAGTAAGTTCATACTTACAAATATGTGGGATCTTGGGCAAATAAAACAAATCTTGGGCAAATAAGACACGTACGGAAGCAGTTTCCACAAAAATAGGAGCTAAACTCTCCTTTTTCTTTAAGAACTATAAATGTTTTAATTATCCTGCTAGGCTAAGATAGACCCAGGCAGTATTGCTGTATTGATGATGTTGTTTAGGACTGCCTTCCAAACCTTATGACATTTGTTTGACACGTAAACTATGTAATGCATGAACTTGTCTTGTTTTAAAGACACATCATGGCAAATTGTAATTTAAATTGGTTACTTAGTGCTCGATGTGAACATAGATGGAAGCTTTCTATCAGTCAGGTTTTCTAACACCTACCTTTCTGACAGAGATTTTATTATTTATTTATTGCATCTATATAGTGCTTTTTATACAAAAGTATCACAAAGCACTGTATAGTACATAGCAGAAAAAAAAGAACAAACCACAATACATTTGTATAGCATGTCACACATACAACTGCCACAGTCAGACCATTTAAATAACATTATACACACAATAATACAAAAGCAGCAATTTTAAAGTTACATTAAAACCCACTAAGATAAGAAAGTAATTTTATAAAAGTGCGTTTTTAGTCTTGACTTGAAAACTGTAACGGTCCCAGCTTCCCTGACATAAAAAGGCAGAGCATTCCATAATTTAGGAGCTCCACAAGAAAAAGCCCTACCTCCCGTGTTGCTTTTGTTGACCCCAGGAATAACCAGCAGACCTGCATCCTGTGATCTCAGAGTGCGGTTTGGAAGATACAGGAACAGTATTTTCTGCAAATAACTAGGTGCTAATCCATTCAGCGCCTTGTTAGTTAACAGCAAAATCTTAAAATCTATTCTATAATGCACAAGGCGCCAGTCTAAAGAGGCCAAAACAGGGGTAATATGTTCACCTACAGTTCGGAAGTTTGTTTCTAGTTTGTTTGCAGAGCACTGTATGGCACAACTAAGTTTAGCTACACATCATGCACTAATGGTTACAGATGCCCCGATCGCCAATCAAGGATTTAATGTTGGAGGATGGGGAGGGACTAGGAGGAAAGAGAAGAGTGCGAGGGGTCTGAGAAAGAAGATGTAAGAGGAAACACGGTAAAGCAGCCATTAGGCAACCCCTAATAGTAGTATTATTAAATCGAAGATCAGGGAGAACGCGAAGAGGCGTCACAGCTGGCATGGGAGGACATGCTCTATAGTGACCTCCTGGGACGGGGTCTCCTTCTTCTCTGGCATGGAGGTAGGAGGGGAGCCTGAGCCCCATGCCAAGGCAGAACTCGGCTTCGAGGTTGCCTCAGAAGCCAGCGTACCACCGCTGTGTAGCTCAACCTTATGGGGTGCCCTGCAGCATTCTTGCAAGTCCCCTGGACACCAGCGGCAGAACCACGCCAGTCCGTATAACGGACGCAAGCAACAGCTTCTCGCCCTCAGAAACTCCCGGCCTTCCCGGACTTCATGGAGGAGGTACACTTCTCATGGGATTGGCTGGCCTCAGCTCCAAGTGTGCTGAAGCAGGCCGCACAGCTTATCTCCTTGGAAGGTGCAGAGAAACTGGGCCTGGCAGGGTTTCCCCCAGTAGACTCCACCATCGCGGCCTTGGTCAAGGCTCCGCTGGTGGGAGGATTGGCCAGAGACCCAGTGTGCCTGAACCAGCAAAGCAGGGTGATGGAGACACACCTCAAGAGGGCGTACGCAGCGAAGGCACAGGTAACTCGCCTGGCAAACACGGTGGGTATGCAGACGGCCTACATGGATGGCGTACTGCGTGAGACCCCGCTTCCAGAGCCGGTGGCCACCAAATTACGCCTCATGTCGAGCACGCTGCTCCAGATCTCCGGTCTCCAAGGGCAAGCCCTTGGCCGGAGCCTGGCTAGTTTGGTTGTGGCTCGCAGACAGCTGTGGCTGTCGCAAGCGAGGGTTCCCGATGTGGATAAGGCTGTGCTCCTAGATGCGCCAATATCCCCGAGACATACTTTTGGGCCAGCCGTGGAGGAGATCCTGCAGCGATCCCACCTGGCAGGTGGCCGCGTTACTCCCTCCCTGCGCTCCTGCATGGGGCAGGTCGAACCGCTGGCAAGCTCCTCCGACGCGGACTGTCACCAGGACAGTTCCGGTTCCCATGGCTCCGCTGGCACAACTACAGCGAACAACCAGGCCCTCCCAAGAGGCAGAGGGAACGCAGGTCATGGCCAGCCCACACACCAGTGTCCCAGGTTCCAGGGCTACCGCCCTACCAAACTGCCCCGCCACAACCTCAGCAGCCCCAGCAGGGACCCTTTTCAGCACACCAGCTGCATTACTGGCCCGCTTGCTCCTTGGACACCTGGGTGCTCGTCACTGTGCACAACGGTTACGCACTTCAGTTCTGCTTGGGACCTCCTCTCTTTCGAGGAATCACAAATATTTTCGTGACAGACCCTCTCCTGGCCTCGGTACTTCAGAAGGAAGTGGCTGCCTTGTTGTGCAAGCGAGCCATTTGGTCTTGTAGACCCCACCTCCCACGGAGAGGGGTACTACTCAAGCTACTTTCTGGTGCCCAAAAAAGATGCCGGCTTTTGCCCCATCCTAGACCTGAGACTTCTCAATGGGTTCTTAAAAGAAGGAGGTTCCAGATACTGAGTCACCGTCACATTCTTCAGTCAGTCCGGCCAGGTGACTGGTTCACCACCGTGAACTTACGGGACACGTATTTTCACGTTCCCATTCATCCAGAGCACAGGACGTATCTCTGCTTCGCCTTTCAGAGAAGCGTTTACGAGTTCACTGTGCTGCCGTTCGGTCTCTCCCTAGCTCCACGTACGTTTTCAAAGTGTATAGACGCTATCCTGGCCCCCTTGCGGTTGCAGGGGATCAGAGTAATGAACTATCTCAATGACTGGTTGATCTGTTCCTAGTTCCCCGAGGGTGCAGTGGCCCACACAGCAGTCGTGACAGAGCATCTGGCGAGGTGCAGTGCATGACATACTTGGGGCTCCGGCTGGACTCCAGTATGATGTGCGCATACCTGTTGGACAACAGAGTAGCAGCTATCCAAGGTTGTCTCTCAGTGTTTCAACAGGGATCGCAGGTCACACTGGTATTGTGCCGCAGCCATATCAGCCATGCAGCTGGGTTTACTCCGCATGCGCCTGCTGCAAGCGTGACTCAATGCGTTTCACCTACATCCCAAGCGCGACAGACATCATCGGCTGATGGTGTCTCGTACGTGCTCGGCAGCCCTACGCTGGTGGAGGACGACCTCTCACCTGCGCGAGGGTGTGCAGATGGGAGTGGTGTTAAACCACTAACTTGGGTAGGGGGGCAGTCTGGGAAGGCAGAGGAGTCCGCGGATCCTGGTCGGACCGCTGGGCGTCCCTGCACGTGAACATGCTGGAGTTGCAGGCAGTCTCCCTTGCTCTCCACCACTTCCTCCCAGTGCTGAGGGGTACACATGTGTTGATCTGGACGGACAACATGACAGTGGTGGCGTATGTCAACCACCAGGGTGGCCTACGGTCCCCGGGGTTACATCGCATTGCCTTCAGGCTGTTGACATGGGCTCACAGGAACTTGCTGTCCCTACAGGTGACACACATCCCTGGAGTGGTGAATTGGGCAGCGGAACCTCCTCTCGAGGGAAGGTCCACATCCGTCGGAGTGGCAATTCCACCTGCAGGTGGTGGAGCGCATTTGGGAACGATTCGGGAAGGCGCAGGTCAATCTCTTCGCCTCGGCGGACCCAACACACTGCCCCCTATAGTACTCTCTCCACTGGTTAGGCGGTCCACTCGGTGTCGACGCCCTAGACCACGGTCTTTTTCGAAAAGGTCCGGTTAGAGAAGGCGTCAGTTCTCCTAGTGGTCCCCAGGTGGCCCAGAAGAATCTGGTTTATATATTTGTAGTGAGAGGCAAATTACTATTGGGTAGCCCACAGCTAGGTGGAAGCACCACATTAATTACTACCAGTGATTCTGAAAATATATAGACTGAGGCAATAAGCTCGCTTCGGCCCATGGATAAACCCGGACCCAGGGCCCCTCAGTAATTGGTGACAGAGTTAAGCGCAAAGCACACCTTTGAATAGGCTGGTAGGGGCGTTACACCAATATCACCAGTACTTTTATTAGGCATATTAGTGAAAATATTGTTTTAAATCATTTATACATGTTTTATAACACTGCCTTGCTACATATCATAATACTTACATATTATTCTTTTTAATAACACAATTATAGATATTTCATAAATTATTAACAAATGAACTTTAAACTGCTTTTCATTTCCATATATTTCAAGTAATTGGCTAATCTCCATTTAGGTGGTGAACCTTAAAGAAATTCAAGATAGCCAGCAGCTAAAAATGTCATAATCACATTTCTCAATGAACTTTCTGTGTGCCCATGCAGTTATGTTGCTATGGATACACACATTGCAGCTTAGCCTGAGAGTAGCACCAGAGCAGAATTGCAGTGGGAATAAATATAGTAAATCTTTGATTTAGCTTTGACCTAATTATTGATTGTACATCCATATGTATGCTTTAGTTTTTGTAACCAGTGAAGACAGTTTTTTAAAAGGCTTTGGCTTCAGTAAAAAATAAATAAATAAATAAATAAATAAATAAATAAATAAATAAATAAAACCTTTCCAACAACATTTACAAACACCTTGTAGTTTGTAATATATATTTCTTGTAGTCACATTTCACTGTAGGACAAGGTTCTAAATAATTCTGTCCCCAAGTGATGGACAAAAATGAAAGCTTTACTGTAGAAGTTGTTTCACCTTTAATCAAAATACCATAGAAATGAACTTGTCTATTGGAATATATATATATATATATATATATATATATATATATATATATATATATATATATATATATATATTTCCATGTGTACAGAATCCTGCGTGAGCCTACTTTTGCAATTTTTCTCATGTTAAGGTAATTTTTACTACTTTGTGTCCATTTTTAAGGTGAGTGCCATCCTGAAAGAATATCACTGAGTATTTGTTACATGTCATAATTCAGAACAACATACTGAACATAATGAGGATGACAACACAATGAAGACTTGATGACAGGACTCAAAAGTTATGTGGTGTAGACATAGAACACAATAGCTACAAGGGATTGTACAAGTCCATATTTATTATTCATATTACAGTTACACACACGGTGGTGCTGTTATAATAATCATGAATGCTGACTGCTTTACTTCATAGAACACATGTACTGAAATTCACAACCTTGCACCAACTTCAGGCACATGATCATGTTGCATTTATTTAATAAGCATCTGGTGTTTTTTTTTTTAACCTTTTACTGAAAAATGATTCAGGGCCTTTTGTGTCATCAGCCTTTTGATGACACTAATTAAATGTAATGTGATATAGAGTTGTGTCTTGAATTTACCACCAGGGGGCAAAATTAGATGGGGAGTAACAGAGATATTGTTATATATTATTAGGTCACCATTAATACATGTTAGCATGAGTCTAAGGGGTTAAGTTGATCAACCCTTTGATTAGTGTATTGTACAGCACAGGGGGCTCACCCTGGATTGCATCAAGCACTTATGTGTGGTTAACCAAGGATCAGTCCTTACAAACAGTGTTGAAGCGATCCAGGTAGATTCCCTGGTTCTGTAAAATGCTGCTAAAACACTTTTAATAGTAAAAGTAAAAGTTGATAAAGTGTTCTGATTTTACAGAGCCATCCTACTGGGGGTTACACAGATAAATTGATAACCCTGTAATATCTCTTTATAACTGTCATTTAGTATATTTGTGTTTCAAGGGGAATTATTCTGTTTTTGTCTTTTGACTTTGTTTTTTCTTGTGTGCATTATAGCTGCAGGTATAACGGTATATTTGGGAACTGGGTTCTTTGTTATGGTTTCACACAATGATGCAACAGCACTCTGAAAAAACTTTGATATGAAAAAATGTATGTGTCACCAACTAATGAAAAAAGGAGAACATATTTATGTATATGAAGTAATTATATCAAGTAGGGGACCAATTGATTATAATAGCAGTTGCATGTCACAAGTAAGAGGTTTAAATTTAATTTGACATTTTCAGTAAATTGTGAGATACCATATTGGTAAAAAAAAAAATGCAAGGGCTGATTGCAAGGGCTAGATAAGGAGGAATTCACTTTTAAAAAATGAATACAAGGCTTGTACAAGTTACTCTTCTATCCCTATACCTTTTGCATTAATGACTCTTGCATCTCTTGTTGCTAGGAAGACACAGGGAAAGGGAAGATTTTCAAGCTTGTCTTACACATTACTTGTGTATGGGCTTTGTTGTGTGATGCTTGTCTTACACATCACTTGTGTAATGGGCAGTGCTGTGTGATGCTTGTCTTACACATCACTTGTGTAATGGGCAGTGCTGTGTGATGCTTGTCTTACACATTACTTGTGTAATGGGCAGAGCTGTGTGATGCTTGTCTTACACATCACTTGTGTAATGGGCATTGTTGTGTGATGCTTGTCTTACACATCACTTGTGTATGGGCATTGTTGTGTGATGCTTGTCTTACACATCACTTGTGTAATGGGCAGTGCTGTGTGATGCTTGTCTTACACATCACTTGTGTAATGGGCAGTGCTGTGTGATGCTTGTCTTACACATCACTTGTGTAATGGGCAGTGCTGTGTGATGCTTGTCTTACACATCACTTGTGTATGGGCATTGTTGTGTGATGCTTGTCTTACACATCACTTGTGTAATGGGCAGTGCTGTGTGATGCTTGTCTTACACATCACTTGTGTAATGGGCAGAGCTGTGTGGTGCTTGTCTTACACATCACTTGTGTAATGGGCAGAGCTGTGTGATGCTTGTCTTACACATCACTTGTGTAATGGGCAGAGCTGTGTGATGCTTGTCTTACACATCACTTGTGTAATGGGCAGTGCTGTGTGATGCTTGTCTTACACATCACTTGTGTAATGGGCAGAGCTGTGTGGTGCTTGTCTTACACATCACTTGTGTAATGGGCAGAGCTGTGTGGTGCTTGTCTTACACATCACTTGTGTAATGGGCAGAGCTGTGTGATGCTTGTCTTTTTTTTTATTTTTCTAATTTCAAAGTCTAGAAAATTCATTATGTGGCCCTTGCTTCTCTTCCATTATTCAAGCATAGCCCTTTTATATTTACTGGTACAATATGCTTTCTGGCCCAGATTCAATTAACTGTTTACCTTAAGGGAATATGGAGGAAAACTGATCAAAGTGAAGCCTATCACAGTAAGTGCCACCAGTTCTCTGGAAACACTTTCTTTAATACTTCAGCATTAATATCCACTGGGTCAGCCATTACATGCTACAAAATTCACCTTGAGAATGACCTAGAAGTCATTGCCTTCTATTGTATCTAACAGGCAATGTATTATTGCTATTATAAAACAATGTTTCAGGATTCTAAAGCCATGTTAGCTTTAGGGCAGTTATTGGTGGAGATCTGATTGGCTGAGAAGCTGCTGAAAAAAGCATATAACGGGGAACTTGTCACAGTAAAACAAATCTATCATGTAAACATATTTTATCCTGATAAACACATTCCAAATTAGATTGGTGCAGGTGTTATGCCTGCAGTATAGACTGTTATACCACTGCTTGTCACTAGTGGCCTCACTAGTCTAAGCTTCTGCATTGAAGTCCTGTAAATCTGATCTTGTATTTTCATTGAAGTTAATTACTAAGACATACTACTGAGGACAGAAGTAGGGCAAGTGAACATGATCTGATTTGTTCAGACTTTATTGACTAAAATAAACTAGAAAAACTTTGCATTAGTCCTCTTTTTGTGAAAATGTGAAGCCTAATGCTTCCATGCTTTACCATGAAGTAGATGGAGTCAACAGAGTTGAAAGATCACAATATCACATGGTGGCAAAAAAATGACATTTGTAGCAATGTGTACTAATAATAATACATATATCATAAAAACAGCCTCCTTCTGAAACTTCTCTATGTTAATGCCTGTGACAGACAGGTACCCCATAGCTATGTTACAGCCCACAGTACACTGTCTCCTTGCTGGCAAGCAGGCAGTAGTAATGTTGTTAACTTTTATTTTTCCCTCCAGTCCTTCTACAAAAGACATTAATACACGTTGTTAAAACCCCTCATTTTCACTGGCCTCCATCTCTGATTGAGACAGGAATTATCGTTATTTTATACAGTGCTGTTTGGCAGAGCTTACAGCCTGCAGCTGGACGGTGGTAATGGGACAGAGCTCAGTGTTGCCAGGGATACAAAGGCCTTCAGTATTTCTACATGAAAATTGTGTGATTTATCTTCTATAGCAGAGCTGGTCCTCAGCATATGGGCTGTGAGTAAAGGTAGTGATGCTGCCTGAAAAAAGACCAAATCTAGGTTGTTTTCTTTATTTATTTCCCCACACCCACACTATGCCATCTTCTCAACAAATAAGCAAATAGGTATCCCGGGCTACTATTTATTCCAATGGTTATGAAGAATCTTTTTGTGATGTATTTATTTTTCCTGTTTTTGACATGTTCTGTGTTTAGCTTCTCTTCTGTTCTGGTTGCCTGCCAATCACGTATGTAGCCCTGGCTAGGTTAGCAAGTGCCTTCTTGGAAGTAAGATCCAGTGCCATCCAAGACACTGGCTGATCTAGCCCATGGCAGGCAACTATAGTGATTAATCTGGGGTTTTGGGTGTAACTTATTTTAAAATAAACAATATTAGATAATGTGTCATCCAGCCCCTCCCCCCCCCCCCTCCCCCGCTACACCCTCACCCATGGACCTCCGATTTAAATTGAATGTTGAATGCTGCCTGGAAACAGTTTTTGACCTTTTACCTTTGGTAGTCCTTAAAAAAATAGGCCAGGACAGCGCATTACAGACTTGTAAAGAAGTCCCATTAGGGAGACAGAATATTTGACAGGCGGTAGTGTTTCTGTGTATTTGAGCTGTATTGACGAAAAACCCTGCAGTATGGAAGGCCATCCAGGTCAAAAACACGTTATTTAGTACATGTTTCAAATCATTGAAAATTCACTGAAAATTAAATGAGAACCAATGAATTTAAAGAAAATAGTATGCATAATAAATTATCCAATTAAAAGTCGCTGCCATTCCCGCCCAGTTCGTGGCAGTATATGGACTGGCATTGGGTAAAGTTTAGTGAAAGATGGACAGACTTGGACCCTCCGAGACGAGCATCAACCGGAAGCTTCAGAGCTTTAGAATTCGCTTTAATTCAGTAGTAACCCCCAGTGTAACTAATATGTAATTTTAAGTTTTGAAAGACCTGGCATTTAATCTAATATTAGCTATGGTAACTCAATAAAACTGAAATAAATACAATTAGAAAATAAAAAAAAACAATTGTGTACATTTTTAATACAAACTGAACCATCAGCACTCAGCAAATCTATATTTGCACCGTAGAAGAAAATCTGTCGCCGCCATGGTTTGTAGTTTCCCTTATTCTCGATTTTTTTTAAGCGTCTAAATTAAAACAATATGTCATACCGAAGGTGATTGGCTACTCTTGTAATTACACTGCATGACTGTAAAATGACCAGCCTCTACATATGTACTACTGTAAAATGACCAGTCCCTATGTAGGTACTACTGTAAAATGACCAGCCTCTGCATAGGTACTACTGTAAAATGATCAGCCACTACGTAGAAAATGTGTAAGTAATTTATACTTATTTAGAACACGTACTATTTTATGTATTCTGATTGGTCCAAATCAATATTTGTCCTAAATATTTGAAACGTGTAGTAAATAAAGCATTTTTGACCCGGATGGTCTTTCATACTACAACCTGTTCAGTAACACTTTAAGTGGATGGCAGCTTGGGTATTTTGAATGTTAGCATATGTTATTTTTCTTTAGTGACAGCTACATATTTTGTTGTACAGGCACAATCAACAAGGTCTATTTCCAGTTTGGTTTGTATTTAACAAAGTGCCACATTCTGCAGAGTACTTATTATTATTATTATTATTATTATTATTATTATTATTATTATTATTATTATTAATAATCCAAAAGTTTGTGAGTTACCTAGACATTGTGTTACTTTTTAAATTTCAGATAGATGTGTTGTTAATAGATTGTGGTCCATTTGTTTTAAAATGTACAGTACCAACACAAATTACAAAAAAAAAAAAAAAAAAAAGATTTACAGCAAGACTAGGGATGTGGATTTTATTGCCCATTTTTCTCAGACCCCTTGCTTAGTAAATATCATGGTATCACTGAATAGAGAATCGTCTCCTCTTTAAGAATATACACCTGTGTCTGCTGGTTTTCATTCCGAGTTCTCAATTACTTAATCAACCCCTTAATTGAACTAATAATGTGCTTAATTAAACCTTTTTAATTGTTCTCAGTTCCTATAAAGTTACTTATAAAATAGAACATTTAACATGAAATCTCCAACTGTTTAAAAGCTGAAAACAATTAAAAAGATATAATTAAGCTAATGAATAGTTCAATTAAGGGTTCAATTAAGTAATCGAGAACTCAGTTGGAAAGCAGCAGACACAGGGGTCTCCCAGGACCAGGATTGGGAAACCCTGGACTAGAACACCTGACGGAGTTTGTACTTGGTGAAATAAAACTACTTCTTTGTTAATCACATCAGTGTTCAAGCTTGGTCAATATATAACAGCCACGTCATTTTAATTAAAAGATAGACCATCCATTTCATTAAGTATGTGTAATTTAATTAAGCATTTCAAGATCCTTAACAATTATTCAATAAACTTGATCAATAATGTTGATTTAAGTAAGGTTTATGAGCCAAATTGAATTGTACAGCATCATTCTTTACAAAGAGCTCTAATGACTATACATAGATGTGTGTTTGTCCTAAGAATCTGGTTTAGCAAACAATACTGCACTAATATTAGTATTGTAATAATCTACAGTATTTGGATCAACTAACCTAGACTAATGTGTATCTGAGGTGTTTTATTTTTTCAGATGGAGATTTATTTTGGTAGCACTTTAGATTACATGTACGAGTAGTTGAGTTTTACCTTGTAACAGCTGAGTAATTACAAATGGTTTGTAGTTTGCTGACATTCAAGTGAATTTCATTATTTGTTTATTGCTAGATAATGCTGCATCCAGTAACTCTGATTTTCAGGTGAAATGCAGATTTCACCTGATTTAAATGTGATGTGCCTATGTTTACCCCAATACCTTTACATCAGTGTTGTTGACCAGGGCATGCTTAGAGTATAGTCATACTAAAATAAACTGTACTATAAGTCTTTCTCGTGTCTTCAGTGTTAGTTATTTCAGCATTTCTAAATTTACCACAATTGTCTCATAGTAAGCTGCTTGAAGTAGCCTTACCAAATTTTTCACTGGCCACAAAAAATACTCCTCCCCACTGTGTCAGCACATGTAAGCAAGACCCTGGGGAAACAGAAATGTGTTACTCAAGCTTCAGGACTTTCTTGCTTCTAAGTGTTGTTTTTTTTTTTTTAGAATTGGAGGAATTTAATGTGTTGACATTTTTGTGCTTGAAATTCCCTCACCTTCCCCTACCCTACACCAGTCTTGACTGCCACAAAGTTCAGATGTTGTTTTTGCAATTTGAAAAATCTGATCACGCATATGACATTGCTGGTTTCTTCACAGGTCTTGATATATACCAGTTGGTGAATAAAATAATGTAGAATCTCTGTATCTGTCTCTGGAAAATGATGATCTGGTTGTGAGATTAATAACTTCTAGAAAATTAGGTATTGTTTTTATTTATCAGCATTAGAACGTTCCAGAATTCTAATGAATTATATAGGCTGTTAAATTGGCTTGGATAAATTAAGTGTTGTGATTGGCTGAACAAGATCACATGACTGTGCGGTAATAATTATCTTACCACACGGCTATGACATCACAGACCAACTTACTTACCTGATCTATTAATATTACTACGTCTTAATAGTAACAATTATCTAAACTGCATTTAAATCACTCAACAATCTGTTTTTTTCATCTCCGTCACTAAGAACTACAGAAAAACTGGCAAACATACTGTGGTATTTATTTAGTCAGAGAACAGAACAAAGAAAACTCTGAGGCAAGAAGCAGTAATACTATTCAAAAGCCATCTGAGAAATCACCACGCAAGTCTCACTCAGCGGCATCTACTTATTAAACTAAATATCGCCTTATAAAACTGACTAGCGAGTACGCAATGTTTAAACTCGACACGACAGATACATCTCACCACTACCCTCCAATTTCAGAAACATATTTAAAACAAAATTAAAATCTCTCCTGCTGTCTGCTGACACAACCGTGAAATAACCCACTCCAGGGCGTGCGGTAAGAATTGTCTTACTGCACACCCGGTCGTGGGTTATTTCTTACTTATTAAAATTAGTAAGTTACAATGCTTTGTTTGTTTTTATTAAACTAGAAACTTGTGCCTGTCTGTCTGTATTGAAAACCACCTAACGCAATGCACACCCTAAAAACATCAAAGTAACATTATTGTAACTACAGGGCAAAGCAAAGGTTCAAGACGAAACCCAAGTACACTTGATATGCCCTCTTTCCTTCTTTCCTTGTATTAAAGTCTTGTTTTTTTCCACCTCAATTGACTGAGTCATTCAGCTTGGCCACAAGCTGCTGTTCAGTCTTAGTTTTTATGATTCACCAGACAAGCTCAAAGCAAGTTGAAAGCCAGGGAAAGGATGACAAATGTTAATACATCAATAAAGAAGCAACATCTTTCAAAATAATTAACATTTTACTGGTAGAGAGACAGTATGTGTTCTTATTTGTAAGCATTGTCTAAATGATACAAAGACAACCAGTGCTGACTCACAAGTGGGATAGTCAATAGACATTGCTCTATGATAGCATATGTGACAGCATAGAGATACGTATTAGACTTTCATGGCATATTTTAGATTTTTTTCTTCTATTAAATACAGAAAGAATTTGATGAATGAGGCAAGGTAAATATTTATACTGCAATTGATTTTAATTTTACATGCCCCACGTGTCGACCTGTTCCTATCCAGTTTTAAATAACTTTAGCATAACAGAGGCTCTTAAAATAAACAAATCCCCTGGGCTGGATGAGATCCTCCCAATAGTACTCAAAGAAATGAAAGAAGTTATTTACAAACCGCTAACTAAGATCATGCAACAGTCTCATAAGACAGGGGATGTACTGACAGACTGGAGAATTGCAAACGTAATACTGATCCACAAAAAGGGAGACAAAACCGAACCAGGTAACTACAGACCAATAAGCCTGACTTCAATTATATGGAAACTTATGAAAACTATAATATGATCCGAAATGGAAAATGCCTATATGGTGACAGTATCCTGGGAGACAGTCAGCATGGTTTTAGGAAAGGGAGATCGTGTCTAACTAACCTGCTCGATTTTTTTGAGGATGCAACATCGACAATGGATAATTGCAAAGCATATGACATGGTTTATTTAGATTTCCAGAAAACTTTTGACAAAGTCCCGCATAAAAGATTAATTCTCAAACTGAACACAGTAGGGATTCAAGGAAATGCATGCACATGGATTAGGGAGTGGTTAACATGTAGAAAACATAAAATACTCATTAGAGGAGTGTGAACAGGATGGCTCGTGTGGTGATGTCAGACCAGGAACTGAATGGACACAGTCTCTTTAGTGAATGTAAATACTCTGCTTGCACCGGTTTATTACAAAATAAAAGGTTTAAACTAAACAGAAACACACTGAACAAGCAAAACAAAATGAACACTCAATCAAACAAGTATTGTGCTGGTGTTTCCAGCATGAATAGCAATTGTTATTATTATTATTTTGTTTATCTCCTCTCTCTCCTGTACCTCCCCACTGTACACCCAACCCCGTGTGTGTAAAACACTGGATCTTTTATGAAGCTTGTACCGAGACTGAATTGCTAATCATTCATTCAATTGGAATCTCGGTACATCTGCATGTGAACCAATTGTGCTCCCCATGCTTCCATCCTAATACCCACTTTAATCTGCACGTGGAGTGATTGTGCAATCCCTGTGCCTAAATACAACTATATACAGTATTTTAAATCACTTGTGATAACCCACACACCGTGTACCAATACATACTGTATACCCCAACATTAACACGCCACATACAACATAAAACACATAAATACGCACAGGGGCGGGGCACCCGGCCACAAGGAGAAACCTCAAAATGGAGCGAGGTAACCAGTGGAGTACCACAGGGATCAGTATTAGGTCCTCAGCTCTTCCTAATCTACATTAACGACTTAGATTCTGGTATAGTAAGCAAACTTGTTAAATTTGCAGATGACACAAAAATAGGAGGAGTGGCAAACAAGGCTGCAGCAGCAAAGGTCATTCAAAATGATCGAGACAGCATTCAGAACTGGGCAGACACATGGCAAATGACATTTAATATAGAAAAGTGTAAGGTACTACACACAGGCAATACAAATGTCCATTATAAATACGATATGAGAGATACTCAGATTGAAGAAGGAATCTATGAAAAAGATCTAGGAGTTTATGTTGACTCAGAAATGTCTTCATCTAGACAATGTGGGGAAGCTATAAAAAAAAGGCCAACAAAATGCTCGGATATATAGTTAAAAGTGTTGAATTTAAATCAAGGGTAGTAATGTTAAAACTCTACAATTAATTAGTAAGACCTTGTCTAGAATATTGTGTTCAGTTCTGGTCACCTCGCTACAAAAAGGATATTGCTGCTTTAGAAAGGGTGCAAAGAAGAGCGACCAGAATTATTCTTGATAATAACTGAATCTATCCAGTCTTGAACAAAGAAGACTATGCGGCGATCTGATTCAAACATTCAAAATTCTAAAAGGTATTGACAATGTCGACCCAGGGGACTTTTTCAACCTGAAAAAAGAAACAAGGACCAGGGGTCACAAATGGAGATTAGATAAAGGGGCATTCAGAACAGAAAATAAGAGGCACTTTTTTACAGAGAATTGTGGGAGTCTAGAACCAACTCCCCAGTAATGTTGTTGAAGCTGACACCCTAGGATCCTTCAAGAAGCTGCTTGATGAGATTCTGGGATCAATAAGCTACTAACAACCAAATGAGCAAGATGGGCCAAATGGCCTCCTCTCGTTTGTAAGCTTTCTTATGTTCTTATTTATTTATAGTTAAAATGACTATTTGTTTTTGTGGGGCATGGCAAGAACACATTATTCAGTTTATTCTAAAGTAATGCTACATTCCTCTCACCTGAAAGGCAGTTATCTAGCATTCCTGCATGTTTCCAATCATGTCAGGTATGACTGTGATGCTGACATTGTGAGATCCAGTATGACTTGTTTGATTTGAGCCTCAGCCTGCACATCACCAAAAGCACACTTGAAAGCTGGAAGATAGTAAAACTCCTACATGTTTCTGGGCATTGGCACGTTTACTTTTAAGAATGATCTTTTTACTTCTGTACCGATCAATCTCACCAGAACTAAACCTGTTCATTAAAACAGTTTTATTCGTTGTTTTAATGTTTTTAATATATTGTAGTGTTCTGCGCAGTCATAGACACAGAGACAGGGTTATACAAGCAAATGGCAGGAACTACAGAGCGGAAAGGGAACACAATACAGCGGGAATTACAGTATGCAAACACAGTAGGAATACAGTACAAAACATAATTGCACGGATCGCTACATTGCCCCCACCTTAGTCTTTTTTTCCCAAAAAGTTCAACAGGGTGCAATACCCAAGAGTCCAGCTCCACAGTTGGAGCGATCCAGCACAGGTTTTCCTTGCTGCCACTGTCGGTCCACAACAGCGGCGGTGGCAGTCAGGGCGCACCTGGCAAGATGAAATGAACTTCCATGCCCATGCTTCCATGTCTGGCGTCTGACGCTCGGTCGCTGCCTTGCTCTTGGTGCTCGCTGTTGGTAGCGATGGCGATCGCTCTGGCTTTCCACTGGTGTTTCAACCCTGGCTGATGCCTTTTGCAGGAGCCCTTGAAAGGGCTGGCATGTACCAGGGTTCCCCATGAAGCCTGTTGCGCTGGGTGGGGTGGCTGGCTCCTCTAGAAGGAGTGGTGGGCCTGCTCCATAGGTCGTCCCTTTTGCCAGATCCAGCCTCCCTCTCGCCTGTTGAAGGAAATCCAACCCCGTGATGCACTGGCCATGGTCGAAGGCGGTCCCCCACAGACGCAGTTGCAGTGGCCCTCTCCCTCGCATCGGGGATAGTTGTCCCGTCACTGTCCGCAGTTGCACCGTCGTGGTTGCCACTTTAGCCCGGCTGGTCTTGCCAGCCTGCTGAAGGACGTCAGGTCTGACTAGGGTGACGGTGGATCCGGTGTCTATCAGCGCGGTGCAGGGCACGCCTTCCACCCTGCAGTTCAGATGGAGATGCGCCCCGATACTGGTTCACCCCATGATAACTGGTGTGCTGGTGGTTTGTTTGGGGTTGGAGACGCGGGTCGAAGCTTCCCCTTCTACTTCGGCCCTCTTCCATTTCCTGTTGGTGATTAGTCAGGTCTTGGCCGTGGTGCTTTCCGGACTGCTCTACTATGGCCTGTTGAACGGCCACGATCTACCGCAGGGCCTCTGCCAATGAGGCGATGCTCTGGGCTGCGTTGCCTTCCTCTTGTTCGGCCCGTCGGACGGTGGGTTGCGGTCGACCACCTCTACTTCTCCACTTTGTGGGGAAAGTAATTGCAAACAGAAAATAAATAGCGATGTTAACTTATTAGTGACTCAAATATATAAAAAGAATAACAATAATACAAATAAAAATACATTTTATTCATTATTATTGTTATTATTACAGAAGTGGTTGCTGTGCATGGTAGCCTATGTAAGCACCAATATTCATTTTAGCAAATTTATTTTAGCTCTGTCGCGCTTCACTGGCTTGCGACCATGCGACAAATGTTGGATTTTTTCAAAATCACCCGACCCTGTGTGTTTTGTGGTTGTAGACATACAAGAAAAGCCTGTACGACTTTTCAAAAAAGACGCAGCTCGCGGCAATGCGGATGATGTCATTCCAACCGTCGGAGACCACTGACTGAGACCAAAAACTGTGTCGCAGTCGGACTCGGCAGTATAAACCAGCTTTTATACACACAGGGTTATACAAGCAAACGGCGGGAACTACAGAGCGGAAAGGGAACACAATACAGCGGGAATAACAGTCCGCAAACACAGTAGGAACACAGTACAAAACATAATTGCACGGATCGCTACAATATGTTGTCATTATTGTTTTCAGCTTGCCCCATGCAAAAGCTCTCTTTTGAACTCCATTCCAATTGCTGAATCTAAGAAATCATGGTGAGTCAGCCTAAAACAAAATTGACTTAAAAAACAATAATCTAATACTGTTGCTTGAACTCTTGAAAAAAAAAAAAAGATGCCAGTTTCAACAGGTTGCTTGAAAAGTTGCCAGTTAATTCTTCATGGAATTGCCTTCTGTTTCATGGACTCAACTCTTCTTTAAGGTGGTCTTTTAACAGGTTTACAGCTGTACAGCAAAACATGCATTATTATATAGTTTAAACTATTCCAATTTGTAACAATAATGAAACATGTATTATTATTATTATTATTATTATTATTATTATTATTATTATTATTATTATTATGGTGGGTATGTTCTGTCAACTATATGGTAAATACGTGGAAATTATACTTGAGATAATAGAACATAAGAACATAAGAAAGTTTACAAACGAGAGGAGGCCATTCAGCCCATCTTGCTCGTTTGGTTGTTAGTAGCTTATTGATCCCAGAATCTCATCAAGCAGCTTCTTGAAGGATCCCAGGGTGTCAGATTCTACAACATTACTGGGGAGTTGGTTCCAGACCCTCACAATTCTCTGTGTAAAAAAGTGCCTCCTATTTTCTGTTTTGAATGCTCCTTTATCTAGTAATCTCCATTTGTGACCCCTGGTCCTTGTTTCTTTTTTCAGTCAAAAAAGTCCCCTGTGTCGACCATTGTCTTTACCTTTTAGGATTTTGAATGTCTATGTAGGGTAGTAAAATGTCAGTGAAGACAGTTGCAAGAGCGTGTGTAACTTCTCTCTCTGTTGGTCTTTAAAAAAAATACAAATAGCATTTACCAGCAACTCTTCATCAGATGGCCGGCGGTATTATAGTGACGACAGCAATGACGTGAACAGTTTTAAGGCGCAGCCGCAGTAGCTGGAGGGAGGAGGGTGATTTCGGTGAGAGTTGCAGTTCTTAGTAACGCTTCCAGGGACAGTGCGGTCTGAAAATATACTCACATTCACACGGAAGGCATAGACTTACTGTACTACTCTCCATTGAATTTAAATATACACAACTCACGTTGTTGCAAACGGAGCTCTGCTGGCTTTCAAGGAACTGGTTTCACGTTGTTATAGGACTAGGGGGTTCAGTGTTGGAGTTGCTGGGATCAGGGGTAAGTTGCTATTTTCTGTTTATCTACTATGCAGTTGCATTTACATTTAAAATGCACGGCTCGTCTTCAGCCTTTTGTCAGGCTGCTTGGTGTGTTGCTAACCGAGACCAGCTCAAGCCTCGCTGCTCATTGCTGAGACGGTAAAGTCAAAGAGGCTGAGCCGTGATCGTCAAACCTGGGCCTCGAATTGGCTTTACTCATAACTAATGGACCTGATCGCAACCTAAAAAACCTCGCTCACTTTACCCCAAAACGGACGGGTATCCAATTAAAAATAAACTGTTGTATTTGGGGTATTGTACTAGTATCTTGGTCTCAGGCACAAAGTTCTCAAGGCCATAATAACGGAGGGATTAGACTCTGGTACAGAAACCCACGGTGTTAGGCATACATTTATAAACTGCTATATTTTTTTTCAACCGATGTTTTCAGTATGGTTAGACTAGACCCTAAATATTTAATAATATTAAATGGTACTAGAGTAGTATTGTATGGTATACAACGTAATGTTTTGGACTGTTTAAATTGCCAGGAAATATAGGACTGCCTGCCTGTGTATCAGTATATTATTATTAGTTAAAATTACAGCTGGGATATATATCGGAAGTATAAACCAGCTTTTATATTTATTATTTTTTTTGAAATACCAGAGCAGAGGTTTGAATAAGTTACCTTTTTTAATGAAACATGTTCTCTTTGGTATGTATGTTGTGTGAGATCTAGCCCTGTAAGTAATGACATGTGCTCATCACATCAGCAACAGCAGTATGCACAGTAGTAGTAGTACCTAAAGATCCGATGCAGTGGATATATTTGTATTCTTTTAAAGTTAGTTTTGACGGAGTAGTCGGTCGGGTAGATTATCTTGTCTTCTGCTGCCATGGGTTTGCATGCATTGACAGCTCGTCTAGATTATAATGGGAAGTAATAGTAAAAAGACAGGGGCACTGTTTCGTGGGAAGTAATAGTAAAAAGACACGGAACTGTTTCGCAAGTATGAAAGGTAGAGCACTTTGTGGAAGCCTACATTAATCGATAGAACAAGATAGAGGGTGACATTTACATATCTGTAAACCTACCTCTGTCAATTTATTAACGCGCCACTTGGATTACATAAAATATAACCAGCGTTATTGCTCGCTGTCATGTCTCTGGTGAACTGATCTGTACAACCCACCTTCATATCTGGGTGGGAGGTGAAAAAAGTGATCCTCTTTCTTTTAGTAACATGCATATTTTTTAGTGACATAGGGGAAAACAGGTTTTAATGGAGTTGGTTGGCTTCTGTCCCTCCAGCAGAAACTATAATCTGCAATGTAAGCAAACTGGGAATTGCCTTTTGATAAATCAAGCCATAAAACACTGGCAATGCAAACATATTTAGGTACAATTAGACATTGCTGTTGGACACTGCAGAGTTGATTAGAGAAAAGCCTACTTATTTCACTACTGAAATTTCCAAGATTTCTGTCTTTCTGTACTCTGAAAGTATGAAGAATTGCCTAAACCTAAAGAAAGCACCATATGTTTATTGCTTTATCCATTAGCAGTATGTGAAGTTTAAAAAAAAAAAAAAAAGGAAAACAAACCCTCCAAAGTAAATTTTCAGACTGGGCAAGGTCCACGCCGGTCTGCAATAGAGTGCAGTAAAGGACACATCATGCAATTCGAGTTATTCATCTGTGTGGTATTCTGTTTGTGCAATTGTTTAACAACATTCCTTTCTTATTATTGAAAGATAAGCCCCTGTCACACTGGCATGATCTACCCAGGTCAGAACCTACCCGGGGAGGACCTGGTGTCATGCGGATCATGTACACGATTTCACACTGCTTTTGATAAAGCAGGGTTGACCTGGGTGACAGATGCACGTAAATAATGCACGTATCAATGCCCCGGAAGCAGCTTGTTACAGACGCTTCCATCCAAGCTTCTCTGGATTGAACCGTTGTAATTAGAACAATGTTTCATCATCTCTGCTGCAATCTGGCTTATGGTGTGTCTCAAGCAACAAAAATATGGCTAAACAGTAGCATTCCTTGCGGAAGTGAAACCTTCACGCAGGCGTGGCTGTTTGTTATTGCGTCCGCTCACGAATGGCTGTCAAGAATTTTGTCTCGCTCAACCCACATCCTGAGGTGGGTCACTGGGACCCGGGTTAACCCAGGTATGTGGTTTCACACTACGCAGGATTGTGACCTGGTTAGGAGTGCCAGTGTGAAAGTGGCGATAGATGTAAATACCACCAAATATAACTGTCCAGCAGCAACTGGTGCTTACACTGAAGCTACACATTCTCATTCAGTAATCTGCATGCAGGCAGGCCATCAGTGTTATAAATGACATTTGAGTGGCTAGGTAAGTGGATGTCTTATTAAAGGAAATGGACTTGGAGCGGAGGTATTTTTTTATTACAAGGTTGCTGACGATTTCAAAACCCATCGAGCCCTTGCTGTTGGATTGAATGGGAACATGATTGATAAGGGATAGACTGTATGTAGGGTATCTGTATGTGTGCATCAGGCATTTCAAGTAGTACATTATTACATTTTTGAGTTACCATGGAGTATGTCAATCTACTTTTTTTTCTTTTTACCTTATTCCCAATATGCAAGTTTTGTTCATTTTAATATAAACAGGGTTTCTTCATACTGCATAAAGATCATAGTGTAGATTTATACTAGGGATACATTTTTATGAACATTTAAATGCTATGCAGGTGTCAGCGTTTAAACCATATCTACATACACACACACACACACTCATTATATTACAGTATGATGTATACTGACAGCCCTGGTTAGTATTGTCCAAGCAAAGAACCCCTAAATAAGCAAATAATATTTTAACATCGGAAAGACTAACAACAAAAAGTGGGGAAAAAAAAAAAAACCACGTACACACCAAAGTATATATTGAAATTAGTGCTGTCACTCGATTCAAATTTTTGATTAGTTAATTTATGGGCATTAGTTGATTAACTGGTAGATTCATCTGTGCACATTTAATAAAGGTAACTATCTTATAGCGGCTAACCTGCATGTAATACTAAAAAATCAATAGAATGTAAAAAAAAAAAAAACCCCAATGGGAATTTTGGTCTTTTTAAAAGCATTTGTATTATTTTTAGCTTGGTAAATGTCTCTCTTTGTACGGCACTATTGAGATGTACTTGTGCTGGCCCTGTGGGCACAAAGTGAATAAAATAAACTAAAACCTTTATTTATTTATTTATTTATTTTTTTACATTCTATTCATATCAAAGAATAAACGAAAACCAATGATAAATACAGCAGCATATGTTACAGAATCTATCAAATGCACAGACTCCAATACATTGTTATATTAACGCTACTGTTCAGGGATCGGTGCCACAAACGGGAAATCCACATCTATATCCCCTTCTGTTGAGAAATTACATAGATAGCGAGGACATTTTTATTTATTTATTTATTTATTTATTTATTTATTTATTTATTTTTAAACAAACGATTTGCCTCAAAGTGTACTGGTAAATTAAAACCGATACATCATTTATTTACACGTATGTGTTCTTTGAATTTAATATTGGGGGAGAGGAACCCTTGTGCTATACGTATACACAGGGATGTAAGGGCTAAATAAATGTCAGTCGCCATCTGGAGTGTTCTGTTTATTATGGATGTTTGCTTTTTACTGCATTCAGTAACTCGATCTAGTCATTTCTGAGTGTTTTCATGTCAAATGATGAAGCATTAGGGGTGAGACGATACACAAGGTCACGATACGATTCGTATCACGATACACAAGCCACGATACGATTCGTATCGCGATACTTATGGAAAACTCATCTCTGCTTGACGGACTTTCAGATCTATACACAGATTCAGTTGAAAATCAGTTTGTATTTACCACTAAGTAGTATAGCACTTGTTTGAGTTTAAAGACAAAGCAGTATGCCAGCTAGAGTTTCAGGGATATCAGATTTAACTTAATTAACCAAATCTCCTTACCACATTTCTGAGAGGAAAAAAAAAATAGCAATGTGTTTGATAACTATTAAAGTACAAAATTTGTTCATTTTGTTTCTTTAGAAAAATCTAAATATCAAGTCTTTCAGCATTATTTATATTTTTTAAATCGGCGTTTTTGATTGCATCATACTTAACTTTAACTAAATAGTTGTTATTATTGTTGTTATTATTATTATTATTATTATTATTATTATTATTATTATACCTTACATTTTATCACTACATATTTGTATTTTTCAAGGTAGAGTATATCATTTTTATTTTGTATACTGTTCTGTTTTTTAAATGTGGTTAGAAATAATTTGAATGATTAGATTTAAATTAATGATAACATTAATATTAAATAAGTAATTTTCATCATGATTAACACTTCTTTAAAGTAACATTCAATCAAATCAAAGTTTAAGGATCATTCAACCAAATAAAAACATTATTGGGGAGCACTGGAAGGTTGTCGCTCAAACCTCCCCTACTTTTTGTAAGTTTAGATGACTGTTGGTTCATGTTGCTGTATGTTTCAAAGCTATCACCTCACTGCTACAACAGGAGTTTCTGTTTATGTGCTAAACCCCTGCAGCTTTATAACACTTTCTTAATTTTCTGTCTCCAATTTCTCAAGGCTTTGCACTCTGCTGTCAAATTGTGAACATCAAAAGGGAACTGTTTTATTGAATATTTTTGAATTTGAGTTTTTGAAGTTTTATGGGCTTGTGTTTTATAAATTGATTCTCGCAGTGGAATGTCCCAAAGGCAAAATTAGGCTAAATCCCAATAATCAGGCCTATTCAGCAGCAGAAACAATGCAGTTGTTTTATCTGTAGTAGGGTTGTTAATAGAGCAGTGTGATATTGCGCTTCAGCAGCTGGTTGAGAGAATTCATGCCACAGGCTAGATGAACTTCAACAATACCCTGGCCACCAGCCCATGTTTGGGTCATCAAAATGCATTAGCTGCCGGGCATAAGGAATACTTGGAGTAGTATTCGGAGGGGAGGTAGGATATGATCAGGCTTACTGGTTGTGTTGTATGTCTTCCGTGGAGCTATTTCTCTACCTTCACATTTTATGTGGTTTGTTTATTTTGCAGGCGCCTGTGAAACATCCATAATAATAATAATAATAATAATAATAATAATAATAATAATAATAATAATAAAAAATCTCTGTACCAGTGGTGACATTTTCTTTCCCCAGGTGTGTAAAAAACAACACATGACATAAAGCTGAGTAGCATGAACTAAGCTGCAATAGATATTATTAATATCAAAATATCTTGCATGGTCAATCCTGAAATGGTATCTTGAATGAGGAACTGTAATTATAAAGCCCAATTGTTGTTAGTTTGGCAGAACATCTTTTGGACAAAGACATTTTGAATCACTCTCTCAGTATATGATATTGAACACATTTGTGCTGCACAAGATTTTGCAGATTTGCAGATTTTTCTTTTACACTATAAACATGCTGCTTGATTAATTATGCTAATAAACAACAGATATCCATCTCGGAATGATGTCGTAGTTTATGACCCCAGGCAACACAGAGATATGTTTCTACTAGACATTAATAAGGATAATGATTAAGGATATGATTATATCATGGTGGTCATGACTCGCAAAACCCATGGACTCTGCCATTTATTTCCACTCAGCGTGAAAATAGGAAGTGAGCAGTACAGTTCTTTGGTAGTGCAACGTTAAATTGGTTAGCAAATATCAAATTAAAGGTGAATGCTTACACAGAAAGTGGCAAAGTCTAAGCAACTAGCAGAGAAATATCCCAAACAATTTCATGAAAGTGGAGGGAGCAGCTTTAAAGGAGAAACAAAACTTTCCAAATTAACCAAAGCCTTTTGTGCAGACAATATACCTCTGCATACCCTTGACAATGCAAAACCGAAAGGGAGGATGGTTTACAGTTTTGGAGACGCATGAAACTCTGATTTGCATCACTAGCAGTAGTTGCCATGTGGTGCTACAACAGTGTAGATGCAAAATAATCCTTCTAATCTTTTAACAATGTGTCGAGGGATTACAGACGTCGCATCAAAAGTGAATTTAAATGTACATCTTGTAAGAACAAAACCACAGACATTAAAGAGTAAGCAGCGTCCATTTTGAAAAGAGCTTTGAAACAGACTTTAAAGTTATAAGTGTAAAGGGTGTTAACAATGAAAAGAAAAATGACAGGTACGTTATTTAGCCTAAACAGTTGTAGCAACATGTGGGGATGTATAAGGCTTTTTTTCGGAGCCCCGTTACTTGCGTACTTGAAATTCCATGGAGGTGTAAATACTACCAATAGTACTGTGATACAGCTTTAAATCTCGCGAGCAAGAACATCTCGTTTTAAGTCTCGCAAGTGTGTTACAATCCTCCAATAGAAATGTAGGAATTTGCTGCTACTCTGTAGCTGGGGTGGGTTTAAAGTATTCAAAACTAATCAATGCGAGATACATGTCAGGAACAGGGGACATTGCCCAACTGCACTGGGATTTTTTAAATTTATTTTCCAAGGGGAAAGGGGTACAGTCAACTTGAAATGAGTAACCCTTTCCCGTGTTTTTCTGGTGTTTATTGCATGTACACCGATTTTCTTTTTTTTTTTGTATCGGTTAAAACCGAAAATCAGAAGTCCTCATTATGATCCAACAATGTAGACCATTTGTGTCCTGCATTATCTGTGTCATGATAAAATGTAAAAACTTGATTGGATAGAAATGGAGCGAACATGTCGCTTGATATTATTATTATTATTATTATTATTATTTATTTCTTAGCAGACGCCCTTATCCAGGGCGACTTACAATTCTTACAAGATATCACATTATTTTTACACACAATTACTTTTTTTTTTTTTTTTTTTTTACACATTATTTTTACATACAATTACCCATTTATACAGTTGGGTTTTTACTGGAGCAATCTAGGTAAAGTACCTTGCTCAAGGGTACAACAGCAGTGTCCTCCAGCTGGGATTGAACCCACGACCCTCCAATCAAGAGTCCAGAGCCCTAACCACTACTCCACACTGCTGCCCACTGCTGATATTGATTCCTATAACAAATAAACTTGATTCATTACATTTATTTTTGCATTAATTTATTTTATGATAATCCTGGACTCTACATTTCCTAACTCAGTGTCATCAGTAGTGATGCAATAGCATAGCAGGGACGCTGGATAGTAAACTTCAGGATTTGACGTGAGCTGGTTTCGTGTTATAGTGATAATGTACTTGACAGTTGAATTTAAGAACTATATAGGACATTTTAAAGGGGATTTATTTATCTTTTGATTCTGATACTCGTGTTTTTCTGATAAGTGAACTGTGATACAGTATTGGAAGACATTTTCTACTAAACATTGCAGTTCTGGATGCTATGATGAAATCTGCCTTCACCTCTGTTTAGCACAGCAGGCATTTATTTCAAAGCTGGTTTGCTATCATTGTTTTTGTTAGCTGTCATAACAATGTTCCACCTTTCATGGGACTTTTCTGTGATGCTACTGAATAAAAACTCAAAAGTAGGTCAGCTACAGTATCGGGTACTGACAGTCGTTTTCACTGAGCTGAAGAGCTTCAAATGGCTACCAGAAAATGATGTGTTACTGCAAAAAAAAAAAATGTCGATCACAACTTGCCTGTCTGTGTGACAAAAAATCCAAATACATTTTGTATTGCACAAACCTATAATTCGTCCCAGAACTACTGTAGGTTTTTACAGCTGAAGCTGAGTGTTGAGATATTTAGCATCAAATAACTTTTTCATATTTGATGGTTCTGAGTGAATCATTTTTCTACTTGCATAAGAAGAACATAAGAAAGTTTACAAACGAGAGGAGGCCATTCAGCCCATCTTGCTCGTTTTGGTTGTTAGTAGCTTATTGATCCCAGAATCTCATCAAGCAGCTTCTTGAAGGATCCCAGGGTGTCGGCTTCAAAAACATTACTGGGGAGTTGGTTCCAGACCCTCGCAATTCTCCGTGTAGGAAATAGGAAGCACTTTTTTATTCTGAATGCCCCTTTATCTAATCTCCATTTGTGACCCCTGGTCCTTGTTTCTTTTTTCAGGTCAAAAAAGTCCCCTGGGTCGACATTGTCTATACCTTTTAGGATTTTGAATGCTTGAATCAGATCACCGCGTAGTCTTCTTTGTTCAAGACTGAATAGATTAAATTATTTTAGCCTCTCTGCATACGACATGCCTTTTAAACACGGGATAATTCTGGTTGCTTTTCTTTGCACTCTTTCTAGAGCAGCAATATCCTTTTTGTAACGAGGTGACCAGAACTGAACACAGTATTCTAGGTGAGGTCTTACTAATGCAGATTTGCCAGATTTCATTTTGGAATCTATCTTGTATTTGTTCAAATCCAATGACAAAATGCCTGAGTGATTCCCCCTGTTCTAAATTACGATGCATTGCTAAGCAGATGAGGAGCTTGATATAAGGAAAGTAATTATTTGATATCCGCTACTAAATCGAGTCCTGTGGTTATTTCATTAACAAGTATAGCCATAAACAACATACTCTACCTCCTTTGGAGGCTCATGGGCTGTTCATTCGTCCAATAACTACAGTACTCTATGAACATTCATGGTGTATCCTCTGAATTCTCAAGCTTTCATAGAAAAATCCCATTATATAAAACATTTATATACAGTCAATGTTCTTGCAGTGCAGCATGTCTTGTGAACAGCTAGTGGTTCTCAAGACAGCCATAGGGAGTACTAGATATTATCATCCCACCATCAAGTAACTGTTTCTGTGTCCTTTCTGCCACACCAACTGATTTGACAATGCTTTCCTGCATGTAATAGTATTTTACTGAAATGGTGCTCTTTTGTATAAAAAAAAAAAGAAAAAAAAATCTTGTATTTGTGATTAGACTTTAAAAAACTATTTGCAACATCACGTTTTTAGCCTATTTAAAAAGAAGGCATAACAAGAGAAAAAATGTTAAGTGATTTAAAGCAAATGTCACTTAAATCTATGTATTTGATCCTAGTAACACATACAGAACAGTTTAATATAATGTAAGAATGACATTTGAAGTAAAAGTACTACAGGTTACAGTAAAACAAGCTTGCATACTGTACCTCAGTTAGTAACTAACAATCTAAGAAAAAGCGAATAGAAAACCACATTGTTAATGTTACACACAAGCATTTAGAAGAACTGTGCAGGAGTTTAATATTTCTGTACTCTCTCAATTTGCAGTTAGCAAAGCATAACAATACAAGATTATTCGGAAACTAATAATAAGAAATCTGTATTTTCATGTGCCAGAACAATAAGTTCCACAATCTATCCCGTGAACTCTTCCTACTGTAAGCAGCCTATTCTTGGTTCACTTTGTAGCTTCCTGCAATGAGAGAGTAGCCTAACAGTAATGGTGAAACTTAGAGTTGGAGACAGGTTGGTTGGGCTTAGTTTTCATGAATTTAAACTATGGTACTCTCCTTGTTTCTGATACATCTAACAGTACTACAGTATGTACCCAAGGTCCAACCGAACATATTTAAAAAATAAAAACAGTAAAAATTAGGGGTGGGTATTGGGACTGAGGATCTGTATTGCAATACTGAAGACAATATTGCGATATGCATTGCGATTCATATTGGAATTCAGTGCTGAGCGATGCTGATGATTTTATTGCTTCCAAAATGAGAACTGAACAGTTATTAATCAAATTTGTATGCATATTGCAATTTTGCATATTTCAAAAACACTGAATTAGCTATTTAAGTCTCAACATTGATTTTAAAATGTAAACTTAATTTCTTATTATTCTTGTAAATAATATCTATTTTCATTTTATATTAAACATGTTTTTTTTCTGAACTCAACATGTTTTTGTAAATGCTAGTCATTATCAGTTAACACTTGTTTAGCAGTCTGCAATTCAGCTTTCACTTCAGCCTTGACTTTGTGGTATTATAACCTCTGAATTGTTTCCTGCTGGGTACTTGGTATCGTGGGTCCAGGATGTACACGAAGCCTCTGAAGTCTGCAGAATCAACCATTCTGTATGGCCTGAGTTCTTTAATTAAAAAAAAAAAAAAAAAACTAACAAAAAAAACACACTTGCACTTTTCCATGATCATTTTTGCCCAAGCTGAATTAGTTGGATAATTCGCCCCGAGCATAGGTGTGATTGTTTGCTGACCTGAAATCGATGTACTAACCTTTACTTGTTCACTGGGACTCAAATTTCCTTCTGCAAGTAAGACCCCCGGGTGATACTGGCGAATGTGATATGTAAGGTTGGTGGTACCGCTGTCATGGCAAAGTTTGTATATAATATAGATAGATAGATGGATATAGTGCTCCAGAATTTTTTTTTCAATCGCTCCCAGAATTTTGTCAGCAGGAGTAATTTTGAATTTCCCACAAACTGCAGCAGTACAGTTTTGTGATAATAAAATAAGTCAGGGTTACCCTGGCTTTTATATTTTTGTAGTCTTTTGTAGACGAATCCTTTGAATGAACTTTAGTCACTACTGGTATAGAATCCTCAAGGGGCTTTACACCCGGTTTTTATTCTGTAGGTTAAATTTCAAATGTATTTATTTAGTTTGTTTATTTTTCAACTTGTGTAGTGGTTTTGCAATATAAAACATTGCACTAAAACAGAAAATATCAGTACAATTTTTATAGCACTATAGTGATTTTCATGAAAATAATAATAAAAAATAATCACATACGTTTTCAGGTTTCCCTTCCTAAAGTCCATTACAGTTGTTACAAGGGAGGAACTAAAATCTTTTTTTTTTTTTAATGGAGTGTGTGGTATTGACTAGTAGTGTAACAATTCCATTACTTTCTTATCATACATGGTTGTGTACTGGCAAAATCTACATTTCTTTAGACTCTTCCACAGGTAAAATACATTTCTAATTTGTATACTTGTATACCATTATTTACTCTGAGCAATACACTTGCACTTTTTTTTTTTTGAAAGTGCGAACTACCTGCTTCATCTTATTTTGGCTTCTGCTCGACCCGTGTGAGAGAGACAGAGAGAATGAATTGTAACCATTAAGTGTGTGCACCGCAGCACCAATAGAAACTTCTGACGGTTGCAAAGCGCACATTTCTGCAGTTCTGTTGTGTGAACTGCACAGGTCTGTGCAGAACTTAGGAAATCTGCTCTACAAGAGCACGCTCATTAATTTCAGGGGTCGTATTTATTTTTCCACGGCTGTAAAACAAATCCTCAATATTTTTGGGAGGTCGTAATTGGCTGTTTTTTAGTCGGGAATTTCGACGGTACGCCCCTTATCTGGAGCACTGTAGACAGTAATTAACCCTATTTTATGTTTTATTTTTTTTTACTGTAAAGGTTATGAATTTAATCACACGCAGATCAATATAATGTAAAACATCCAGAGATGATAAAGAAGCAAAGTATCACCATTACGATTTAAATACCAATAAAAAACGCACAGATATATTTTTGTTTTTGCTCTGTTCACTCTGACTCTTTTAGGACTAAAGGGGAGGGCGAAATTTGCCAGCATATTTTACTTCAGCCTTGTATAAACAACATATCACTATGATTGATGCGATACAGCCAGTCTTTTTCGATTTTTATTTTATTAGGAAATTTATTCCAGACATGACTCTTTGCTTTGCTAAATTTAAGCAGCTTGAAATCCCCATGTATTTCTGCCATATTTTCTTTTTTGTTTAGCACTGCTCGCATTAGGAGTTCTCGCAGGAAGTGATTATCTTGCAAGGTAATGGCAGACTTTTTCCAGCTTCCCTGAATCGGTTTAACCAAAGATACTGGTGTTGTTCAAATACCGGTTATTGTATTGCCTGATGAATATCACAATATACCGGTATATCGGTATTATCGCACACCCCTAGTCAAAATGCATTGTGTTTTTAAAACAAACAATACAGTTTAAAGTGGCAGGTCAGAAGCAGAGGCCAGCAGTAATGTGATGGACAGATAACTAGAGCTCATTGCTGTGTCATTATGATGTTTGAAAAATCAAACCTGCTTATGTGGCATTTTCCTTTCACTGTGAGAAACTTTACAGTATGTAAGCGGGATACTAAGTAATATTAAAAAAGCAAATCTAGTCTTGACTGACTGCCACAGTATAGAGATTCTTGTGGTTTAAACAACTTAAGCATTTTAACATACTGTACCATACAACACCTTTTCCAGTTCAGTGCAATCATTGGGTTGTATAAGTATGCACGGTGTGTTTCAAATAGCCTTGTTGCCAAGATTGTACTTTCACAGGGCCATGTAATTAGGTTAAGTGTTCTGGACAGACAGAGAATTCTGTCAAAGTAATTTATTCCCTTGTAAATTGACAAGGTCATGTAGACCTTGAGTACTGTGAGTTTGCTTTGTACAGTATAAACAAGCTTGCACTTGTGTGATTCTTTGTGTGTAAAGAGACTCGAGGTGGAGAAACATTTTTCCCCGGCATTGAACTTTGACTGCTATTGATCTTACGCCCGATTCGTATGGGATTATAAATCGCCACATCAACAGGTGGTTTGGGAATTTTTACCGACATCATTGAAATGTAGTCCATTTCTTCTTTTTATCCCAGATAATTCTCAGAGGTTGTCCTGATTTATTATTATTATTTTTTACAGGACATTGGGACCTTCTGTAAAATTTCAAACTCAAGCATCCTGTGTCCCTTTTTTTAATTTTTTTTACTCCCGTGCGAATGGACCATGTCAGTTTTATATTCGAATCGATGCAGCATTTCCGGGGTATTCGGCTCAAAGCAATACCATTCATAATATAATATTACAGTTGGTACGATCTCTCCTAAGATTCTCCAGTTCAGTAAAACGCTACAATTGTGCATAACCAAATTGGGGGCGGCCGAAAATACAAAACATAATTGGCAAGTCTTAAAAAAATCGATGCTTTGAATAGTGCATGTGAAGATATGTTTAGAAATACATCTCAAAGGACAAAATTGTTATTCTAACCTTTGGAAAAGAAAGTACAACGAAATGTAATTGTTTACAACCAGTTTGTCGTTTTACAAGTCATGCACAAAAGGGCCTTCTGGCCACAACGTTGCATTTTATTTTTAGTTTACCGACTTTCCTTGATGAAAACAAATCCATGTCTGGGTGGTTACTACCTCTACTTTTGACCAACTCTGAGGACATCTGGTTTTTAGTCCCGTGAGAATCATGCCTTTTAATATGAACATTTATTATTATTATTATTATTATTATTATTATTATTATTATTATTTATTTCTTAGCAGACGCCCTTATCCAGGGCGACTTACAATTGTTACAAGATATCACATTATACATTATACAGATATCACATTATTTTACATACAATTACCCATTTATACAATTGTTTTTTTTACTGGAGCAATTTAGGTAAAGTACCTTGCTCTAGGGTACAACAGCAGTGTCCCCCACTGGGGATTGAACCCACAACCTTCTGGTCAAGAGTCCAGAGCCTTAACCACTACTCCACACTGCTGCCCGTCATGCATATTGTAGTACCGTGAAATCTGATGTGTGCACAGCAGAAGGAATCGGACCCTCTGGTTTGGATTAGTATTTGAGTGCTGCATCTCCAGTCATAAATGTAAACCGGTTATTCTTTTGGTTTACAATTTTTATTGTAGGATATTGTCAATTTCTGTTCTTGTACAAAATACAGCTGGAATAAGTGATGCAGTACAATTACAGTTCTTTATTACTATTGTCAGCCATACAATTGGAGGTTTCTTCTTGTTAGTTTCCTAATAATCTTGTATTGTCAATGCTTTGCTATAACTGCAAATTTAAATGTGTGTAACATTAGCATTGTTTGTTTATTTGCTTTATCCGAGATGTATTTATTGATTGAGGTACAGTATGCAAGCTTGTTTCACTGTAGTGGTTATTAGCAAGTGCTCACCTTCTGTGTCGTCTTTTAATAATGGATTATTTTATCATACAATAAAGTTACATGATTAATTAAATGGCCAATCAGAAAAGTACAGAAGGTGGTAAAAGATAGGACTAGTAGTTTTAATTGAACTAGCATTTAGATTACCATTATTTAGATTAATGTAAAATACAGATGATGATAATTGTATGAAAACACTGCTGAAGTACAACCATGCAGTTGCAATTTTGGAACAGACAAATGCTTTGTGTATTTTTTTATTTTCCCTGGATAATGCGCATGTCTAAACTTTGTTTGAGCGATGGGATAAGAATTGGCTTTGAAACACTTGATGTGTGTTTTGGGGTGAGGAAGGTTTGAAATGCCAAAAGAAATACAGGCTTATTGTTATCAATTAACCTTTTTTTTTTTTTTTTTTTTCTTTCTTTCCTTTCTCCTGTTTCAGGTCTGTTTGAAACCTAGCAACATGGTCTCTTCACTCGCAGATGTGCTTAAGTAAGCCGGAGACTCCCAACACTATAAACGTTTCTTCGGACCCTTCGTCTGACACTTCATCGTGGGGAACCGGCATGGCAGGTTTCAAACGCGGATACGATGGGAAGATCGCCGGACTGTATGACCTGGATAAAACCTTGGGCCGGGGCCACTTTGCAGTTGTCAAGCTGGCCCGGCATGTGTTCACAGGGGAGAAGGTGGCAGTGAAGGTCATCGATAAGACCAAACTGGACTCTGTGGCGACCGGTCACCTGTTCCAGGAGGTGCGCTGCATGAAGCTGGTGCAGCATCCCAACATTGTGAGGCTGTACGAGGTCATCGACACACAGACCAAGCTCTACCTAATCCTGGAGCTGGGTGACGGTGGAGACATGTTTGACTACATCATGAAGCATGAGGAGGGGCTCAGCGAGCAGCTGGCCAAGAAATACTTTGCGCAGATAGTCCACGCCATCTCCTACTGTCACCGGCTCCACGTAGTGCACAGGGATCTCAAGCCTGAGAACGTGGTCTTCTTTGAGAAACAGGGGCTGGTCAAGCTCACAGACTTTGGCTTCAGTAACAAGTTCCAGCCTGGCAAGAAGCTGACCACAAGCTGCGGCTCGCTGGCTTATTCAGCACCTGAAATCCTGCTGGGGGACGAGTATGATGCTCCTGCAGTTGGTAAGTGTCACCCATGAGGTTTATTTTAAAGAGAACTGGATAGCCACAATTTGAACCAACCTTCAGAGTCATTTATTCCGTGACAGCTGTTGATTTAACAGTTGTTTCCATTTATTAAGCTGTTTATGTATCTACAGATTATATAGGCCTACTTGGATACAACCACAAAGCTTGAAATCAGCTGCTGTAAGCCCTGAAGTGAGGAATTAGTTACCAAGTGCAGTACAGCCCCAGTTTGTAAAATGCATTCTTTGGCTGAACGATGTAAATAGCAAATATAATTTCCCAAATAATCGATTGTAGCAGCAGATTACTGGTGTTGGCAGTAATAAGCAAAATGTGAGCTGTTTACAAGAGCTGTAGGACAACCTATTGGGGTTAGTGTTGCCATGTGTATTCTGTCACAACCTGCGAGGTGTAAGGATGAGGAACTTTGAGCACAAACAGGATGCAAGACCAAAAATAGGCTATTAAGACAATAAGATGTTTTTTCTACCGCATGTATAAAGATCAGTCACAATATCTGAACACTTTAAAAAATAATTTGATCTTTTATTAATTGCAATTTTATACACAAACACCCCTTTGAACGATTGCTTGGTTACTACAATATAATTCTTCTAGAATGAAGGTGATCCTCTTGATTTCAATGTATTGTGACCTAATAATATAACAATTGTCCAGCCCTGAATGTTAATATGTGCCTGTTTGCATTTGGACAGTACCGTGCCACTTCCAGTTACATTTAAGGATACCTTTTCACATTTTAAAGACAGAAGCCGTCTTTGCCAGCTGGTCTGCAGAAGGTTGGTTCATTGTTAAAAGGGCCAACTTGATGACAATAAGAGTCACTTGAAGGGCAAAAATAAAGATAAAACAGGGGATATTCATGAGTTGCCCAACTTGCCCTACATTATAGCAAAGTAATGTTCCTATTTATTAGCAAAATTATTTAGTCTAACTGAATTTGTCAGTATCAGTACAAGGGTGGTTCAAAGCAGCTCGTCCAGTCGCCAAATACGACCTTCAATTTTAATATGGCCAGTTGATTTTACCGTAAAGTCACCACGTTGTCGACTAAGCATTTACAGGATGTACTGTACAACAGAACTTCGGTTCTGAAATAAAGGCTTTCTGCTTAACTGTCAGAATCTGCACCGCCCCGGTTGATCTCGCAGAGGCATTCGTTTCGTGGAACCAGACTCCTTTTCTTGTTTCCATAGTAACTCGCACCAGCCAGTCAAGTTATAAGAAACTAAAAAACTTTAAAAGCAAGTAGATTCCCCTCACCCCAACAACAACATGGGATGAAAGCAGTGTTGAGGTGTCTGTGCTGCCTTACAACACAGACGGGGTTAAAATAACTACACAGCTTTTTAAAAATTCTCTGTGTTGCAGGAGTGCTGCAGCGCCTCAGGACATTTAAGCTTTCCCTGACTCGCTCATACTGTCTCTTACTTACCATAAATAAAATGTCAAAGAAACTGAAGCAACAGTCAAATCTATTTGCATTTTGCATTTGGAAAGTCCACATCTGGCCGACTCCATGAAAATGAGAATGTAACAGAAGATGAGGAGGAGGAGCTAACAGGATGTTAGTATTTTAGCCAGCTTGTCTATGACAGTGACTGAAGAAAAGTCTTCATTTCCCTAGATTTTTTATATAGTTATCTTCCCTGGCATTTGATTAATGTAGTTATTTCCTGACATTTAATGTATATAGTTCCCTGGCATTTTATGCACAGAATGTAGTTCTTAGGAATTGTATGTAGTTAGTTCTCTGGCACATCGATTATATACAGTTCCCCTCCCACAATTTAAACACCAATTACATGAAAACAAAGCATGCAAAAGCAATGTGTGTGCAACATATACACGTCTCCTCATATTGTCCCCATTAGAGAATGTTGGCCACCATAAAAGTTCACTTGGCCACCAGAAAGCTAGTGGCAAAGTGGCCGCCAGCATACAAAGTGATTTGTCCCACCCTGATCAGTACCAATAATAATAATAGGAAATGGTGGGGAAAATGGGCATGTAGGTGGAACTTGCATTTTTATACAAAATCTGGGTGGAGTGGTGTGAATTGAAACCACATTTGCAGCTAGTTCTGTAGTGCTTCCTTTATTTTAAGTGTAGAAGATCCTGTTTCTCATGTGTGATTGTGTATTGCAGACTGGGGTTTGTTTTGCACAGATGGAAAATTTGCCTTCCTATTCTCAGTAGTCATGGTAACCATCCATGCCATCACTGAGGTTTTCATTGGATATACTTGTAAGTCAAAACAGGAAATGTTGTATTTGTGTATAAAAACTAAAAACTAACTCTTTAGTGTGGGATTGTCTTGACGTGTGGAAAATATCTGCAGACTAAAAAGGACTGCCAATGCGACTAAACATTTTGGCAGCTGTTTTTTTTTTTTTAAGACAAAAAATGCTGCCTCCCTTTAAAAATGTGTATTTATGAATGTGCTATGTCGATCTGTAAAGAAAAGAAGAAAAAAAGCCTGTATATCACATGTTTTAAACTGTGAGAAGAACTGTAACAATCTGATGGAATACAAATGCCTGGAAATACAGAGGTGTTGTATTGACACTAGCAGAATATGGTAACCCCAGTTTCATAAAGCAGTTGTGATGGTGATCAAATGTGCGTGAGTAGTGTTTAAATTTAGCTTAAAATGAATAGTTGCATTCAACAAATTTAGAACGAAAGGTTTGTGTGTTGCACTCGTGCTACTGTTAACAAAATGCCCTGAAAACCTAAAATAAAAAAATAAAAAATAAGGGCAGAAATGCTGCAAAAAGGTAAATCTATTTTTTTTAAAACCCGTAGTGAAAAGGTTATTGTCAAGCTGAAAAAAGTTTTCTTTGTGAACTCCAATAAACCAATGTTGTCTTTCAACAGTTAAATCATAGGGTGTCTAAATAACACAAACACATTTTTATAGTTTTTTGCATATTCTTTAGCAGCCGCATAGATCCCAGATATAACAGATTTGGTTGCATTGTTTACCGTCAGGAGTTTGTGGGTGATTTAATTGCGCACTATCTTCCTTAGTTAAAAGATCATGAGCTGATATTCTTAAACCAGTGGTTTTTAAAACTACCCCTTCTGTCTGGAGTACCCCTTTTAAAATGTTCACTCTACTGAAGGGTACCACAGTTGCAATAGAAGGCAGAATAATCTAATTAACAAATACATTTTTTCCCCTGTTTTTATTTAACATATAATTTATATCAACAGTTTGGGACTGACAAACTGCTAGTTTAGGACAGAATACCAAACAGTAGGACTGCTTTCTAAAACTTTTAATTAATCTTTGGATGCACAGAATCAAGACAGTATTTGGGAATCTCTTCTGCAAAATTATAAATAATCCAAAGTAGTCTACACTGTAAATATTTATCACGTTGCCATTTGCGTACAAGTGGATGATCATTTTGAAACTATTCCTTTGAGCTGATTTAAAAACAAAACAAAACAAAAAAAACGAAAATATTTATTCTCAGTGGTCTAGAGATAATATATAATACTGCAGGGGTGTGCAATTCGTATCGCCCGACGCCTGGGACAACAACATTTGTGTGAGGGACAACAAGTTTTGCCGTTCTACTTTGCCCGTCAGACAAGTAGTTTTTATTTATTTATACTTCCTAACTTCGTTCTGTTGCTAGAAAGACACTCTGGGTATATTAATATAGTCACGCAAGTTTCTGAAAACTGAATTGCGGAAGTCCCATCCCTATCACTTCTAACTGCCTAGCGGTGGAAGAAGCAGATCTTCTATTGGTTACAAAGAAACCCAGAGATGGCTGCCTGAGAGCTTCTGGCAAGGCACAGACTAATCTTTTAAACTTCAGGTATTACTGGTATTTACGTTTTTAGCAAAGAAGTGATACTGCTTTCTTAATACATTAACCTGACATTTAAATGCAGTAATCTATTAAAGTTACAAAAGCAGCCTAATGTGTGTACTTGTTGGGATGTTTAAAAAAACATGAAGTTTACTGTTTAGAAGCATTTCAAGAAGATTATTCTATCTGAAATAATAAAATATGTTACAAACAAGTATAACAAAACATTACACCCCTTCTATATCTAATGTAAAAGATCCAAAGACATTCCTGCTGCAGTGATTCAAATAAATAGATTTTTGGCACAATGTTGTCATGAGTGATGAGTGTGGCAAATAGGTGTATTATTCAGTCACTTCTGAGTCATGGAATAAGAAGCCATGGCTTTAGTCTTCGAAGAGCACTGAAGCTGTGCTCAGATCGGAGCTTAGCCCCTGCTCAACGCTGTGAGTGTGGCATAATGCAGATTTAATGAGAATTGTTCTTGAAATATATTTCTAGAAAAGTTGAGAAGTTGAAATACAGTTGTGCTATTAAAATGATGCTCATCCTGTACTGGTATAAGAAAAGGTGTTTTTTAAAGTGTTTTCAGCTTCCGTCCACTTAAAATGTGCAGATGTAGCTTGAACCTCAAACCACAGTTTATAGACGATAATGTAAGTAACACCAAGCGCCTGACAATGAGTTTTAAACGTGTTCCTGTTTACAGGTTAGAACTTTACGATGATGAATAAATACGATGATGTTCGTTATGGTAATTGTTTGTTTATTAGTTTAAAAATGTTTAGTAAAATATGACCAAGAGTGAGTTTTTGGAACATTGATAAATCGAAATGCGAGAGTCTGTGTGATGTATTTAAACATGCAAAACAATTTAGAATCGGTAATATATCGTGATTTCATTTGGTGTAAAAAAATTCTTGGTAATTGTATTCAGCTTTTATTGATATCCTATATTTATTTGCACAAAGGTCATTTTGCTGTTTTAAATGTATTGTTTCAATTTAAAATGAAAAGTTAAACTGAGTAGACAGAAAACTCAGTGTGATAACATTGGTAAATAATACAAGCTATGGTGAATCCCTTGGACAAGTTCTTTTTTAAAAAATTGCACATCCCTGTACCATTATAAAAAATCTATTCAAGATCATTACTTTTACTTTTTTTTTTTTTTTGCATTTCTGAGTTGTTCTGCGTACCCCCTATGATCCATAGAAGTGCCCCCACGGTTCACGTACCCTCGGTTGAAAAGCCCCGTCTTAAAACAAAGAAACGGGCACAGTAATTTAAGACATTACCATAATGAAAAACAGTGTCATTAAGAACTGTGAAAACAGAACACACATTTAGGGAATTAAATGAAATGTATTGCAGCTTACTTGATTGCAGTAGAAAAAATTGCCATTCTCTAAATTAAGCCTAGCTCTCCGGTTGTGCGAATGTACAAGAATGGTTTGGAAATATCTAAAATATGACAGTGGGCTTGCTGTGGTATATTTTTAATATCGTAAATAACAGAATGAACTGAAACTTAAACTTGTGTTTTAATGAAAAAATAAACGGTAACATGTAAGAGCTGTGTTGCAGTACATGCTCTCAGATCAGGACTTCACTAACTAACACTGAACATTGGAGCTGCAATATTTCCCATATTGCCATTGTACACAGTTGAAGGTGTAGACACCAAAATATTAAAAAAATTAACCTGCTGAGTTAATTGCATTTATCAGCTGCATAGATTGACCGTTCAGCAGAATGAAGCAACAAACATGTGAGCACAAACATTAAGTTTCTGTTTTCGTATCACTTTAGTGTTTTAGCAAGTTGTTGTAGTGTAAGCAGTTTAATATGGCAGCAACCACCTTACTCCTAAAGTGGCATCCAAAAATTGGATTTGGCTCCTAAGGCAAAAAGTTTGTCTGGAGTTCTGTATCTGGGTGATTTTTATATGTTTCGTAGTGTTGGCAAAAAATTGTTAAATACATGCAAAATTGAGTGACCCTACACTGCTGAAAGCTCCTTTTGCTTATAGTTTTTTGTGCGCACTCATTTGTACATTCATAAAGCTATTATCGGTACTCTTGCAGTTGTTTGCATTTTTGTCTCTATTTATTTATTTATTTATTTATTTATTTATTTATTTAATAAAATGTCTCTGAAATTCCCCATGCTCATACAGTAGAGCTTGCAGTAGGTGAGCAAAAGGAAATTAAGGTAGTTAGATGTAAAAATACAGGAAATATAAATTGCACAAAAAGTGAAATGGTAAATTTAAAAAATAAAATGCTGAGGGTTGGGGGATTTAAACTAAAAAAAGGTCTGTATTTCACCTGCTGCACCCCATTCTTGCACCATATAACCTGCCCAGTGCTTAATTTAGGCTATTCATGTTTGTGATTTCCATTTGTATTTTTATAAGTGGTGCAGTTGTAATTCATAGGGTTTACCACAAATACAGAACTTACTGTATTATAGAGCACTTTGTTTAAAAATGAGTGTCACTTTTAAAACAAGATCTCCTATTGCTATTCACTGCATGAACCTTTGTATAGTACATCTTGCACACTGGAAAAATATAATCCTGTAACTTAATAACAAACCACTTACTGCTATCACTGTGCTTTAGGTCTGCTAAACAGCTGCCTTTTTCAATTACTCAGAGCTGGGCATCTCTAGTCTAGTGTGACCCTGTTCTCTGAAACAAGCTCCCACTTACAATCGGCTTTGCTGCTGCTGATTCATTCATTCACTATTGGGTTTTAAACACCTACTAAATATGTTCAAGCATGTTACTTATTCCCCTAGTATTTTATCATATTTAAATGATCAATTATGTGAGCTTAAGCTTTGTGTGTGTGTGATTTTATTTATTTTATATATAGACACACACACACACACACAGTGCCTATAGAAAGTCTACACCCCCTTTCAAAATATTCACCTTTTGTTGCCTTATAGCCTGGAATTAAAATTCATTATTATAATTTTTTTTCATTTATCTACACATCCTACCCCACAACATCCAAGTGAAAAAAAGATTCTCGAAATTTGTAGAAAATTTATTAAAAAGAAAAACTGAAATAGCTTGGTTGGATTAGTGTTCAACCCCTTGTAACAGCAATCCTAAATTAGCTCAGGTGTAACCAGTCGTCTTCAAAATCACACACCAAGTTAAGTGGCCTCCACCGGTGTTAAATTGTAGGGATTCACATGATTTCAGGATAAATTCAGCAGTTCCTGTAGGTTCCTTCTGCTGGGTAGTACATTTCAAAGCAAAGACTTAACCATGAGCACCAAGAACTCTGGGACAAAGTTGTTCAAAGGCACAGATCAGGGGGTGGGTATAAAAAAAATAAAATAAATCAAAGACCTTGAATATCCCTTGGAGCACGGTCAAGACGATTAAGACGTGGAAGGTGTATGGCACCACCAAGACCCTGCCTAGATCAGGCCGTCCCTCCAAACTGGATAACCGAGCAAGAAGGAGACTGATCAGAGAGCCTACCAAGAGGCCAATGGCAACTTTGCAAGAGCTACAGGCTTTTATGGCCAAGACTGGTCAAAGTGTGCATGTGACAACAATATCCCAAGCACTCAAATCTGGTCTGTATGGTAGGGTGGCAAGAAGGAAGCCATTACTCAAGAATGGTTGCTGAACAAGCCAAAAAAAGTGTCACACAGAGCGCATATTTTTTATCAAGACACAAGAGTTGACTTCACGGCGGAGGTGGCATTCCGTGCATACAGACCGGGATATATATATATGTATACAGCTGGCTCTTTGAGCTAATATATATATATATATATATATATAATATATATATATATATATATATATATATATATATATATATATATATATATATATATATATATACAGTACCAGTCCAAAGTTTGAGTACACCTGCTTGAAACCAGGTTTTTCATGATTATCTATGCTTTTAACTGTATAAACTTGTCTATACACACTTAATATTTCATTATATGATACGTGTACTTATATAAGCTGAATCATAAGTGAATTGCATTCAAAAATTTTATTTTTAAATGTAAATCTTGTCAATTTCAATGAAATGGTCACCCAGAGCAAGGGGATTTCAGTCTGAAGCCCAAGTCAGTTAAAAGTCTGAAATGTGTATAACACGGTGTTAGAACACTGGCCTAAGTATAAAAGTGCCTTTGTTAGATGGTCTCTGAGTTAAGTAGCATGTTACCTAATTAACATTTTCTCACCAATTATTAACAGGTGAGGGTCCATGATTGCTATAAATATAGGTAGCATAGGCACAAGTTTGTCATTCCTGAATGTAAGGGAGCAGAAAATGGCAAAATACGCTCAGTTAAGCAAAGAAAAAAGTCTGTAATTACTTAGAAATGAAGGTCAATCTTTAAGACAAATCGCAAGAACTTTGCAAGTGTCTGTAACTGCTGTGGCCAAGACCATCAAACGATTTGAAGAAACCGGGCACTGATGAGGACCAAACAAGTTCAGGCAGGCCAAGGGTGACCTCAGAATCAGAGAACAAGTTCATTCGAGTCACAAGTCTGCGAAACCGGTGATTAACTGCCCCTGAAATACAAGCTCAGCTAAATGCTACTAGAAGTAGAGATGTTTCAACATCAACTGTTCAGAGGAGATTGCGTGAAGCTGGCCTAACTGGAAGAATTGCTGCAAAGAAACAATTTTTGAGAGTGCAGAATAAGAGGAAGATACTTGCCTGGGCCAAAAAACACAGAAACTGGACGTTTGAGGGATGGAGGTTGGTCTTATGGACCAATGAGTCAAAATCTGAAATATTTGGGTCCAACCGCTGAGTATTTGTAAGACGCAGAGAGGGTGAGCGCATGAGTTGTGCATGTGTGGTTCCCACTGTCAAGCATGGAGGAGGCAGTGTCGTGGTCTGGGGTTGCTTTGCTGGTGACAAAGTTGGTGATCTTTACCAAGTCCATGGCAAGCTCAACCAGCATGGCTATCATAGCATACTTCAGAGGCATGCCATTCCATCAGGATTACGGCTAGTTGGGCAGTCCTTCATTCTTCAGCAAGATAATGACCCGAAACACTCCTCAAAGTTGTGAAAGAACTATCTGCGAAGAAGGAAAGTGAAGGACAACTCAATCTAATTACCTGGCCTGCCCAGTCTCCAGACCTCAATCCCATAGAAGAGTCAAAGCAAAGCTACCCACAAGTGCCCTACATCTCTGGGAATTGCTGCAGAAGAGCTGGGAAGACATGTCGGGTGATTTCCTGCTGAAACTTGTTAACCGAATGCCTCGTGTTTGTGAGGCTGTTATTAAGGCAAAGGGTGGCTATTTTGAGGAATCCAAGATTTAGAGACAATTTTCAATTTTCTTGAACATTGCTTTGATACTCCTTATGTTTTGTTTTTTCAAACAGAACGAAATTTCAATGTACCATTTGTAATTCAGTAATATGAGAGAATTGGTCGGCGGTCTGAATACTTTTGCAAGGCACTGTGTATATATATGTGTGTGTGTGTGTATATATATATATATATATATATGTGTGTGTGTGTGTGTGTATATATATATATGTATGTGTGTGTGTATATGTATGTATATATATATATATATATATATATATATATATATATATATATATATATATATAAAAATAAAAAATTCTTACATTTTGACGTCTCATACTGTATGGCTAATGTTCTGGGTCAAACATGTTCATACCTAACTTTCGACAGCTGGCTTAATGTACTTTGGAGCACTACCCCATAGCATGTATGGAGCGACCCACATTCTTGTACAGCAAGTCATGTAAATAACACCTACATTACCACAGTAATTACAGGAATGGCTGTTGCTCAGCTAAGCCATCGGTGTGCAAAAGGTTTGTCTAACTGTAAATACTACATTATCTGCAGAAGGAAATTCCTTTCACTTCACAAAGGTGTGTTGGTTTCAACACTTTGCATGTGTGGCCAGTAGTGTGGAGTAGTGGTCAGGGCTTTGGACTCTTGACTGGAGGGCCGTGGGTTCAATCCCAGGTGGGGACACTGCTTGAGCAAGGTACTTTACCTAGATTGCTCCAGTAAAAACCCAACTGTATAAATGGGTAATTGTATGTAAAAAAAAAAAAAAATGTGTAAAAAAAATGTGATATAAATGTAACAATTGTAAGTTGCCCTGGATAAGGGTGTCTGCTAAGAAATAAATAATAGTAATGCACGTTCCTGATTCAGTGGGTGGGATCTGATGGAAGGGCTTGCCACAAACATGCTTGTGGAATGTGAGTGTGTGGTTTGTTGCTGCCTTGTCCTGGAAGTTGGCTTCCAATGAACTAGTACTGGTTATGCACCAAGGGTTTTCTTTGTTTTCTACAGTAGGTAGATTAAAAGAGTGGGTGGAAGGGACATGTAGTGCTTGACTTGTACAGCCTTGTATCATGTAAAGGGAAAAGGAGATGCTAAGTACAGCAGTTTAATGAAGTAATGTGATGTCAAAAATATTTTAAGAATTTCGTAGAAGAATTTCCTTGCTTTGTATTAATAAAGCAGTACAAGGCTCGTGGGATACAGTGGTTGAATGGTATAGTAAGCCTTCAAGACAGTGCGACTGGTTGCTTCCTGTAAGATACAATATTATGGACCTTCCAGTATGATGATAACACTTAACTACAGTTCAATGCTCATAATTATTGTTTTTGGTTTTTTGTGACAGCAACTTTAATGGTTCACAGGTGGAGGCCAATGGTAAGGTAATTGTGTCCTTGTTAGGGCAATTTCTTTCATTGGTGTAAACTGGGAGCTTCCACAGCACAGGGGTTGAATACTTATGCAAGCAAGATATTTCAGTTTTTTATTTTTCTTAAATATTTCCCAACATAAAACCAATGTCACCTTACAATAATTGATTTTGAGTTTCAGTGTTTTAAAATAAAATATCAAACAGAATGAAATTTCAATGTACCATTTGTAATTCAGTAAAATGAGAGAATTGGTCAGGGGTCTGAATACTTTTGCAAGGCACTGTATGTGTCTGGCTGTGGCTGTCCTGCTGCTGTACAGTACCAATGTGTTGAAGTTTATCCTTATTCTTTAACTCCTATTTGAATTACAGGCCCTACACAGTAGCTGGTTCAATATTGACTTGTGGGCTTTAATGATTATTTATTATTTATTGTTGTTATTATTAGATCTTCACCTACTGTATGAGCCTTATACAGAATGAATTGCTCCAGATCCTGTGGACTGTACTGTAGCAATATTAAGAGAGCTCTAGCATTGTGCGCAGTGATCAAAGGGCTGTATCTCTGTTGCTAAGCTACAGTAGAACTATAAATAGTAGTCATCCAAATGCTTGCGTCTGGTTAGTCAATAATAAAAAAGCAAGATGTTGAAAGCCAGAAAACCAATAGTATTATCTCGATTTAGATGCTACTGAAGAAAAGGTTGGTAATCGTACAGACTCCTCCTATTAGTGTCCACAGACTGTATCCACAGATGTCTTATACAGTATGTAGCCACGTAGACCATTCAGACAGTATTGTAGTCCGATTTATTGCATAACTGTAGCTTTTTATTTTATGAAATATTTGATATTGAAAACCAGCTTTATAGCCGGTGTCTGTTTTGCTGGTTGAGCACAAGATGAACTTTCTGAAAATTTCTCTTTTCCTTTGTACTCTGTTGTGTTGAAAAGGCCCTTCATTTTAATATGGTATAAAAAAAATAAATAAGTTAAGAGTAGAATGAACATATGAAGCAGGTGTTGTTAAAATGTATTGAGTTGAACAGTTGCTTTTCATTACTGCATGGTAGAACTTGAACTGCAGTAAATGGACATCCATCAGAACTGATAATGTACAGTATCTTGCAGTACACAACTGAAATCAAAGAGCAATCCATTCAGGCTACAACAAAGCACTTCTAATAATACTGCAAATACAAAAACAGTACAATCCAATCTAACCTTTTAGAAGTGTAACTTGAATTACTCATTTATCAACATACCTGGTTAAAACCTTCTCCTTTTTTGTTGTGTTTAAGGCACAAACTGTAATATGTAGTTTAATGAAAGACCATAAAAAGGGGTTTGTGTGTCTTAAACAACTTTTTTAGTATACATCTTCAATACAGTACATGTTGTACTCTCACTTTGAGTCACCATATGGCAATTGGGTCATTCCACAGCATTTGTCTGGCTGGAATGTGCACTGTTGTATCATGTAAAATGTTATGGAATAAAAACTTGAGTTGCCCTGTAGGAGTAGTTTTTTAATCCCAAGCTTTTGGTATACTTGCAGTACATTTTACATTGGAGAGATCCACTGTTACATAATTCGGTGAAATTACCGAATTACAACATTGGAGTTTATTTTGTGCTGTACATCAGCATCTTATCTTTTAGATGTGGGTAAACACAGAAACCTGGGTCTGGCTGAAATATTTCCCCAGATATTACGATAAAGTCAACAAATCCTGTAAGTCTTCCCTCATGTTTTTTTGGTTCGTAAGACTATGACCCCGTTCACATTACTGTGCTGGCCCAGGGCCGCCGCATATTAAGGTCTGCAACCCCATTCACATTTGCAGTTAAGGCGCCTTTTGTGTGTTCACATATGTGACTGAAAAGTAGGCCTAAAATGTGGCAAATTGCTTGTATGGGTATTTTTTAAATTTTTTTTTAAATGGAACGATAGTCTGCACTCAGAATGGAAGAGCTACCACGATGTACAGTAATCAATTGATTTGTAGCAGAAGTTTCTTATTAATATATATGTTTTCAATGCAGCACAGTAACAATATTATGGTATTATATATATATATATATATATATATATATATATATATATATATATTGTAACGTAGCGGGTTGTGAGAGACAGCAGGGAGGGGGTTAAGACCTCCCTGCGAAAGAAATACACCTTTTTGTTTGATTGTTCTGTTTTTTCAGTTAATTAGTTTAGTTTATTGTCTTATTGTTTAATTGTTTTATTATTAATTATCATCCGCACCTGGGCGTTATTGGAAATTAGGCCCAGGTGCGGGGTTTAAAAGGAGAGCAGGCAGTCTGCTTGGGGCTGCTAAGGAGAAGGAGGCAGAAAGGAGTGCTCTGCTTCCTGGCAGTCCCGAGGTAAAAGGTATAGTGCAAACCTGTGTGGTTAAGTTTTGGGACCGGGAAACGGCTTAGCCGTCCTGTGGTAGTTAGGTTCCTGCGTGTGTAGTTAGTGCTCAGAAAGAGCTAGGTGTTTATTTTGTATTTTGTTTTATTGTGTGTTATTAAAAAAAAAACAGAACAATCAAACAAAAAGGTGTATTTCTTTCGCAGGGAGGTCTTAACCCCCTCCCTGCTGTCTCTCACAACCCGCTACGTTACTATATATATATATATATATATATATATATATATATATATAATATATAATATATATATATATATATAATATGACTATTTTGACTTCTGGTGTGTAATGCTGTGACGGTCCGAGTTTACCCCAACCCACAAACACATTATTCTCTCAAGAACACAGAGGTATTTAGGATGTGATTGTTCAATAACCGGTTACACCTGAAATATTTGTATACAAAAATAAACTCATTATTTAACATTCATTCCATTTACAATAAACATTAATGTATTTTACATTACACGTTTCTTCTCATTTATACATATTTGTTTAACCTTTACAAACACGATCGTTAAATGATTCTAAACTATTCTATTGTTTACTCGTTGTTATTATTACATTGTCATTATTATTCTCTAGTCCCTAACCAGTAAAGACTGAACATTAGCAACTTCATTAAGGGAAGCGCCCTAATCCTAAATACAGCAATACACCACCATATATCAAATACACTTTGCTCAACAACATGCACAATACATAATAAACCACTGCTCTGTCGCCAGTAGAATAACAATGATAGTCACAATAACAGGCACTGAAATATTAGCGAGGGTCTCGCCCTCACATTGTGCATCAACTGTCTTAGATGAACAGTATTTTGTATGTGTGTAAAAGCAAGCAGCTAAAACAAATGATCGGTATTTTAATGTAAAGACGCACACTTCTGTAGCTATGTATGTCGTTGCGTGCAAAATTAAACAGTGATGGCTGAGTATGCCAAGTCGCCAGCATTATCGATCATTATTGAGATCCACAATCTTGCAGTTTATATTTATCGCTTAGTTACAAAATAACACGAAGAAAAGGTAATTGTGACAAATAAAGCTTAATTATGAATGCGCTGCAGCTCATATATTATGTGAAAGAAACAACCTGAATGTTAACCCGCTAGATTTTTTTAAATGGTTTTAATTTAATATTTTTATAATTTAGTTGTAAAATTAAAGTTGTGTGATGTAGAAATAATTACCATTCAATATTGATCCACTGCTATTGTACAAGTAGCTTTGTTTATAAATCCTTTCTTGCCTTTGTGTCTTAAAATATGCAAACGACAGGAGAGCCGGCAAGGCTAACTGAGGACAGACGGTTCGCCAAGTGGAAAATTTGGCCTGTGGTGCTGTCAGATTTCATCTCTCGTGATTTATTGTTCATATGTGTTAAAATGAATATCCATGGGTTTGGTTAATTTTTTTAATTTATTTTTTTTGTTTTATTTTATTTTATTTTTATTTATAGAGGAGTTTTTATACTGAATTTGGTTCTTGGAGTGTCAGGATTCCAAAGCGACAGCAGCAGTGGAGGGACAGAATAGGAAATGTTGGAGCAAGCCAGTAATCTGCAAAGTAAAAAATTACTAGATAAAAAAAGTTAAATTCTGCAATAATTGAATGTGTTGAATGCTATAGAGTGAATTTATTATTATTTTTATAACTGGATCTCATTTTCGAATCGTGTCTTGCATTTATTTAAGTCCAGTGACAGATTGACTGGGAGAATGAGTCACGAATTGTATTGCATTACTAATAAGGTATGGGGCTTTATGTAAGGGATAAACAATGCTAAGTGTTAAATCTGTAAATATAATTCACTGTTTCAAGTACCGATTTAACAGTTTCTTTATTTATTCGCGCCAATTAAAACATTTCTTCTTAATTTGATACTTGTTCGATTTATAATCAGATTCAATTGATCGTTTAATTTGGTAACTGGATTTATTTTTTGCTCTTTTTGTTCAGGTTAGTTCAAAAAGTGAAAATGTTTGTCTCATGTTTGAGTATGAAATCCCACAAACTGTCTTGTAAGTGAAGATAGTAGTGAATACTATGCTTTAGATGTAGAACATGAAAGTGGCAATAAAAAAAATTTAAAAACAAATGGATGTGAACCGGGAACAGAGAGTAAAGTTATTTATCGTTTTGCTGAACATAAAACAGATGAAAACCTAAATATCATTGCCAGCGATCGGTTTTCGAGAAGTACGGCCTACTTCGGCAAAATGTGGGCTGTAAGCTTGTTTGAACACTGGTTAAACAAAATAAATGCAAAAGCTGAGTTTACATCTAATGTCCTTTTGATAGAGATGTACCAAGTGATGATGAAAGTGCCGTTGTTCCTGAGCCTGTCCAGAAAAAATGTGAAAGGGAATTAATTTAATTATGCAAACTTTTGTTTTACATTGTTAATGCATAATTGCATTACTTTTGTATGAAACCGCAAGCCCTTTTTGTAAGTGTTACATTTGAAACGTGTAATAATATGAACTAATTGTGGATTTGTAACACAAACGGTGGATTCCTTAATCAACCATATATCTGCCCCGCATTCCTCTTCTCTTCAAAGCCACACATACTTGATCTCTTCGGAGTGCTTCAGAGCATGAGTTTCTATAGTTTTCTAACAACCTAAAATGGTAGGAGGCTGTGTGGTCCAGCGGTTAAAGAAAAGGGCTTGTAACTAGGAGGTCCCCGGTTCAAATCCCACCTCAGCCACTGACTCATTGTGTGACCCTGAGCAAGTCACTTAACCTCCTTGTGCTCGTAATTGTAAGTGATTCTGCAGTTGATGCATAGTTCACACTCCCTAGTCTCTGTAAGTCGCCTTGGATAAAGGCGTCTGCTAAATAAACAAATAATAATTATAAAGTTGTCAGTGAGAACACAGAAGTTATTGTTTTCTCAATGATTGAAAACACTTAATTACACTTAATCTTGTAATTGTTTACAAGATCTTCAATGTGACAGTGAAGATCTTGTAAACAATTCATTCGTGGAAAATGTAATACTGATAGTACTATTATTAACTGATCATTATGCAGGTGTGCCGTTTTAAATGGCTTTTTCTTAGACCGATATAACAGATTTTCTTTTATTTCATATTTTTGTTACATGAGTCTAATACTACTGTAATTACTACTGCTGATCTTCAGTTTGATTTAACTGAGCCATTTTGAAAGGGAAAGATCAAAGGGTGACATCACAGAAATGTTTTTTAAATCAAGAAAGTAATGGTCTCAATTCAGCTGTTGAAATTTGCTTTTAAACATACCGTAAAAATCGTTTTATAGATCACACTGGCGTAAAAAGTTGCTCCCCCCCCCCCCCCCCCCCCTTTTTTTGAGACTTCTTCAATTTTAGGAAAACTGTTTTTTTGTGTTTTTACTTTTTTTTACAATTTCATTTTTTTCCTACATGCTCAACACCGATTTAAATAAAGTAAGATACACAGGTTTAGTTTCGAAATAACCCTTGTTTGCAACATTTTATTCCATGAATAATTTTACAGCATTTTTCATTTTTAGCTAACCTGGTAGAAATCTATTCCTTTTTTCACAATTTTTAAAATTTAAAAAGTAATAATTAAGAGCGTAAAATCAAGTTACGCATCCCACATCACGTCTGTATTAACCTACCGGTATTTTATTTTAGCTTATCAAGTACCCAAACAACTTCAGGAACTTATCATCTTTTCTTTACTGAATATTTTGTTCCAAAATCATACTTGGACAATAGTTCCACTGACTTTTACAAATGTGTTGTATTAATTCAAATTTAAAAGAAAAGTATTAAACAGTGCTGCTAGCATCAACTAAAAAAGCAACAATAAAAGTAAATAAACTAAACCGTGCACCATCTAATACCAGTAAACAAAACACCTTGGTGTTGCATACAGTGCAGTACAATTGCATTACATTTACAGCTGTAAAAATACATTTGTTTTGTTTTGTTAATCAGAACCATAACCATACACATACTTTACAAGTGTGCCACTGTGTTGCACTGGCATGTAGAACAAGTTACAGTATGTATTAAAGTCATTCAGAGTCATTGTATTAAAGTAATTTAAACAAAATGTTTTCTACATCATAAACGCTTTCCTCCTATTAGCTTGTTCTTCTTTCACCATTTTAAGTTTGTCTTTGTTTCGCCTCGTTAATTGCAATTTAACATGTATTTCGGCAAATTCAACAATGTGCAATTTCAAACCTGTTGAGTAGCATTTAGCATAGGTAGTATCTCTGTAGGAGGAGAGGGGAGCAAGGTGGCATTTTCAATTATGGCAGTCCAGTTATGTTTTGGGCAACAACAGTAGTAACAGGCTTATTTGTGAGAAATCATGCACTCTGGGATGCTGTAAATTGTGATTTTGTAACCTAGATGTTGTATCATTTAGATGAAGATGCCCATTTTCTTTGGACCTGTTATTTTGTACAGATTGTTCTCCGTGTTGGTGTGCAGTGTAGCATGTTACTTTTTTTGAGATAGATCCTTTGGCTTCCATGTATTATCGCAGGTGTTCTTAAAAAAAATAAATAAATAAAATAGAAAAAATTAATAAATATGTACATGACAAGCTGCAGGTTCCTACTGTATGCTCTTCTACTGATTTTGCAAGCAAACTGATGATACTTTCACTCAAGCTTAATGTGGCCCATTCGCACCACTTGTCTGTTGCAGTTCTACAGTAAATTAGTACTAGGAAGTTACAAAGCTGTCTCCCCTTTTTGTTTTTGTTTTTTTCTTCAGATTTTAAAAGTGAGAGAAATGCCTTCTGGGTTTGATCATTAGTAATTAGTGTGCAGATGAATTCTGTTATGGAGTGCAGCAGGGTGTAGTCCAGGGGAAACAGACAAAGTTGCCTCCTGCAAGATTTGCTTTTGCAGGTACCAGGTTGAAGAGAGCAGACTGTATCTGCTGCTGTCTCTCCTGCTCTCCAGCTCTGATTTCTCACCATCTCCTCTCAATAGACACTCCAGCTCTTCCAAGCAGGCTGTCTGATGTACTGCTGCTACAGAGCTAAGATTGAAGCTGTCCTTCTGACAGGTTCCGTGTTCTGGCTGTGTGAGCTAGCAGCAACCAATTAATTGAAACCTGCATGAGCATTCAGCAATCAGCTGTGTGTGGGGGCAAAATATGGACCTCTCCCACCCCAGCTGTTCAGCAATAGAAAACACAGACTTAAGTAACAGAATTGTCTAGCAAGTAATCAATCATTTAACAAAAACAAATTCACTACCATTATCAGAGCGCATTGCTTAGTGTTTAACACTTGTTTGCATGTTTAGCATGGCTTCTTTGTCTGTTAGGATGAGATGTGCAATAATAATATTTAGGAATTGGATCCCATTCTATTCCTGTTGCATACATAGTATAGTTAATGTAAATATTACAGACTAGCTTATAACAAATCATGGAGTGAGACTAAAATTAGGTCTCAACTGAAGTAATTGAATCAAAAGTGCATCTGGCACAACACAAAATACTGTGCATATGGCTGTTTTGGAAAGATGACACACACTGAGCTGGTATTCTTTAGTGGAGTCCTCTGTTTTGTCTTTTCTGGATTGACAAAGTCAATTTTGCTATTCTGTATATAACATAGTACAGGTATTTTAGATTCAGTTTACTGGTCAGTTGTATTGGGTGGAGTTACAGTATACTTCCTGTTGTACTAGTGTTCTGCAGTCTGGAGTGGAGTTATCGTTCCTAGGCCTGCAGTGTAACAGTATATCATGGTGTGTCATTCTTCTTTATTGAAACTGTTGGACAGAACACATTACATATTTCATTAGAAACATAGGGGCATTACGGCTCACAATCTGCTCTTTAGTGTTTTCTCAAAGACATTTCAAAGTCAAATTTTAAAAGGCTACTCAGTATAATGATCAATGGTGGTAAAATGCCTTTAAAGACTTGTCCTGGTAGTATAGAGCACCATGGCTACAGTAGCATTATGAAGTACATTACTGTACTGTGTTTCATCTCCAGTATCAATCCTTGGAAGCTGGTGAAGAGCTGAGGTGTACAGCAGTTCACGTGATGTAGGATGGAATAGACTTTGCCGCAGTTACCAAGGCAGAGGGAAATGTCTGAAGAAAACAGCAGTTGGAAGTAATTAGTAGGTTTATTTTTGCTGTTAGACTGTAACCCAGCATGTGTGCTTTTATGTGCTCCAATAGCTGCTTGCTTTAAACTTCTGTACAGAGGCTGATATGGGGGCAGCGTGTAAACCTGCTGTTCACATGGAGACAGCAACTGTTTAACTTATCAGCAGGAGGGGCAATGACATGAGGACAGTATGATATGAACCTTGATTGAGTTTACACAAGTTCATAAGCTTTGTGAAGACAACATAGTGTTTTGTGCAAGGACCTACGATCGGGAGATGTCATACTGATACAGTAGTATAACATTGCTCCTCCTGTTGCCTCAAACGATTATACAGTACATTAGCCCAAAAGCCAGACCCTTTGCAATGTTATTTAAATGTTTAAACTGAACTCCTCTAACAGCAGTTAAATTAGTTTGGTAAGCTGTACATTCCCTTAAGGTTTATCATAGTAAAAGCATAGCAAAGTGTAATAACGCATATTGTACTGTAGGTGAGCTTTGTAAAGTCCAAAAAGATATGGTGAAGTATATCATATGTTTAGCCAAGAATAGGAAAATGGCAAATTTACTGGTCAAGGGTTGTTACTTTGTTTTTGTATATTATGTATTGCAGTGCAATTTCAGAATGTTGGTTGTATTTTTTTCATTGATTTGGGCTCTTGATTATGTTTGTGTGTGTGTTCTGTAAATGTAAACTTTAGTTTACTACTGTTAATGTGTGTTATGTATGTATGTATGTATGTATGTATGTATGTACAGTATCAGTGGCAAGAAGGGGTTAAATTTTGTTGTCGGTTAACTTTAAATAAATAAAATGACTGGAAGTTCTCTGGGGAAAGTGTAGCTAAATAATACAAAGTATTTATTCCCAGAAGCTGTTACGCTACAGTAGAACACCTTTATGTCCAATTTCTGTGTTCTGTTTTTGTCTGTGAATGTGTCTGGATATAATTGCAATTTTAAGTGCAAAAATTAACTTTCAGAGTACGTACTGTATACATACGGTATTACAGTAATTAATCCTACCATAGTTCTAGCTACAGTAAACCTGATCTGACCACTCTTTCTAACTTGCTGTACAGTATTTTTTTTCCACTTTCTTTTGACAAATACTGTAAATGTAAACTTGTGGAAGAGCGACTTGTTGTTCAGGGCTGTATTTACATTTAGTATGCAGCCCTGTAAAGAAGGTCTTGTGAACCGTGTTGCATGCTTGCTCTTGCACTGCTGAACTTTTGAGTCATTAACTTCCAGTTTTATAGGTAAACTACAAGACACTATTGTAGAAAGTACTGTTTTTTCCTCTTCTACATTTTGTCGTTAGTTAAATAGGAATGATTAGGTTGGTTAGTTCTACAGGAAAGTGGTACAAGCTTATGTTTGTATTTTTTTCTTCTGCAGATATTTGGAGCTTGGGAGTAATTCTTTTCATGTTGGTTTGCGGACAGCCACCTTTTCAGGAAGCCAACGACAGCGAGACTCTCACCATGATCATGGACTGCAAATACACAGTGCCAACACACGTCTCGCAAGACTGCAAAGAGTAAGTGCCATGGAGCTCTCTTTGGACAGATACTGTTAATTAGAAAAAATATAACACATTTCTTTTTCAGTCAGTTTCAGCTGCTCAAGAAGTACATAGAACACAAGACAAGATGCATAGTATAATTAATATTAAAGCAAACAAAACTACATTTTAGCGTAGACTACTTTGTGAAGTAGGATGGCAAGCATATAAGCATACAACACAAATATGCTTCCCCACCTCACTTTCTGCAAATCAGCTTGAGTTTTTATATGTTGCAATGAGGCAGCTTTTTCTGTAAACTTGTGCAAACTTCAATGCATGCTAAAAGATCTACAGAAGTTCAACAAAAATACTATACACACAGTAAGTTATTTATTATAATAGTTGAAATGTAAAGATGTATTTGTAACCTAATGTATAAATTGCCACATTTACAATCCTAGAAATGCTGAATTTTAGTAATTATTGAGCCTACGGTTAATATTGTGCCATTTTATAGCACCTTCTACAACTGTCTCTTTTTGCTTCCAGATGGAAAATTGTGCATCCAACAATCAATACAGAGGGAATTAAGTCATACAATCCATATACGTGGGTTGTCACCGAATCAAACACTGAGCAGTGGGTGTTGACACACCGCACAGGCCAGACCCTAGGGTACCAACAATGGTAATCCTACCGCCAGATTTAATAAAGAAACAAAACAAAGTTAAAAATGTTTGCCACACAAGGCAAGCGTTAGTCTCACCTAAAAGAGACGTCCTGCTCCAGGAACCTACTATACTACGAAACCCTCTCCCTATTTAGTTTGAGATCAGATCCCCTAAACTAACTTACTGCTGTTGCCCCCAAAGTCCTGGCCTCCTTGCTACTCCGGGTTTCCTCACAGTCCTGGCTGGGCAGAGCCTTCACAGACACAGTCTTGCAGTTGAAGGTTTCCGTAGTAGTTATCCTGCGGAGCGGACGCGTTCCTCCTCAATATAAACGCAAAACGTTTTTGCTCGGCACCCAACTGTATGGCTGTGGCCATGCAGTAGCCTCAAACATTGATGCTTCTGCCTTCTTAAATAGGTGAAAGCTCCCCGGCCAATGAGGACCTCTCAATCAGCTCAGCTTTGGGTACGCCTTCCTGTTTACCAAAGCAGCTTCGCAGCTGAACCAGCAACAGAGTCCTCCCTGTCACAGGGACATTTATTTGCAGTTAAGGAGACATTTCTTTTGAAAAGGAGCCAACACTAATAGTCAACCAAGAAGAGCATCCCAAATATCCACCACAACCGATGTCCTTCGGTATGATAGGAACTGCCTCTGAGCCCTAGGAGTCCCCCAGTTGGGTTAAATAATAGAACACTAGAGACTTGGAGATAAGAGGCCAAAGAGGAGGGAAAGGAAACATTCTTTCGCTGTGTAAAAGTCTATTTTCAGATCATCAGTAGATAAGAGCTGGAAGTAATCAGTCAGAAATATAAATATTTATTTCCAGTTAATCTGTGTTACCCTTTGAAATTGAAAAAGCTTGGATGTAGTGTCACATTTACATTTTTGACAATATTGCGTTTAACATAATACAAATTTAAATAAATCAATACACCAAACTTTTAACAAAGTAATGAAAGACAGCTACACACCAAGCATACACTTGAGCTGTTTGTCTTGATTCAGCATAAAAAGAAACCATTAGAGCTGTTCAACTGTTAGCATGAGATCTGATGGCATTATTCTAGAGGCTGTCATTATGCAGGTACATGGTTTAGTGTCCTCATTATGCAGGATCTCAACTAAACACCGTAAACCCTGCCAAAATACTGTGTTATTTAAATGGTTCTCATAAATGGCCGTTGACTCGATTTCAGGATGATTTGCTAATTTTGGTGACTAGCCATGTTTTCTTTGTTACTTCCCAGTAACAAAAGATAAGGGAAGTTAATGTGTTTTTGGGGTATGTGTGTGGTTGTGTTTTTTTTTTGGCTTTTTTTTGGTTCCTCAATGGGAAGCTGGATGACATCAGTTTTGTATGTTGTTCTGGATTGAGTTGCTAATGCAGACAAGACCCTTTCTTGACAAGTGTTCTCTGCACTATGTGTCTCTGCTGTAAGTATTACATGTTGACAGCCAGATACCCTCCCTCTCTGTGCAGCTGGTAGGAAAGTCACTTTCGAGCCAACCTAGGTCCTAGGGGAGATCTTGACATATCTGGAACTAAATAAGAGCAAGAACGCTGTAATACAGCTTCAGAATTGGAAACTTTCAGTTATGAAGACCATTGATAATAGCAACCTCGTTGATGAGTTAAACTCTTATTGCTGTAGGGATCTGATTTGTCCTAACTGCACAGTGACAGCATACAGCAGCATACTATTTTTTGTCTGCCCTAAAGATGGCTATATGCACAAATGTCAGTTATTTGGTTAACCGTATAACCGCTGTAATTCATGGAATTGCCTGTATTACGTATTGATAATAAACCAAACCAATACATTTGTTCTTGCACATACCCCAGGCAATAAATGCTGTGTATTCTATGAATAGTTTCCTACAGTACGTCATTCATACACATGCTGTGAATTTCATTAGCTTACTTTCCATTGTCTTCTAAGCATAAGCATGTTAGTCTGTTTCTTTTTAATCTACTATTGCTGGATGTTTACCTAAAACTTTTATGATAATATCGGTAGAAGACATGATGGTGCGCTTAACCAGATGTACCGTAGTATCTCAAAACAACACCAGATTAAATGTATAGCACTCGCATATCCAACCCTATAAAACTTTGACTTCAGTGATGGTTAAACACGTGTGACGCATATCTGATTATTTCATTTTGTCCCGTTCCAACCCTTGTCCTTTTTTCAGGGAACACAAAAAAGATACAATGTCAAAAATGCATAGCAGAAAGCACTGTGCAACAATAAATAGGCTTCCATTTAGATGTACTGTAGTTGGTTTTGTTGGTACAGGACTATATTTTCAACAGAATTTAATTCAGAGCGATATGATTCTGAAAATATCAATTGCCAAAAGAGACGACATGTGGACTGTAATACAGTATATACTTTTAAATCCGGTACGTATTGTAGCAGCATGTAAAATTCCCCATTAACGACCCAACAGCAAAATGAAATCAATATGTTACCCATGCACAGAAGTGTGTAAAATGTAAAAGGCAATGCAATTTAGCAAAAGATTTAATAAAAAAGTTTCTAGAATTAAAACAGTATCCAAAGTCAGTATTCAAAATTGCAGAATATTGTGCTTGATAAGGCCCTAAGGTCACAGTTCCCTTGCAAATGAAAATTCACAAAAGCAACTAAAGATCACAGATTTAAAAAAAAAACACACAAAAAAAAAACTGCACAGTATCTAAAACTGTTTGAGCTGTTTTTGCTGCATTTTCATCTGGTGAAATTGAAGGCAGCGCTGTGTAACTGCGCAACAAAAACAGACTTGATTTGGTATGGGAGAAAAAAAAAAAAAAAACCCAGGCTGTGACGAATAATCAAATAAATTGTAACATTGAAGAGATGGGCTTTGTATTAGAAAACTGGTGACAGTCGGAAATCGTATGTGACGGGTAAGTGCATTAATTTGTTATATATATATAGCAAATTAATGTTTAAATCTCTGTTTAAATCTCCATCCAAACTGGTGTGTATGATGTGCAGTGTATGATAATGAGAAAGCAGTGTATAATCTGTACATTGCCACCAGAGATTTTGGGTTCTCTTAAATGGCTTCTTTTATAGACAATGTCACGCAGCTCAGAGTGACGTTCTGTTGGCAAGATTTGAAATGTGCCCAGTTTCACTTTTAAATTGTCGACCCTTTCAATGTCTCATTTACAGATTAACCTGTTTTATATCACCTCGCATAATATCATGCCACGTTTTATTGTCATGATTTTTCAAAAACCACTCGCCATGCATCATAGGTTCTTTGAAAAATTACCTCTCTTAATATCATCTCACAAACCCGCTTATTGTCACCTTTTGTGCAGCCTGTCAAATGCTGTGTGGCATTTAATAATTAATTTCCATCGCAACTAACAACCAATAATCCATCTCGGACGATAAACTGACATTTTGTGCAGCCTGTTAAATGCTGCGTGGGCGGTCTTAATGGGATACAGTTCAGTTACAAAACACCAACATCACCAAATTTTTCTAATTGATCTCTCATCAGTCGACAATTCATGCCTTTTTTAGATAATGACACAAACTGTTCGTTCCAGTTAATAATACAAAGCGTATTTGTCCTGTAGTAAACTATATGCTTTTGTTTAAATGTAAAGAATGACTAAATGTACAGTATTAAAACACTGCTCTTTAATTCATCATTGCTTTTTCTTTCTTTTTTTTTTCTCACAATCGTAATGTGCTCTCATAGGCAGGTGTGAAACTTAGTTTATAGCACGAATTATGCCTGCATTGCAATCGTAATATAAATCGTAATATTACATTTCATGCTGTGGAAATTTAGGGCCTTATAATCCAATAGTTCTCCATTATATTACAATTATTAATAAATTAGTGTTCCGGCATATCAGGTGCATATTTTTATGAATAGTGCCTGAGGAAACAGTAGAACCTTTCAAATGATTTGGCAATTTGGTACATAAAAACAGAACTGTACCACTTTTTTTTCTGTTTTATTTTTCGCTTTAGTTGTCTTTTGAGTGGCATATTCTGCTAGTGTGTAATTACATGCAAATTAAACTGACATGAAGCTGCAGATTTACGTAGAGGGATTTGGTGGAATCAGATGCTGACTGGCACATACAGTATTCATTATGCATGTACATGCATATGAGAGGGCTTTGAATGTAAAGCTTGTCCAGAGATGAAATATTACAAAGGAATTTATTCTACATATCTGAATGCTACCGTAAATACCCAACTGATCAAATGTCACAACTGAATTCTGCAACCTATCACATTTATAATTGCGCTTTTAGTTAGAACTGTGTGACCCGAGGATGGCATCTTACGGCCTTTTCATACTGCACTGGGAAAAACTCTGTGTGCACGAGCGAACCGAGACCTCTTCCTGATCACTTTAATTAAAACAAGCCCTTCAGCTCTTAAAACTATGTGTTAATGGTTGCCTTTTTTGCTGTCCAGACTGAAGTGAGGTGTTGATACAATTACTTTGAGGCCAGCATGTACAGTATACAGTAGTTGTCACAGGCTTGAGAATGCAGTGTTTAGAGAAATTGAGAATCTCAAGTGTGACTAGAACTGTAATTGCCAGGAGCAAAGCTAAATGAAGCAGCTGGGGTCAGGAGAGGTCTGAGCCAACAAATATACCCAGCAACCAAAATAGTTGTTTTGGATAATTTTCTTTGAAAAGGACCAGTCTATTGATATAAATGTATGAAGTTGGAAAAATAACTTAATTAAATGATGGAATGTCCTTTAGGTGATATTTTTCTTGAACATCTAGGAGCTTTCTAAGAGGTACAAGCTTAGGTCCTTCTAATCAAAAAAGAAAGTACCAGAAAGGAGATTGTAATGTTTTTTACTTTGTTATGAAAGTTAGCATATAGTTGCATACTGTACACTAATACTGTGTTTAATACCAAGTAAACTAATTTACAAAATATTTGGTTGTATTGTGTTTGGTCAAATGAAGTGCTGACTAGTAGAAATTGTATGTAACAATTAGATGAATACCTGTATCTATTTTAAACGGCGTGCATTTGTTGTAAAAATGCACCAATTTCTCATCTGACTGCTGTGCAACTCAGTTAACAGTAATGCAGTTTCCAGCTGTGGAGTACTCACAGGAGGTTTAAAATGGGTTTATTGTCATCACTCTGATTCATATTAAAAATAAACAGATGGGTTCAATCTTGCACTTTGTTCTTTTTATTCAGATCAGGCCAGCTTGCCTTTTAAGGTGCTCATAATATTATGGTAGGCAGAAAATCTGATGTAATGAAAACAAACTGTGGTTCCCAAGAGAGAGTCTTGGAAGGAATTTAATCTTTTAAATGGCTTAAACAACTTGCAGCATAATAAATGGTCACAGGGCTTCTGCAAGTTCAAATGTTTGAGTGGGCGGTGAAGGACGTGGGTTTTAGTAAATTACTGGGGAAGTGGTCAAAGAATAGAGGTTATTTAAAGTGTGTTCTCTGTACTTATGCAGTTTCTGGTACTGTTAACATATCAGCAGTTCAAAAATGTTACTTTCATACTGTATTAATTAACACCTTATTCTCTCCTGGCACGGATTTTAAGGAGGTACGAGTCATAGAAGCTACTCCAAAGCCGTGCATGCTTCAATGCAGCAGGAATATAGACTGGCCTGGCTGATGCAAGGAACTTGGTTAGCTTTATCCTTTTCAGTCAGTGCAAGGTACTCAAACTTGTATTGATGCTATCAGCTGCCCTTGGGCTTCATCAGCAATCGTCCGAGGGATACATATCTTGCTGCCTGAAAGGATAGGTCTTTGTTTGTTTGTTTGTTTGTTTGTTTGTTTTTTAATCCTGGCTGTGTATGGTATTGTAGTACCTATTATGACATCACAGACTTAATAGAAATGTCTGTGAGCTCCCGCTCTGCTCCGTTCTGAATAGTTTTTGTAAGTTACTGACATGTTGCAGAGGATAACGCAGATGAGAGGCGACAGGAGAATGGGAAGAGCTCTTAAAGCCTGCGTTACTTTAATTATAGAATCTCCTGAAGAGAGTCAGGTGCAGCACATAGGCAGGTCGAGTTGTCAGGCTGGGCAAAACTCAAGTACTGGCAGTACATTAAGAATTAAAACAAGGAGGAAGACAATACAAAGAAAGGTTACTCAATCTAAAAATAGCTTGCTGAAGTTACAGTGCAAGTCTCTAGGATAGGTACATGGGGGACTTGAACCTGTAACATGTCAAACACTTGAAGTCAATTTCACGCATTTCTGATATGGGTCATTTCCAGCTCTGTGAAATGTCCTAGTGCAGCACAGTACTGGGTTTAACCAAGTCTTTGACATACTACTTTTTATTGGAATTTGATCTTTTTAGTTGCATTTTTGAAGGTTCTGTTTTAATCGCTGAAGGAATTGAGATAATATAAAAAGATTGTCCTGACATTTTTCAACATGTAATACATTTAAATGCAACAAGTTTGGCTGTACTGGTGTGGTTTTACTCATTCATAAGCTGTGTTCCTTACAGTACATATACAGCTGCTTGTTCACAGAAGCTAAAGGTTTTGTTAATTTTAGTCTATTTGTATTGCCGACAATGGCCAGTAAGTAGTACAAGATTCAGCTTTGTGTTGTAATAATTCACTGACATACATCATTAAGCAAAGCAAGTCGCATCCTGTTAATGTGAGGCTTTTTTCAACGACAATTGATGGAACTATTCAGCCACATATATAAAGGAGCTATCTCCCAGCGCACTCAGTAACTGCTATCCCCAGCAGGGAAACCATGTTGATTCATCAACTTTACCCAGCAGTGTTTGAACCCAATATGATTGTCTGTGCGGTGGGGATCTTGGCTAATTAATAGCATTCTTTTGATCTCTTGGCAGTCTAATTAACCGGATGTTGCAGAGAGACCCTAAAAGGAGAGCCTCTTTAGAAGAGATAGAGAACCATGCCTGGCTCCAGGGAGTGGACCCCTCTCCAGCAACCAAATACAACATCCCCCTGGTCTCCTACAAGAACCTCTCGGAGGAGGAGCACAACGGGATTATCCAGCGCATGGTGCTGGGGGACATTGCTGACCGTGATACCATTGTTGAGTAAGTCATGCTTAGGCAGAAAAATATTTATTAACGCCCTTTCCTGAGACTATAAATGGAGTACATGATATTTCGTAG